>NC_134816.1:9695575-9940575 GCF_046742065.1 Oratosquilla oratoria
AACGGGGGACAAGTGGGAGTGTAGTAGTTTCAGAGAGATTAGCTTAAATGTAGTTGGGAAAGCTTATGGGAGGATCTTGATTGAGAGGACTACGAGAAGAACAGAAGGAGTATTTGGTGAGGAACAGTGTGGATTTAGGACAGGTAGAGGTTGTGTAGATCAGATTTTTGTGGCAAGACATATGTGAGAAAGCTATAGGAAAAGGTAAGGATGTTTTCTGGGCTTTTATAGATCTGGAAGAGGCTTATGACAGGGTAGACAGGAAGGCACTGTGGGAGGTTTTGCGGATATACAGGATAGGAGGAAAGCTTCTAGGAGCTGTCAAGAGTTTTTACGAGAGTAGTAGAACGTGTGTCAGGATTAGAAATGGAGAGAGTGAGTGGTTCAGGGTAAAGGTGGGACTTCGTCAGGGATGTGTTATGTCACCCTGGCTGCTCAACTTGTACATGGATGGGGTGGTGCAAGAGGTAAATGCAAGGGTAGTGGGTCAGGGTTTGGAGATGTTCAAAGAAAATGGAGAAAAGTGGGAGGTGATCCAGCTGTTGTTTGCGGATGACACTGCGCTTGTAGCAGGATCAGAGGAGGGATTAAGGAAGCTGGTGACAGAGTTTGGGAGAGTGTGTGAAAGAAGAAAGCTGAAGATAAATGTGGGTAAAAGTAAGATGATGATATGTACAAGGGGTTAAAGTGATGGCAGACTGGAAGTGAGCATTAAGGGAGAACAACTGGAGGAAGTGGATAGTTTTAGATACTTGGGTGCAAATGTGGCAGGAAAAGGTGGAGTGGAGGTGGAGGTAGAGTGTAGATCGAGAGAAGTGAGTAAATGCCTTGGTGGATTAAAAAGTGTAATGAGGAATATGTTCTGGGTGGCAAATGAAACTAGAGAGGCACAGTATACATATATAATATGGGTAAATCACAAAATGACACGAACACAATAGACAAGCGTGCGGGAGGCTTGAACGTGACTTGTCAACTGGCTTCCGACGCCACTCATCTAGGGTTGCCAGATTACTCAAGCCATGCCTTACGGCATTTGATAAAAATAATAAATACGGCATTTAGAATATATACACAAAACACACAGAATATAATACAATATAAATATACTTAATACACAATACAATTATTACAATAAATACTGAAATGATACAATGTATGTATTATGCACCATGCCAACACATCGCTCGGCCCGCGCCCTCGGTGCCCATACCGAGCAACCAAGAAAAACTGACCGAGGCAGAGTACAATTACAGGCAAGCCACACACAAACTACACGCACAAGTGGCAGACAGATGTGTGGCACACATGGAACTTAAGCACACCCAAAACATTACACAAATACATATACATAATTGAATGAATAACCAATATATACAAACACAAGAAAAAGGACATGGAATTGGATAAAACACAAGAAATACAGGAAGTTTATACACATACACAATGATAAAGAAATGTACTGGCGCCAGTAAACAATACATGAAACAATACAAAATACACAATATACAAAATACACATGAATTAGACAATAGACATAGGACAATGGGAAGAACAAAACTCCATTGGCAGAAAAATAAGTTTGCAAATATAACAAAGATTACATCCCCTACCACAGGTATGCTAAACCCAAATGAGTCTGCGCCCAAGAAAATACACAATTTACAATAGTAAGAGCTAGGGGTACAAAACTTCACAGTCCAATTACATACAAATACACAAAAATACATACAAGAGGCTCACTCGACCATCAAGGCCTAGCACTTCGTGAACGTAGATGATACGAGTGGCCCACAATGGGTGATACAATGGGAACATTGAGTGTTGGGGGAGGTTGGGTGAATGCAGGTATGGGCACCTGCGTCTTATTAAGCCTGTCAGAATGGCAAATCTCACTAAAACCCGTAGATGGGTCAAAAACCCTGAATTTGTTGGGATGGAGCTGTTCTGTTACTAAAAGGGGACCTGTGAATTTACAATTTAGTTTGGATTGGCGGTCCGGCATGCTCCTAAAGACATGATCCCCAACAATGAAGTTCACAGGCTTAGCACGACCATGTTGGTGTTTTAACATGTCAGCCTTGGAAATAACAAGTTTGTCCTTAACAGATGCATAAATATCATGCAGCACATGATCCTGAAGTTTACTGTAGTCATCCACATTGTAGAGGGGATGAGCAGGACTGTCAAGCATGTCATAAGGGAGTCGTTTCTCTGATCCAAAGATAACATAGTGGGGCATTTTTCCCGTGGAAGCGTTTATGGTGCTGTTGATACAAGCACTAACATGGGGAAGCCAATCCTCCCAAGACTCATGAAAATGACTAGCAAGGTGACGGAAGATCTCCAAAATTTTCCTGCTTGTCCTCTCTACAAGACCATTGGACGCCGGATGATAAGCAGTAACAAACGTTTGTTTAATGCCGTAACATGCACAAATGCCTGCCAAAACCTCGTTCTTAAATTCAGCCCCATTATCACTAAGGAGCACCGAAGGAGTGGTGTATGGACACAACACATGGGAAACTAAAGCATGTGCTACAACTGGTGCAGATTTGTTACGTAAGGGAGCTAGGACCACAAAACGACTAAAATGATCCACACATACAAGGACATACACAGAGCCCTGTGTGCTACGAGGCAGTTGCAAAAGGTCTATAGCTACAGTCTGAAAAGGGCGAGAAGGAATAGGGTACTCTAAAATGGGAGCAGTGCTCGTAGAACCTTTGTTCTGGGCACAAGAACTACACCAGGCCACATGAGAGGCAATGTCTAGTCGCATTTTAGGCCAATAATACTTCTTCCGTGCCATAGCCAGAGTTTTGTCACGACCTGGGTGACCAGCCTAAGGGGCATCATGAGCAAGGGACAAAACAATGGGAACTAGAGACTCAGGGATCACTAGCTGCGCCACATCCTGCTCAAACACTTCCACATTGCGAATGAGAACTTCGTCCTGCAGGGAAAATTGGTACAGAGGTACTGGTAAAGCTGGTAAGGTGGAATCATCACCAGACTCCAAAGCATAGATGACAGCAGACCAGACAGGGTCTTCACGCTGAGCTTTTACCAGATCCTGCAGGGAAAAGTTATCAATCACGGTAACAGCAGCAACAGGGATATTCCGTGAATGCATCAGCAACATGATTAGCTTGCCCGGGCAAATGCTTTAGGGTTGGATTGAATTCCTCAATCGTGAGGAACCATCTGGCTAGGCGACCTGACAGATTCTTTCCTTGAAAAAGCTGAGTGACAGCAGTGTGGTCCGTGTAGACTGTAATAGGATATCCAAAAATGATATCACGGAAGTGTTTTAAAGCCCACACCACAGCCAGGGCCTCTAAATGAGTAACAGAGTAACAGGACTCAGGTTTGTTTAGAATGCGACTAGCATATGCAATAACATGAGGTCTACTTCCTTCTACTTGTTGCATAAGTACTCCAATACCTGTACCAGAAGCATCTGTACAAATAGTAAAGGGGATACTATAATCAGGGAAAGCCAATACAGGTGCTTCAGTAAGAGCAAGCTTCAAAGAATCAAAACTTGTCTGATGGACATCACGCCACTGGAAGGAAGAGTCCTTCTTGAGAAGGCGAGTGAGAGGGGAAGCAATTGAAGCAAAGTCTTTAATAAATGCACGATAGTATCCTGCAAGTCCAAGGAAGGACCGTACATTTTCAACTGACTTCGGTACAGGGAAGTCTCTGACTGCCTTGATCTTTTCACCAGTGGTATGGATACCATGTTTGTCTACAACATGACCTAGAAACTGGATACTAGCCTTGAAAAAGGAACACTTGGGTAAGTTGAGTTTTAACCCAGCTTCAGCAAACCGTTGCAAAACCATGGATAACTTTGAAAAGTGGCTCTCCACATCTTTGGAAACAAGAATCAAATCATCCAGGTAAACAAAGAGTCCATTCCCAATTAAGCCATGAAATATAGAGTTAACTAAACGCTGGCAAGTCATAGGAGCATAGCATTCCGCAAACCCATGGGGCAATGAAGCCATTCATAGTGCCCATTGGGAGTTGAGAAGGCCGTGATCTTATGAGACTTCTCCTCCAGGGGTATCTGCCAAAAACCTGCTTTTAAATCTAAAGTGGTGAACACTGTATTACCATTGCCAATGGACTGAAGAAGCTCGCTTAAGATAGGCAGAGGATAATGATCAGGAAGAGTGACCTCATTGACTTTCCTATAATCAACCACAGGACGAAAAGATCCATCCTTCTTAGGCACCAGGAGTAGAGGCGAATTCCACTCGGAGTGGGACTCCTGTACAACACCTTCACTCAACAAATCGTCAACCAAGGACTGGGCTATAAGCCGACGAGAGTGAGGCAACCTGTAAGAGGGGACGTAAACAGGACGAGTGCCTGGCTGAAGGTCAATTCTATGAACCATACAATCCATAACTCCTAACGGATCACCTGGTAAAGCCAAAGCCTGACGGTGGGTAACTAGCAGTTCAAGGAGACGAGATGTCTCTTTTGGAAAATCAGTTTCGCCTACAAATGTGGAAAGTTCAGAAGCTACGCGAGCAGGGTCACGTGTTGGAGGAGACTGTAGAACAGAAGCTGCTATAATAGGCGAATCTTGGAAAGCTGCAACGCGTACCACCTCAAAGGAGCCTAAGTGACTGCCAGGAGAGAGAGAAATAGGAGCACCCGTAACATTGGTTACCATCGCTGTGGTAACGTGATCCTCACGAATAGTGGAGAGAGTTCCTTCTAGGGCAAGCCGACGAATACGAATAGAATCAGGCAAAGAGAGAACATCAGACCCAATTGGGGCACCTGAGACGCGCACTGGAATTCAAACAGAACTTGAAGGTTCAATAAGATGCTCTCCTACAACAACAGCAGCACAATGAGCAACAGGGGCAGAGGTCTGAGAAATTGGGACAGGCACAAAAGAATCACAAACGGAAACTGACCTATCCGAAGCAGAGATATCAACTTTGCAGAAAGTCACTACACGGCGACTAGGAGAAATATCTATGCTATGAGCTGTAAGAGCATCAATACCCAGGAGGCAATCACACTTAAGGGGGTACGCGACACCTGGGGGGGTGAATTTGGTCAAGATATGGCATTTTTCAAAACTGTGTTCAAAATGTTCGTATACCACTTAGAAATAAATCCCGACAAATAATTTTCCAGCCGCGCGCAATTTAAAGGTCCTGGGTGAGGTTTAAAAGGACAGATTTAAAGGCGCAACCCACACTAGAGGGAGGCGTGCCACTTAGGACCTTCAGGCGCAGCGAATAACGTTGAAATTTGATTGAATTTACACTCGCCCAGTGTATCAACGGCCAATACGATTGTGGAGGGGAAGGGAGGAAGGTGGAGGGAGAATATTTCGCCAACTTTGTGCGAAACTAAGCGTTAGTTCCCGGCTAGCTCTGAAAAGGGAAGTACGCATGTCTCATGAGCTCTCATTGCAATCTATTACTTTAGCTAGTACATATTACTCTTTAGTACAGTCATCATGGGTAGCAAAAAGAACAAAAGAACATCACAATGACAAAAAACAGCAGTTAAAGATGGCAAGCAGTCAAAGACGACTAAAGATCTCACCACCTCTCACTCCACCACCGCCCTCACCTGCACCTCTGTGACGGTGACAGAGGTAAAGGACAACATTAGACTAAACAATTCAAAGAGGAAGATTAAATCCAAAGAAGAAAGCAAGAGGAAAAAGATCAAGGCTATACAGGAAGAAGAAAGAAGAAGGGACATCATATGATGCTGGAGGGGGTGCCCTACCAACATAGATTGGCGAGGGGAATCTGATGAGGAAAGAGAAGGCGCCCACTACTGGAAAATAAACCTCTTTCCAATGATTTAGATACCCTGAAGACCCCCAGCAGAGAGGTTTCATATGAAGAAACCGCCAAAGGTGCAAAAAAGCAAATTATATGATGTTGTCGTCTGTGCGTCGTCACTACTGTGACATACTTATACTTTAGTTTTTCAATATTTAAAGTACTTATAATTAAAATATGTTGATAATTTTTACTGTACTTATTATATAATAAGAATTAAGCCATGAAAAAATCAGTCAAATTGGTGAAACTATAAGCAAGTTACAGATATATTCATATTTCAAGTTGCCATATCTCCGTTTGATATTTTTCTACTTTTTTTTAATCATAAAAAATCTAATATACATCAGATTTAGATGAAACTTACAGGGAATATTACTTTTAGTAACTGCTAGGGCCGATCGTTCCAATATTTTGAATAGGATGAAAGAGTTTGGAGTAATAATGGAAACAAGAGCAAAAAAATTGTATTTTTCACGATTTTTGCCAGACATTAAAATTGAAATGCCTGTATGCAAAAGTATAAAGGAAATTGTTCAATTACTCAATGACCGGCCCTAGGTGTGCCTACTGACTAATCATAGCCAAAAAATAAAACAAATTGGTCCACGAATAATGGTGCTGTGCACTTTTAAATGTTGCTACTGGTATACGTACATGTGTACATGTGTACATACATCATTCTGCTTCACCTAAAATGTAGGCAATATGGATACCTATTTACCTGAGAAGTTTCAGCTCTTTACTCTAAATATTTTAGAAAATGACCTCCAGGTGTCGCGTACCCCCTTAAGGGCAATGCCAGAGACAACAGCAAAAGTGACATTGAATACTGTAGCATGTGAGGAAATATGTAAAGGAAGACAAACTGATCCAAGAACGAGCAAGGGAGAGCCTTGCACAGAATGCAAATTATTACAAAAGGGAGATAAAGGAAGATTATACAATTCTCACAAGGCAAAGTAAGCCTTTCTACTTAACAGACTACATTCTGCACCAGTATCTACAGTGACTGAAATAGGCGTTTCCCTAGTGAAAAATTGAAAGGTAAGTAATTGAGAAGATTCAACAACCACAAAAGGAATTATTTGAGACCGAACATTGCTGGTCAACTCTTGGGGTTGGGAAACATGCGCTGGGGAAAATGGGATTGACGAGGCTGGTGAGACGTCTCCTCCCTAAGTTTCAAAACCTTGCAACATTGATCAGTCGAATGTTTACACTGACCATGAATATGGCAATAACTGAGTCTACCTGGAGGCTCTACTCTGGAAAGGTCATGCGATTGATTAGAAGAAACAGTAGGTACACTCCTACTAACAGGGGACAGTTTTGACTTGTGTACCTGGCGCCTACGGCGGAAACAAAAATCGCTGGAATGACCAGACCTGTTACAAAAAGTACACAACAGGGGAGGGGGTGTAACTGTAGATTGAGGGAGTTGAGGAGAATAGACATGACCCTGTTGATGAGCATTGCTAATACACAAAGAGCTAGATGGAACTTCTCCCAGTTTACGTGAAAGTTGTGATGCAAAGGACAATAGAGTGTCATCAGGCTTATACTTGAGAGAAGATGCTGCTCGTCTCTCAGAAGGCACCAAAAAAAGAATATATAGAAGAAACTCTACGATAAGGCAAAATCTATCTATGGAAATGTTACCTTTCTCTACCCAGTCCGACTGGGACAATGATTCAAATGCCTCAACTGCAAGGATACTAGCCTGAGCTTGTGCCCGACGATAATCCATAGTACCCAGTCTGGATACGAGAGTATCAGCCAATTTGAAGCACCAATGGAACGCATCACCACCAAGATTATCTGTGAAAATTTTAAGAAAATTAGCCCTAAAGGTGTCATAATCATAGTTTAGAAGTTTAGGATCTAAACATGAAGCCGAGAGGAGCTCTGCAGCAAAAGAATGTGGCACAATCTGGGACCTCACAAAGGAGATCTTCTCAGGCCCCGTTGGAACATTCGACTGTACGATTGCGTCCTCACATTGACGGATAAATACAGCAGCCCTATAATTAGGGTCTATCCCAGAAAAAGGGACCACAGTTGGATTCTGATGCAGTAATGTTACCCTATTTCCCATTGGCTCAGATGAGTATGTCGGGCTGAGAAACGAAGGCCTCGATTTAGACATGGTGGGAGATGATAACTTTGTCCCACTTCTTAAAAGCATAAGAAAACACTAACACCAATATGAAATGTAAAAAAAAATAATATAGTGAATCACACGGACAATGACATAAGTTACAGAAACACAAGCATTGACATTAATGCCATACATACATCAATAATGAGAAAAAATTTATAGGACCATAAATAGCAAAAATTCAATACTACAATAGAGCACAATACGTAAGTATAGACATATGGTACAGGCGACGAGAATCTAACATTCCGGGGTAAGAATTCAAAGTACACAAATGACGTCACCAAAAACTTACATAAATCATACAAGCATGAAAACTATAATGCATATAACATAAGCATTGGAATACATATACGT
Source organism: Oratosquilla oratoria (assembly GCF_046742065.1). Taxonomy (NCBI): domain Eukaryota; kingdom Metazoa; phylum Arthropoda; class Malacostraca; order Stomatopoda; family Squillidae; genus Oratosquilla; species Oratosquilla oratoria. The sequence continues at coordinate 9,703,928 of NC_134816.1, forward strand.
AATTAAGCACGTGTCGCCCAGCGACAGTTCCAACATTCAATTTTTTGACGTCACGGTTTCGAGCAGGGAAGTGTCACTTAACCGGTCTTCACAGATTTAACTTTGGCTTCTCCTGGAGCAAATAAACTGTCTAATTCACCATCCTGGCGCAATTTCCGCTGAGGGTACCCACGGAGCAATAATCAGGACAGGCGACGATGATTTCCAAGAACCGTATGGAAGAAAAAATCACCTACTGGCAAACGGCCTGCGCCGAAATGCAACTGAAGACACAGTGTCCAGAGCACTATAATGTTTAGTAATAAAGTCACTGAAAACACCTAGCTGGAACGAAAAAAATGGGGAGAAAACACAGCACAAGAACACAAAATGTTAATGTATAAGCCGGTACGCAAACGGTGACTAGCCAGGCTATCAAAGTCACTTCGTACTAGTCTTTCATGTGAAAGTATAGTTCTAGTCTTTGTAATAAGATTAGTTACTAATCGTTTATACCGCTGCCACCAAATGTTCTGGGTGGCAAATGAAACTAGGGAGGCACAGTATACATATATAATATGGCTAAATCACAAAATGACACGAACACAATAGACAAGCGTGCGGGAGGCTTGAACGTGACTTGTCAACTGGCTTCCGACGCCACTCATCCAGGGTTGCCAGATTACTCAAGCCATGCCTTGCGGCATTTGATAAAAATAATAAATACGGCATTTAGAATATATATACAAAACACACAGAATATAATACAATATAAATATACTTAATACACAATACAATTATTACAATAAATACTGAAATAATACAATGTATGTATTATACACCATGCCAACACAAATAGACATTTGGGAATGGATGCTAAGAGGAGACTGTATGAAGGAGTGATTGTGCCAACAGCACTGTATGGAGCAGAAACATGGAACATAAGAGAGGAAGAGAGAAGGAGTTTGAATGTGTTTGAGATGGGGTGTCTGAGAAGTATGATGGGAGTTACTAGGCTAGATAGAGTGAGAAATGAGGAGGTGAGGAGGAAAACAGGGGTGGTAAGGGAGTTGGGAGATAGGGTTGATGAAAGAGTACTAGGATGGTTTGGACACATGGAAAGAATGAGTGAAGAAAGAGTAGTTAAAGAGGTATGGAAGAAAGAAAGTGGAGGGAATGAATATGAAATCACCCATAATTACCAGATTTCCTTCTTTCTTTAGTATTTCATTTAGTGTATTTCTTGTGTCTTCCAGCATTTTAGAGTGTTCACTTTCATTCCATGCACAAGTTTTGGGTGGTACATAAATCACTGCATATTTTCTTTTTTTCATATCACTATTCTCAACTCTTATCATAATTAATTCCACATTGTTCTCTCCTTCTGTAATTTTTGTCACATTTAGGCCTTTCTTTGTTAATAACATCACTCCTCCACCCTGCTTTGTTTCTCTTCCTGTACCAACAGTTATATACTCCTTGTCCTACACTATTTGGTGGTGATGATCCTTTCAATTTTGTCTCCACAATCCCCATTATATCTGGTTTTTCTTGTTCTAGATAGTCATTCAATTAATCTAATCCTGATATCACTCCATCTATATTGGTATATGATATCTTTATTTTTTTTCCTTTTCTTCCTTTTCTTCTTTCTCCTGCATTTCTTTTTCTCTTATGTACCATTTCCTCAGTCTCAAGTCTATTACTCTCCAAAAAAAAAATCCTTTTTCTGTTCTTTTTTTCATTATTTTCCTTAACTTCCTCTAAGTGTTTTTTCTTATTCTTTTTCCTCATCATTCAATTCCTTTTTTATCCCTTGATTTATGTAGTTTTTACTTTTTGCTAGTTTTCCTACATTTTTTAATATTTCTTCTGCTATTCTCTGTGAATTAAGTTTTACTTAAAGAGGTCTGTTCTCCTCTTCAGAATATTTGCCCATTCTATAGATATCTTCTGTTGCCTTATCGTGTCCTTGTCCCTCCTCTTGTATTTCTTTTAGTATATCTGTCACTATATTCTCCTCTTTTTCCCTTTGGAACCTTATTAGACCATGTTTTTCTTTGATACCATAGATTACAATACATTTTTTATTTATTTCTTTTACCCAATCTCTTTTTTCTTTTATTACTTCTATTACTGTGTCGTTTATACTTTTGTTCATTTGTTCTTTGATTATTTCTTTAGATATTATTTTTTGGCTTTCTTTGTCTTCATTTGGTTTTTAATTTCCATCATGTTTGATTTTTTTTATATTTTCACCAACTTTACCTGCCTCTATTAATATTTTTTCATTAACTTCCTTCAACAAAGTTTCATTTTTAATTGTGTCTTCATTTTTCATCTTTTCATTATCATTTTTTACTTTAGTCAGTTCCTTTTTTATTTCTTCCAATTCCCTAACTAGTAGTGCATTTTCCTTCCTCAATTCACTCATCTCTTTATATAATTGATTATGTTCTCTTTTCCATTCTACAATATCCTTTTTCATTTCAAATATTTCTTGGCTTATTAATATATTTTTGAGGTCGAAACCTCTTTCTGCTTTGAATCCATGAAATGATTCGTCTTCATATCTAGGGCTATGTTACATAATTTCTTTCTAACTACTCCCAATGGTGTTTCGTACTTACTTGTATCCAATCTTCTTTTAGTACATACATACATACATATACCAAGGCTTTTTCCCCCTTACAAGGGAGGTAGCCAAAAAGGAAAAGGCATAAAATCATTTCCACCCATTCCATCCCTGAATACACTCCACACCCCTCCACCCTCCCTCTTATCTTAGCACCTCCTGGATGACGGGTCATCCCTGCACCTTGTCCATTGCCCTGGGTCAGAAGCAGTGTCGCAAGACACAGCACATCCACAGCAACGCCGCTTCATTAAATCGGCGACCCCCCCTCTCCGTCCCCCCATTGCATAAAAGGAGAAGACGGGGAGAAATCCCTTTGGGCTGCGTCAAATTTTGCTCACACATACTACCTCACCACCCCTCTGCATAAGTTAGTTTATCATCCATTTTCCTTCGTTTTACTGTTCTTGGTACACTTAAATACCTTTTCTACATTTTGGTACCACTTGACATAGCCCCCCTCTGATATGTTTACAACTAGGTAATTCGGCAATTTTCGGTTGAGAAATAGCTGGAATAGCTCTGTATATGTGTCCGTATAGTTCTGCTTTACAAAGGGAAAGGGGACAAACATGATTGTAGTAATTTCAGAGGATCAGTTTATTGAATATAGTTGGAAATCATTATGGTGATGATGATATGGTTCAACGTCACACACTCACCCCCTATCGGGAGGCTAGGACGGTGCCCCTCACAGAGGGCTTTGTAGCGTGGAATTTACTGAACCATTCCCTTGGGTCAACTTGACTGATGGCAGGATTCGAACCACCCTCACCTCAACCTTCGCTCCAAGTGTAGGGAAGAGGCCAAACGCAGAGTATGGGAGTCCAATATATTTTATGTTTCGCCCAGCAGGGCTTCTTCAGAAATAACATCGATGAAAAACATTTTACTCCTTATATAGCCCAAGCCTTGCGGGAGAAACAAACATTAAAATGGTGTACACACAATTTGCGCAAATTGCTTGTTACTTGTAATTAAAATTGCCAATGGTTTCTCCCCGCAAGGCTCGGGCTATATAAGGAGTAAAATGTTTTTCATCGATGTTATTTCTGAAGAAGCCCTGCTGGGCGAAACGTAAAATATATTGGACTCCCATACTCTGCGTTTGGCCTCTTCCCTACAGAGCTGTTGCAGTCATTGCTGCTTTCACTCATCTTTGCTGCAAGTAATGATGCCCTAACCTGCTCAGCCAGCAAGCTTACTAAGATGTTGGAGAGGAGCAGTGATTTTTGTAGTAAGGCAGATTTGTCAGAAGGCTTTGGGGGGGGGGAGCTTTATGGAATTGAAGAAATGGCAGGGTAGGCAGGAATGCATTGTAGGAAGTATTGTAGAGGTATGGAATTGGGAGAAAACTGTTCAGGGCAATCAAAATTTTTTACAAGAGTAGTAGAGTGGTGTTAGGATTGGAAATGGAGAAAGTGAGTGGTTTTAGGTAACGATAAGGCTGTGTCATGTCACCATGTCTGTTCCATGTGTACATGGATGAGGTACAGGAGGTAAATGTAAGGGTGATGAGAAGGAAATTGGAGGTGGTTAGAGATAATGGAGAGAAGTGGGAGGTAAGCCAGTTGCTGTTTGCAGACATTGTGCCAAAGTCAAAGAAGGGATTAAGGCAGTTGGTGCTGGAGTTTAGGAAGGCATGTGATAGAAGAAAGTTGAAGGTAAATTTGGGTAAAAGTAAGGTGATGAGATGTGCAAGGGAAGAGGATGGCAGCAAGTTTGAAGTCTTAAAGGAGAGAGCTGGAGGAAATGGATAGTTTTAAGTATTTGGTGTTGCAGGTGGCAGTAAACTGTAGATTGAGAGAAGCAAATAAATATCTTTGGTAAAAGTAAGGGCAGAATATTTTAGGGAGTTGCTTAATGTGAGGGATGATATGGAGGGAAAGATAGTTGCAGTGGGAAATGCTAAGAAAATGACCGTGACGAGTGAGGAAAATGGAGGAGAAATAAGGAAGAATGAAGTGAAGGCAGTTGTTAAGATGATGAAAGCAGGTAAGGCACCTGGTCTGGATGGATGCCATGCAGAATGTCTAAAAAAAAAAGGGGTTACAGTGATGGTGGACTGGCTGGTGAGGTTACTTAATGTTTGCTGGAGAGAGGGTAGAGTGCCGGAGGACTGGAGGAGTGCCTGTATAGTTCCACTTCACAAGGGAAAAGGGGACAAGTGTGAATGTAGTAGTTTCAGGGGGATTAGCTTGTTAAGTGTAGTTGGGAAAGCTTATGGGAGGATCTTGATTGAGAGGATTAGGAGAGGAACAGAGGGAGTAATTGGTGAGGAACAGTGTGGATTTAGGATGGGTAGAGGTTGCGTAGATCAGATCTTTGTGGTAAGACATGTGAGAAAGCTATAGGAAAGGGGAAGGATGTTTTTTTGGCTTTTATGGATCTGGAAAAGGCTTCCGACAGGGTAGACAGGAAGGCACTATGGGAGGTTTTGCAGATATACGGGATAGGAGGAAAGCTTCTAGGAGCTGTCAAGAGTTTTTACGAGAGTAGTAGAGCTTGTGTCAGGATTAGAAATGGAGAGAGTGAGTGGTTTGAGGTAAAGGTGGGACTTTGTCAAGGATGTGTTATGTCGCCCTGGTTGTTCAACTTGTACATGGATGGGGTGGTGCGAGAGGTAAATGCAAGGGTGGTGGGTCAGGGATTGGAGATGGTTAAAGAAAATGGAGAAAAGTGGGAGGTGAGCCAGCTGTTGTTTGCGGATGACACTGCGCTTGTGGCAGGATCGGAGGAGGGATTGAGGAAGTTGGTGACTGAGTGTGGGAGAGTGTGAAAGAAGAAAGCTGAAGATAAATGCGGGTAAAAGTAAGGTGATGATATGTACAGGGGGTGAAAGTGACAGCAGACTGGAAGTGAGCATTAAGGGAGAGCGACTGGAGGAAGTGGATAGTTTTAGATACTTGGGTTCAAATGTGGCAGGATAAGGCAGAGTGGAGGTGGAGGTAGAATGTAGATTGAGAGAAGTGAGTAAATGCCTTGGTGGATTAAAAAGTGTAATGAGGAATAGACATTTGGGAATGGATGCTTAGAGGAGACTGTATGAAGGAGTGATTGTGCCAACAGCACTGTATGGGGCAGAAACATGGAACATAAGAGAGGAAGAGAGGAGTTTGAATGTGTTTGAGATGAGGTGTCTGAGAAGTATGGTGGGGGTTACTAGGCTAGATAGAGTGAGAAATGAGGAGGTGAGGAGGAGAACAGGGGTGGAAATGGAGTTGGGAGATAGGGTTGATGAAAGAGTACTAGGATGGTTTGGACACATGGAAAGAATGAGTGAAGAAAGACTAGTAAAAGAGGTATGGAAGGCAGATGTGGAGGGAGTGAACATGAAGGGACGTCCTTGGATGAGATGGATGGATGGGGTGAAGGGGGCTTTGGGGAAAAGGGGAATGTCTGTTGAGGAAGGACGGGAGAGGACAGAAGACAGGGGTGAATGGAGAATGGTTGTATATGGATGATGTTGTGATGCATGAGGTGTAATGGGGGGATGGGGGTGAGGAAGTATGTATGAGAAAAAATTGACGCAGCCAGAAGGGATTTCTCCCCGTCCTCTCCTTTTCTGCATGGGGGGACGGAGAGGGGGGGGTCGCCAATTTAATGAAGTGGCCTTGTTGTGGATGTGCTGTGACTTGCGACACTGCCTCTGACCCAGGGCGGTGGACAAGGTGCAGGGATGACCTGTCATCCAGGAGGTGCTAAGATAAGAGGGAGAGTGGAGGGGAGTGGAGTGTATTTAGGGATGGAATGGGTGGGAATGATTTTATGCCTTTTTCTTTTTGGCTACCTTCCTTGTAAGGGGGAAAAAGCCTTGTTATATGTATGTATGTATGTATGTAAAAGTAAGGTAATAAGATGTGCAAGTGGAGAGGATGGCAGCAAGTTGGAAGTAAATCTTAAAGGACAAAGCTGGAGGAAGCAGATAATTTCAAGTATTTGTGATTACATAAGGCAGAATATGGATTGGAGGTGGAGGTAATCTGTGGATTGAAAGAATCAAATAAATATATTTGGTGATTGAAAAGTGTCATGAAAAATGGGCAACTGGAAATAGATGCAAAGAGAAGATTACATGAAGTGGTGATTGTGCCTACAACACTATGTGGGGTAGAGACTTGGAATATAAGAGTCAGAAAGGAGAAGTTTAAATGTATTTACCTTATTGTATTTTACAGGACGAGGGCTATACTCGTAGTGACCCATTTTCCTATCTCTCTGCATGCAGTTTATTCTTAAAATCGTGTATAGTTTGGGCACACTGCTTCTTCATTTAGTTTGTTCCAGACATCAATCACTCTATGTGGGAAGCTGTTCTTTTTCAGGTCTCTTCTGTAACTGTCCTTCTTTAGCTTCTTTTCATGTCCTCTTGTTTCTCTCTTGTCCCACTTTAATAAGTCATTTCTATTGAGAATTTCCATCCCTTTCATAATTCTGTAAATGGTCAATAAATCACCTCTTTCTCTTCTCTGTTCCAGTGTTGACAGATGTAATTTTTCCAATCTTTGTTTGTATGTCAGATTTGACAGTGTAGGTGCCAATTTTGTCACTGCTTTTTGGATTTTTTCTAATTTTCTTACATTCTTTTTCGTGCTAGGTGCCCACAGTGTTGCAGCATATTCTAGTTTAGGTCGTATTAGTGTAACCACTATTTTTTTAACAGCAATTTTTTGCCTCTACTGAAATAGCGTTGCTTCCCTCTGTTCTCTCACTTAGTATTTCCAGCTGGCTTTGCCCATTAACCTTTTCAATACAAGTCAAATTCTTACATGCAGCATTGGATGCCAAAAGTATGATGCATCACACTGCATTATAAGATATAAAGTCATTGCTGTATTACTCATTCTCTTTCTTTTTGAGTATTAATAAACACAAAAAACATGATCAAACCAATTCACAAAATTTGAAGGTCACTTAGCTACAGCTACGAATAAATATAATCAAGACGCCAATGCCGGTATCCTATGTGTGCATCATGGTATGGAAGAGGTTAAGGGCAAAACTAGGAGCATCACATCAAGTCACTGCAGCTGCTGCCATGTGTGTGTGTATTTACCTAATAGAAGTATACAGGAAAGGAGCAACTCTCATTGGGTCCCTTATCCTATTCTCTAATTTTCTAAAATATCTAGACTCGTATTCATATACAGTTCCATCTTAATCAATATCTTTGATTCCCAATTATCATAGATTTGAACCTGTATGTTGTTTGAGCTAGGGTTATACTACCTTCTAAGCTATTCCACATATTTATATATCTATAAGGAAAACTGTACATGTTCATATCCTTTCAGCATGTGGTCTTTCTTTATTTACTTTCATGACCTCATAAAGCCCTCCCATCTTTAATCAGATCTCTTCTATCAATGCAATATTCCCCTTTAGTGACCTGAACACTGTAATCATGTCACCTCTTTCTCTTTGATCTTTCAAAGTTGGCAAACCCAGTTCTTTTAGTCTTTCCTCATATGGTTTATCTACCAGGCTGGGGACCAGTTTGGTTGCTGCCTTTTGTATTCTCTTGATTTTGCTTATATCCTTCACTCTATGTGGGGACCATACTACTGATGTACATTCCAGTCTTGGACATAACAGGGTTTTGATGAATTTTTTCATCATCTCTTCAGTAGTCCTTATGTCTCTCCCATAATCCTGCTGATATGTCTGTCAGGTGACAGGTTGTCTTTTATCAACACTCCCAAGTCTTTCTCCTCTTTTGCTTTTGTAATGTGTTTACTTCCCAAGGAATAGTTTAAGGATGGCCTTTTGCTGCTATTGCCCATTTCCAGTACTTTGCATTTTTTGGTATTAATTTCATTTCCCATTCTTGGCTCCATGCAAAAATAGTATCAAGATCTTTTTGCAATGTTCTACCATCCTCATTTTTCTTTCATCTCATGATTTTTGCATCATCTGCCAACATGTTGGCATAGCTTGTTCCTTCCATATTGTTAACATAGACAAAAAACATTATTAGTGTAAGCACTAAACCTTGTGGAACTCCACTCATTACTGCTCCCCAGCTTGACATCTTGTCCTTTACTACTGTCCTCATAAATCTTTCCTTCAAAAAGTCTTTAATCCATTCTAGTAATTTGCCTCTCAGTCCTCCAATATGCTCCAATTTCTACAAAAGTCGACTGGGAGGTACTTTATTAAATATCTTCTCTAGGTCCAGGTACATGCAGTCCACCCACTCCTATCATGCAGTACATCAATCACTCTTGAGTAAAAGCTTAAAAGGTTCGACACACATGACCTTCCAAATTTGAAGCCAAAGTGACTCTTTCAGAATGTTCGTCTGTTCAAGATATTTGGTTCATCAATCTTTCACAATCCTTTCACATAATTTCACTATTGTGCTGGTTAGTGATACTGGCCTATAATTTAGTGGTGTTTCCTTGTCTCCACCTTTGTGAATTGGCACCACATTTGCCCTATTCCATTCAAGTAGCACAATGCCTTCTTTCAATGAACATGTAATAAGAAAGTGGATCTTGTCCAGTAGTTGTTCCCTACATTCTTTAAGTATCCAGTGTGAGATTCCTTCAGGTCCTGAAGCTTTTATCAAATCCAATGATCTCAGGAGATTGACCACTTCCTTCACTTCTATAGTTATGTCTGCTAACCTGTTTTTTTGTTGTTGTTTTTTTCCTCCCCTTGCTTATCTCCAAAAAGTTGCACTCTTTTGTGATGACTGATTGGAAACCTTCATTATTTCTGCCTGAGATGAGGCCTCTTCAGAGACCTCGTCATCTACTATTAAGTTGTGATTTCTTCCTTCTTTCAATTTACCATTTATGAACCTGTAAAACAGTTTTGGTTCATCTTTGCATTTTTCTACTACACCCCGTTCAAAATTGCTCTCTTCCTCCCTGCGAATTCTGGTATAGTCATTCCTAGCTTGTATGTAATACTCTTTTGTTTTATTGCTTCTTTCCTTTCTCCATTTTCTCCAAGTCACATCCTTGGCTTTATTTGCAATATCACACTTTTTGTTAAACTAATCCTGTTTTTTGCTTCTTCCTTTCTCTAGTTTTTGGCACATCTTTGTTCACTTCCAGGATGTAAGTGGCAAGAAAGATTTCCAATTTTATCCTAATTGCTGTGGTATTTATGAATTCCTCCCAGTTTGTTTCTTCAAAGAATTTTCTCAACCCTAAATAATTTGCTTTCCTAAAATTGAGTCTCCCTTGCCTGTGTGATTCATTCCTTGGCTCAATTTCCTCATCCTCCAGCCAAAATTCAAGTTATTACAAGGTCACCTTTTCCTGTTGGGCAAAGGTAGTTCAAGAAGCTGATGATGTCTGGCTCATTGGTTAATAACAGATCTAATCTTGTGAGAGTGTCATCTCCTCTTATGTGGGTCACTTCCTTTATGCACTGAGTCATTGTGTTTTCCGTTGCCATACTCAGCGGTGTATTTCTCCAGGAATTTGTTTTGACACTGCTTCCCATTCCTCCCAGTTGACATCACCACAATCAAATTCTCTGATAAGGACCATATTTCTACTTTGTTCAATATCTTTAGGAAAAAGTTGTACATACATATACCAAAGGCTTTTTCCCCCTTCATGGGGGGTAGCCAAAAAGAAAAAGGCATAAAAACCATTCCAACCCATTCCATTTCCTATATATTCCACTCCCCTCCACCCTCCTCCCTCCCTCTTATCTTGGCACCTCCTGGATGATGGGTCATCCCTTTATCCTGTCCACTGCCCTGGGTCAGAAGCAGTGTCGCAAGACACAGCACATCCACAGCAAGGCCGCTTCATAAATTTGGCGACCTCCCCCTCTCCGTCCCCACATTCAAACTCCTTCTCTCTTCCTCTCTCATGTTCCATGTTTCTGCCCCGTAAAATGCTATTGGCACAATCACTCCTTCATATAACCTCCTCTTAGCATCCATTCCCAGATGTCTATTTCTTATTGCACTTTTCAATCCACCAAGGCATTTATTCGCTTTTCTCAATCTACATTATACCTCCATTCCCACTCCTCCCATTCCTGTCACATTCCCACCCAAGTATCTAAAACTATCCACTTCCTCCAGTCTCTCACCCTTAACCACTTCACTCCGGGACTTAAAGCTCGCGGGCAGCAGCCAATGCCAGCCGTACGACGTGTCGTAATAATACTCGCATCATAAAATATAGTCACCGCTTATATTGATCGTTCTCTCTTTCACCCGTGAATTTTGAAAACCATAGAGAATGTGATTAAGAGCAGATTAGGGAGAATGTCAAAACGCAGGGGCGACTACAATAAATATAATCAAGACGCCGATATGGCAGCGTCGCGAATCCACTTGCTCCTCATGACGCCTACGTGTACGGCACCGTATGGTAGGGGTTAATGCTCACTTCCAGCCTACTGTCACTCTCTCCCCTTGTACATCTCATCACCTTACTTTTGCCCACATTTATCTTCAGCTTCCTTCTTTCACACACCTTCTCAAACTCTGTCACAAACTTCCTCAATCCCTCCTCTGATCCTGCTACAAGCGCAGTGTCATCAGCAAACAACAGCTGGCTCACCTCTCACTTTTCTCCATTTTCTTTAATCGTCTCCAACCCCTGACCCACTACCCTTGCATTCACCTCTCGCACCACCCCATCCATGTAAAGATTGAACAGCCAGGGTGACATAACACATCCTTGACGAAGTCCCACCTTTACCTCAAACCACTCACTCTCTCCATTTCTGATCCTAACACAAGCTCTACTACTCTCATAAAAACTCTTGACTACTCTTAACAGCTTTCCTCCTATCCCATATATCTGCAGTACCTCCCACAGTGCCTTCCTGTCTATCCTGTCGTAAGCCTTTTCCAAATCCATAAAAGCCCAAAAAACATCATTACCTTTTCCTATAGCTTTCTCACATATCTGTCTTACCACAAAAATCTGATCTAAAAAAACCCTACCTATCCTAAACCCACACTGTTCCTCACCAATTACTCCCTCTGTTCCTCTCCTAATCCTCTCAGTTAAGACCCTCCCATAAGCCTTCCCAACTACACTCAATAAGCTGATCCCTCTGAAACTACTATACTCACACTTGTTCCCCTTTCCCTTGTAAAGCGGAACTATACAGGCACTCCTCCAGTCCTCCGGCACTCTACCCTCTCTTAAACAAACATTAAATAACCTCACCAGCCAGTCCACCAAAACTGTACCTCCTTTCTTCAGACATTCTGCATGGCATCCATCCAGACTAGGTGCTTTACCTGCTCTCATCATCTTAACAGCTACTTTCACCTCATCCTTCCCTATTTCTCCTCCATTTTCCTCACTCATCACTCTCATTTTCTTAGCGCTTGTATCCTTTAACCCCTTCCATACGGTGCCGCACACGTAGGCGTCATGGACTTAGATCTCGGTGGCAGCAGCCAATGCCAGCCGTACGACGTGTCGTAATAATACTCGCATCATAAAATATAGTCACCGCTTATAATAAATATAATCAAGACGCCGATATGGCAGCCTCGCGAATACACTCGCTCCCCATGACGCCTACGTGTGCGGCACCGTATGGAAGGGGTTAAAATTTCTTAGCATTGTATCCTTTAAAATTTCTTGATAGTTGGGGGAACATATGCCACCATAAAGTCTCTCTTATTGCGTTCATTAGTACTGATCTTTGGATGAATTTTTTCAGCCCTGCCTTCACTCAGATTTGCTTCTTCCACCTTTATCACTTCTCACTATAAACATTACTCCTCCATTTTATCTTTGTCTCTTCTCCAGGAGGTGTACCTGTTGTTCCCCATTCCCCAACTCTGTGTTACACGACTCCCTACTTCACAATGTTGCATTTTTTCTACAATTTACATACATACATATACCAAAGGTTTTAACCCTTTACATGGGGGGGTAGCCAAAAAGAAAAAGGCATAGAAATCACTCACACCCATTTCATTTCCCATATATTCTACTCCCCTCCACCCTCCTCCCTCCCTCCTATCTTGGCATCTCCTGGATGATGGGTCATCCCTTTATCCTGTCCACTGCCCTGGGTCAGAAACAGTGTCGCAAGACACAGCACATCCACAGCAAGGCCGCTTCATAAATTCAGCGACCCCCCCCTCTCCGTCCCCTCATGCAGGAAAGGAGAAGACGGGGAGAAATCCCTTTGGGCTGCGTCAAATTTTTTCTCATACTTCCTCACCCCCCATCCCCCACCCACTCCCCCTCATGCAGTACAGCCTCATCAATACATAACCCTTCTCCATTCACCCCCATCTTCTGTCCTCTCCCGTCCTTCCCTACAGACATTCCTCTCTTTTGTAAAGCCCCTTTCACCCCATCCATCCATCTCATCCTAGGACGCCCCCTCATATTCACTCCTTCCACCTCGACCTTCCAATTCTTTTACTAATCTTTCTTAACTCATTCTTTCCATGTGTCCAAACCATCCTAATACTCTTTCATCAACCCTATCTCCCAGTTCCCTTTCCACCCCTGTTCTCCTCACCTCATTTCTCACTCTATCTAGCCTAGTAACCCCTATCGTACTTCTCAGATATTTCATCTCAAACACATTCAAACTCCTCTCTTCCGCTCTCATGTTCCATGTTTCTGCCCCGCACATTGCTGTTGGCTTAATCACTCCTTCATATAACCTCCTCTTAGCATCCATTCCCAGATATCTATTTCTCATTACACTTTTTAATCCACCAAGGCATTTACTCACTTCTCTCAATCTACATTCTACCTCCATCCCCACTCCTCTTTTTCCTGTCACATTTGCACCCAAGTATCTGAAACTATCCACTTCCTCCAGTTTCTCACCCTTAATGTTCACTTCCAGCCTACTGTCACTCTCTCCCCTTGTACATCTCATCACCTTACTTTTACCCACATTTATCTTCAGCTTCCTTCTTTCACACACCTTCTCAAACTCTGTCACTAACTTCCTGAATCCCTCCTCTGATCCTGCCACAAGTGCAGTGTCATCAGCAAACAACAACTGGCTCACCTCCCACTTTTCTCCATTTTCTTGAACACAATATGTAGCACAACACATATACACATTCTAATATATACATATAGAATAGGCACATAGTATGAGAATATGCATGGGCATGACAGTGGCAGACATGAAATATTTTATTATATTCAAGATATTCAAGCTAGGATTTGAAACCGCCTGAAAACCTTGTATCATAGAGACCAGTGTCACTATCCACAATAAGTTGATAAAAAGATGGTCGCAGCAAAAATCAAATAATAAATTCCTACATCCCCCCAACCAACATGGTTTCAAGGAATGATACTTTACCAGCACTTTGCTTTCAAACATTGCACAACAGGTACCTAATGGGTTCAGTAAAATAACCCCACTAGAAAGAACAGTCATGGTTGCCATAGATATAAAGAAGGCTTTCAATAAAGACCCTAGACATATCTACTCAAAAAGATTATAAAGACAAGTATCCGTAACAGTGACAAGAAGTGGTTAACCAACTTAACTGCAGAGTGACCCAAAACAACCCAATCTCAGGTATAAAGTAGACTATACAGCGGATTCCCTCAAGGAGCAATACTTTCACCCATACTGTTCAGCCTCTTCATGAGTGATCTCCAGAACCGGAACTAAACACCAATGTTCTCTTATATGCAGATAATGACATTGATAACTCAGCAGAGTACAGTTAACTTTTTCTTTTTTTATGTCATAAATCATGTAAGAGCTTACATTGAATTTTTCCATTTATTTCTTTTTTGAAACACCAGCTTCCAATCTTTTTTAATAATTCAGGCTTTCTTGAAATAGGAACCACCTTATCACTTCTTTATTACAGAAGAAGGCTGTCCACTTGAAGCCATTTTCAATATGTAGAAACCCAAAAAGTATATTATGTGTTCACTGCTTGAAAGAGTTGTTGCTCACAACAGACTTGTTTGCACCACTATCACCATCTCACCCACAAATGCAGTAGCTAGCCAGTCTTATGGGGGGAGTAAAGTATGTGGTGTCATGGCCACAGGATGGCTGACAATCAAGGTGCCCATTTTCATAAACAGCCATGTACCAGTACCTTTCAAGAAAAGTACTAAACGGCTGGAAATCTCTCTGAATGGGACTAATTCATATAAATGCCAAAAAATTGGGTTTGCTGAAACATAGGATGCCAAAAGAATGAACTTCCTGTATGTGCCTTCTTGACATGTATGGGATTACAGTGGCAACATTCTTCTCCTTTACCACAAGAGGATTAGAGAAAAAAAGAGATGGATTCATAGAAGTAGTAACAAATTGGTTAAGGATGACAGTATAATAGATGGACAGCATTAATACAAAACATTTAATTCTTTATGAGTATAGATTTTACTTGTAAAGTACTGACTACATGGACTGACTGATCTTCACCATGCAGTTAGTACACCATTATGCTTTTTCTTTCCTTTCATTTCCTTCAAGTTCTTTGGTGATCGTTATGGGGAGGTAGTGTGAGGGGTATTATTGATGGTTTCCTATGTTGTTTGTGGTTGAAACCACAATATTAGCACTGAATATTAGCACTGACCAACTCTCACCCTACCCAGACCAGCTATATACTGATACGCTTCTTCCCCCATATAAGGTAGGTAGCCAACCAAGATATGCACCCACCCCCCACCTATCCCACTCCCATTTGTCATCCATTTCCTTTTTATAAAAGCTTGATTCCTTGTGGGAGGAGGGTCATTCCTGTCTCCTGTCCACTGCCTGGGTCAGAAGCATACAACAAAATAAATCTCTTCTTTCTAAGTGTTATATGGACCAGACTGGTGGCTGTGGCTGGTTACTTGGGAGCTGCTGGTCTCCTGCAAGAGATTTAGGGCAACAGATTAATTGATTGCAAGATTGAAGGACCAATAACCTATCATTTTCAGGTGGAATGGGAGCTTCCAGAGGACAACAAAGTTGAACCAGATGGGTTCCTCCTCAAGTATCGACGGGAAGGAGAGTTATGGACCGGGCCTTTTAATCTTCCACATTCGAGTGAGTCATACACCATCAGTGATTTGGGTAAGTCTTCTATGAAAGTACAATTTATCCTTGTTTGATGTTGCTTTGAACACCAAATAATACAAAGTATTGGAAGTGGGCTGAAGTGAATAGACTATTTTTGATTCATTGACTAGGCCTTTAACCAATTTGGTGTAGTTGAAGATAGGGATCATTCTTCATCCATACATACATATACCAAGGCCCCTTCCCCCTTACAAGGGAAGTAGCCAAAAAGGAAAAGGCATAAAATCATTCCCACCCATTCCATCCCTGAATACACTCCACACCCCTCCACCCTCCCTCTCATCTTAGCACTTCCTGGATGATGGGTCATCCTTGCACCTTGTCCACTGCCCTGGGTCAGAAGCAGTGCCGCAAGACAGCACATCCACAGCAAGGCCGCTTCATTAAATTGGCGACCCCCCCTCTCCATCCCCCCATGCAGAAAAGGAGAAGACGGGGAGAAATCCCTTCGGGCTGTGTCAAATTTTGCTCACACATACTACCTCACCCCCCCATCCCCCCGCTCATTCCACCTCATGCATCACAACATCATCCATATACAACCATTCTCCATTCACCCCTATCTTCTGTCCTCTCCCGTCCTTCCTCAACAGACATTCCCCTCTTCCCCAAAGCCCCCTTCACCCCATCCATCCACCTCATCCTAGGACGTCCCCTCATGTTCACTCCCTCCACATCTGCCTTCCACACCTCTTTTACTAGTCTTTCTTCACTCATTCTTTCCATGTGTCCAAACCATCCTAATATTCTTTCATCAACCCTATCTCCCTATTCCCTTTCCACCCCCTGTTCTCCTCCTCACCTCCTCATTTCTCACTCTATCTAGCCTAGTAACCCCCATCATACTTCTCAGACACCTCATCTCAAACACATTCAAACTCCTTTTCTCTTCCTCTCTTGTGTTCCATGTTTCTGCCCCATACAGTGCTGTTGGCACAATCACTCCTTCATACAGTCTCCTCTAAGCATCCATTCCCAAACGTCTATTCCTCATTACACTTTTTAATCCACCAAGGCATTTACTCTTTTCTCTCAATCTACATTCTACCTCCACTTCCACTCTGCCTTTTCCTGCCACATTTGCACCCAAGTATCTAAAACTATCCACTTCCTCCAGTCGCTCTCCCTTAATGCTCACTTCCAGTCTACTGCCACTTTCACCCCTTGAACATCTCATCACCTTTTACCCATATTTATCTTCAGATTTCTTCTATCACACACACTCCCAAACTCTGTCACCAACTTCCTCAATCCCTCCTACGATCCTGCCACAAGCACAGTGTCGTCCGCAAACAACAGCTGGCTCACCTCCCACTTTTCTCCATTTTCTTTAACCATCTCTAATCCCTGACCCACCACCCTTGCATTTACCTCTCACACCACCCCATCCATGTACAAGTTGAACAATCAGGGCGACATAACTCATCGCTGATGAAATCCCACCTTTACCTCGAACCACTCACTCTCACTCTTTACATTTCTAATCCTGACACAAGCTCTACTACTCTCATAAAAACTCTTGACAGCTCCTAGAAGCTTTCCTCCTATCCCGTATATCTGCAAAACCTCCCACAGTGCCTTTCTGTCTACCCTGTCGTAAGCCTTTTCCAGATCCATAAAAGCCCAAAAAACATCCTTCCCCTTTCCTATAGCTTTCTCACATATCTGTCTTACCACAAAAATCTGATCTACGCAACCCCTACCTATCCTAAATCCACACTGTTCTTCACCAATTACTACCTCTGTTCCTCTCCTAATCCTCTCAATCAAGATCCTCCCATAAGCCTTCCCAACTACACTTAACAAGGTAATCCCTCTGAAACTACTACATTCACACTTGTCCCCTTTTCCCTTGTAAAGTGGAACTATACAGGCACCTCCAGTCCTCCGGCACTCTACCCTCTCTCCAACAAACGTTAAATAACCTCACCAGCCAGTCCACCATCACTATATCTCCTTTTTTTAGACATTCTGCATGGCATCCATCCACACCTGCCTTACCTGCTTTCATCATCTTAACAACTACCTTCATCCCTATTTCTCCTCCATTTTCCTCACTCATCACGGTCATTTTCTTAGCATTTCCCACTGCAGCTATCTTTCCCATCCTATCCTCCTTCACATTTAGCAACTCCCTAAAATATTCTGTCCATCTTCCCCTTACTGCCATCTCTTCCATTATCATTTCTTCATCTGCACCTTTTACCTTTTCTTCTCTACTTGATTCGCCTCCTCTTCCTCTCTTAATTTCTTTCCAAAACATCTTTTTATTACTTTCAAAATTTTCTGTCATACATTTACCCCATTTCACATCTGCTCTCCTCTTTGCCTCCTTTACCTTTTGCTTTACTTCTCTTTTCTTTTCTTTGTACCTCTCATATGACTCTCTTATCCTATTATGTAACCAATCTGTGAAAGTTCACTTCTTCTCTTCTACAACCTTCTATGTTTCCTCATCCCACCATTCACTACCCTTCCTTCTATTTCCTCCCATCCTTCTTGTTCCACATACCATCTTTGCACACTTTATTACTCCCTCCTTGTACCATCCCCATTCCTCCACTCCTAGTTCTACTCTATCCTTCACTCCCTCCCACTCCTCCTTCAGTGTCTTCTTGTACTCCTCCTTTTCCTTTTCATTTAAAGAGTTCACTCAAAGAACCTCCCTACCTTTTGTCCTTTCCCTCTTTCTCCATCTATCCTCCACTCTCAACTTACCTTCCACCAGAAAATGATCTGATATTTTCCCACCCTCTCCCCTTAGTACATGTACATCCTTAACTCTTCCTATCATACTCCTATCTACCACTACATAATCCATTAACGCTCTATTTACCACCCTTCCATCCACCACCCTCTCCCATGTGTACTTATGCTTGACTTTCTTCCGAAACACTGTGTTTGCTATCATCAACTCTCTAGACACATTTCTGCCATCAACTTTCCACTATAATTCGTTCCTGGAACTCCACATTTCCCAATCATTTCATCAATTGGATCATTTCCTACCCTAGCATTAAGGTCTCCCAGTACTATTACATTGACATTTCTCCCTAATCCCTGTATGCACTCATTTAAATCTATCCAAAAAGCCTCCCTTTCTTCTACACTCTTCTCACTACCAGGCCCATATGCACTTACAAAAACCCACATCTCCTTTCCCAGTTTCACCTTCATCCACATTATCATTGAGGAAACCTCCTTCCACTCCACTACCTGTTTACCTTTCTCTTCACTTACTAGTATAGCCACCCCTTCCCTCCCTCACCCTCTCTTCACTCCTGATAACCTCCCACTTACACTCCCAAACTTACACTCACCCTTCCCTTTCAACTTAGATTCACTCAAAGCCAACACATCCATCTTTCTTCTCACAGACATACTACCTATCTCTTCCCTTTTACTCTCATCTGTACCACATCCATGCACATTAAAAGACGCAAACCTTAGGGTGCTGGTCGGAAAACTCCTAGACCCTCTTATGCCTTTACTTATTTTATGAATGTCCCCTGTGGGGCTACAAGGAGAAGGATACCTGGTCCCAATCCCCATCCCTTTTTTCTCGCCTCTTACGATCCAAGTGGAAATACTTGGTGGCAGTATTCTTTTCCTTCACCACAGTGCTAAAATTGGAAGTGTGTGATCAGTGAGTATTAGATGGGTGTGGTCAATGGGTGTGGGGTGGTTGTTGTTGTTGTCGTTCCCTAGACTGTCTGTCCGAGCAGTCCCGTCTCCCCAAGGAATGCTACAGCTGAAACTGGGTTTTCCCACAAATCCTTTATAGAGTGTATGTTGTGTTGTTTGCGTGCATGATTGTGTATAATGCAGTCTTCCATTATGTGTTGTATGGTATGGGGTGAAGTGTTACATCCTGGGCAGCTGTTCACAATGCGGTCATCCAGCCTCTTCTGGTAGCTTAGAAGTGCTGGGTGGTGACCGCACTGCAGTCTGGCCAAGTGGACTCTGTCCTTTCGTGGGAGAGAGGATTCAGAAGGGTGGATATCAGGGGGTCTGGCATGCAGCAGTGTGTTGTCTTTCAGTGTGTTAATGGAGCGGTGAGTGATATGATTATGAATATGTTTCCGGAGGCTGGTATTTGGTGGTTGTGGAGGAAGAGAAGAGAGTATTTGTGCGTAATAAAGGTCTTTGGCCCCAAGAGTTGGGGGCCAAACAGCAGCAACCACCCCTGGCCATCAGCTCTACGCAGGTGGCACCGATCCCCAAGAGGAGCTACACCTGCCTTGGGGAGTGTGGGGTGGTTGTATGCATTGACTTGGCCACCCCTCATATAAGGGTGAAAAGGCCTTTTGATATGTATATGTATCATAAAGGTAAAGAAAAAGAAGTGATATGATTGCAGTGTTCATATTAGTTCATAATCATCAATAGGGAGCATATGCCAAGGGCCACTCTTCATTCACCAGTGCCATTCCCTACACTTTCTCTGAGTAAGCCCTCATGTGATTACCCATTCCATTCCATATAGTTCTTGGCAGGGTCTATTGATTGTTCCCTCAGGTTTTAGTTTTGTGGGCATCTCCCTACATTTTTTCAATTATTTATTAGTTTTTTATTTTTTATTTTTCTATTATTATTATTACCGTATATGCTCGTCTATAGGTCGAAATCTTAAGGAATATTTTTTAGGCCAAAACCTAGGGGTCAACATATACACAAGTAATAATCTTGTTAGGTTGAAATCCTGCTGCACAACAAGACGTCTTGTGTTGCCAACCAGCGATGTTGCCATCAACCTGACACATATTTTAAGAACCACCAATTTGGAAGTAGTGTACCAGACAAGCAGGACGATAAAAGACATCACGAAGACGAAAATACACAACAACCAAAGCCGGTGTTTATCGTATTCTGTGTTCAGGATGTGATAAAGTTTACATCGGAGAAACGTCACGCGACCTGAATACATGAATACGTGAACACCGTTACGATGTCAGGCATGATGTCACCAAACATGATGACACATGGACTGGAAGAAACAAGGAAGATACGAGACAGACAAGATGCAGATCCAGGAAGTGTTTAGAAGCAGCAATCATTCAAGGAACGAACACTATTGAACAAAATAGGGGCATGTTCAACTCTCGCCCCACATAATTCCCCTAATACCTATGGCCAGCAATTTTTTTTTTTAAATATTTAAACCACCCTTTGTGAACATTTTGCCCACGGATGTTTGGACCAGCATTCTCAACCTTTCCCAGTGTTCAATCCCCCTCCTCCTCCTCTCCCTTCCCCCCCTACTTCCTTTCTCTCCCCGTTCCCTCCTTTCCCCTTATTTAATCTCAAGCATATGTATCTCAACTTGTACTTGAAAAGGCTGTAATAAGCGAAACGTATTACAAATAAAGGTTCCGTCCTCATATGGTGTTTAACTCATCAGTCTTGTTGGCAACTGCTACTTTCATGAAAAAAAAATTGGTAATCTGTTCAAGTTTTTCACTCTGCTGAAATAGCAACTTCAGTAAAACTTATTAGATATTAAAATCAGTGAACTTGAAAAAAACATAAACCAAAATACATCAGAATTAATGAAGTGAAAAAACCATAATAATCAATTGCTATACCAGGCAAGCCATGCCACTTCAAAGCATTAAGACAGTGGAATGCTCACAGCACCAAAACAAAAACAAGCCACTCGACCTATACATGAGGTATATGGAAAATTCCAGATTTTTTGGACAAAAATGGGTGTCGACCTTTACACGAGATTGACCTATAGATGAGTATATACGGTATTATTATTATTATATGTGTGTATATATATATATATATTTTATATATATATATATATATATATATATATATATATATATATATATATATATATATATATATTTTATATATATATATATATATATATATATATATATATATACAGTCGAACCTCGAAAGCCCGGACCCGGAATGCTCGGACCCTTGTTTGACCGGTCAAAATGAACAATGGGCAGACTTTTCAAGCAAAGTTCCCTATTTGTCTGGTAGGTGGCAACGACGGCCGTACACGTGTACTCAAACAGCCCAGTCAAGCCGCCACCAGGGCTGCCGTTTCGTAGAATGTACCAAAACATAGTAAAATAGCGGCATGTGGCAACTGCACAAGGACATGAGGAAATTTTTTCTACATATCAGCGGGCTGTTAAAAACATTCAAAAAGTCACTTTTGTTTAAAAATCATAGAACTAGTTATCAAATAATAAATGGTACATCAAAATATGACTTTTATTGGTAATTGTGTTACTTATAAAATATTATACCCCAAAAGATACGTTTTTACCGTGTAGAAAAAAAATTATACGGTAAAGTTTCAGCTTTCTTTTAGCGATGATAATATAAAAAAAAAGTTATATCTTACTGAATATGTTAGGGCATGGGGCCTTACAATTCAAGTAGAAAAAACTAGAACCAACATTTTGTCAAAGTTTGACAAGTATATCTTGCTATGAAAGTCTGTACACGCCCGAGAAAAATGTATGCCCCGGTATGGCAACACTCCCCTTCAACACGGCAGTGTAGAAAACGCAGCAACCCTGGCCGCCACCACTGTCCCACGTGCACACCTTCTGATATTTACAGTGTACGTAATAAAAAATACAGTACAGGAGTCCCTCAAATAACGCGGGGGTTAGGTTCCTGAAATTACTGCGTATGACCAAATCCGCGTATGCTGACTTTCCATATTAAATACCAAGAACCGTATGTATGTGTATGTGTACGTGTGTGTGTGTGCGCGTGTATGTGGTGTATGTATGTGGCGTATGTATGTGTTTGTGCGTATATACATGTGTGTGTATGTGGCGTATATGCATATGTGTATGTGGCATATATACATATGTGTGTATGTGGCATATACACATGTGTGTGTGTGTATGTGGTGTATGTATATGTGTGTGTATGTGGCGTATGTATGTGTGTGTGGCGTGTGTGTGCGTGCATACGTGTATGTGTCTGTGTTCACATGTACAAGTAAACATGTATGTGCGTGTGTCTGTGTTCGTATTTGTGTGTACACGCATGCGCATTCACAACATACACTGGTTGTCTAACATGTGTCTACGTGTGCGTGTATACACGTGTGTAAGCGTGTATATGTCTGTTTTTGATCTCCCAAACCACCACCGCCAGTAACAACAAGAACCTCATAAGAGAAATGAAGACACGACAAGCGCAGTCATTATCAGGTGTATTAGTTGTGTTCCAAACGAAAGAAACATTACACTTCAACAGGTTAGGGCGGTAAAATTTCACGATAGCACGGCGTAGGTGGTGGAAGCGACAAGCTAAATCTTGTTGGCTACCCCCCTACCACCCCCTACTCCCCCTCTCCTCCCCTCCCTCCCTCCTGCGTCAGTACCAGTAGGTTGACACATAACCGTAGGCACCCACCCACGGCTATCCCCTCGCCCCACACCCTTGTTTGAGCAGTTCCCAGTGTACATAATGACCGCGTTATATGAGGATCGACTGTATATGGTAAAATAGAAAGCAGTCACCCCAAATGTTTGCGATGTTGCCGCATGTGTGTGTATGTGTGCCCGACTCGGCGCGAATTTTAAAACGGTTCTCTACATTTAAGATGGTTTTGAAATAAAATCCGCGTACGATTGAATCGTGTTATTCGAATCCACGTTATATGAGGGACTCCTGTACAGTACACTGTATAAGCAGTACATTTACATGTCTATATTACAGTTATTATTACAGAATTATCAGTGTTATAGTATTATTACAGTATTGTTATTATTAGTGTTAGAGTATTATTCTTATGTTTCTATGCCATATCATACATCACCTATACGTATACCGCTACGAAAATCTATGGGTGTTAGGGCGATATGTTTGATGACTGGACTTTTGGCATGACCAGATCACCCTTCCGCCCAATTAGTCCGGGCTTTCGAGGTTCAACTGTGTATATATATATATATATATATATATATATATATATATATATATATCTATATATATATATATATATATATATATATATATATATATATATATACACACACATATTTTTGTATTTACCTAGTTGTATCTTATGGGAAGGGGAGCTATGCTCATGGTGTCCCACCTTTGTATCTTACAATGTCTAGTTTGCTCTTAAATTTGTGTATGGTTTTTACACACACTATTGTTTTGTCCACCTTGTTCCAAGTGTCCATCACTCTGTGGAAAACTGTTTTTCTCCAGATCTCTGCTATAACTATTCTTTTTGAGTTTCTTTCCATGTCGTCTTGTGTTTCTCTTATCCCAGTTTAGTAAGTCCTCTCTATCAAGTATTTCTGTGCCTTTCATGATTCTATAGATGGTCAGTAGGTCGCCTCTCTCTTCTTTGTTCCAAAGTCGGTAACTTCAATTAAGCCAGTCTGTCTTCATATGGCAAGTTTGAAAGTGCTGGGGCCATTTTCGTGGTAACTCTCTGGATTCTTTCAATTTTCTTTATATTCTTTTTGGTACTGAATGACCATGTCACAGCATACTCCAGTCTAGTCCTTATTAATGAGACTAATATTTTTTTAATAATTTCTTTGTCCAAATAGGTAAATGCCACTTAGCAAGTTATAGGACTCTCTGACGGTTTTGCTTATTTATCAGAGGACAAGTCATTTGAGATAATTACTCCCAGGCTTTTTTCAGATCCCACTTTTTTTACCTCCTTAGTTCCAGTTGCATATTGTCCTGATATTATTTTTTTCACTTTTACCGAACTCCATTATGCTACATATCTCAATGTTGAAGTCCACACCCATTTCTGATTCCATTTCCAGACCTTGTTCAGGTCTCTCTGTAGGGATTCACAATCCGTTTTCAGTGTGTATTTACCTAGTTGTATTTTACGGGATGAGAGCTGTGCTCGTAGTGACCCGTTTTCGTATCTCTCCGCATCCAGTTTATTCTTAAAATCTTGTATAGTGTTGGCATTCATTGTTTCTCTGTTTAGTTTGTTCCAGACATCAATTACTCTATTTGGGAAGCTATTTTTTTTTTTCAGATCTCTTCTGTAACTTTCCATCTTTAGCTTCTCGTTTCCTAGGAAAGTTATTGGAATGGGTGAAAGATTTCTTGAATGGGAGAAAAATGAGGGTGTTACTTGGAGACAAAAACACGAACTGGGAAGAAATGATAAGTGGAGTACCACAAGGCTCTGTATTGGCTCCGATAATGTTTGCCATATATATAAATGACATGGATGAAGGTGGGGAATGTTATATGAACTTCTTTGCAGATGATGCAAAACTATTAACCCCTTCACTCCTGGGCACATCGCAGGTCTGGCAGCATTATAAAAAATAAAGTCACAGCTCAATCGCTCGTTCTCTTATACCCGTGAATTTTGATAACCATAGAAAATATGATGAAGCCGGTTTAGAGAGAATGAGGGTCACACAGGTACGACTGCAATAAATATAATCAAGACGCCGACGTCGGCATCATCGCGTACCAACTTGCTCCTCATGACGCCTACATAGGCGTCACCGTATGGAAGTGGTTAAAGAGAGTAAGTACAGAGGAAGGTTTTAAATCACTACAAAAAGACCTGAACAAAGTCTGGGGATGGAGTCAAAAGTGTGAAGTGAATTTCAACATCAAGAAATGTAGTATAATGGAATTTGGAAAAAGTAAAAATAGAATATTGGGACAATATAAAATTGGTACAAAGGAAGTTAAAAAATTCAGCTCAGAATGGGACCTAGGAATAACTATCAGCAATGACATGGCACTAGACAAACATATCAACAAAATAAAGAAACTTTCAATTTACAAAGATCAATGAAAGTGGCCTTTGACTAGTTGGATGAAGAAATGGCAAAGAAAATATTAGTTACATTGATAAGACCAAGATTGGAGTATGGTGCAACACTATGGACACCCAGTACTAAATAGAACATACATATACCAAAGGCTATTTTCCCCCTACACAGGGGGTAGCCAAAAAGAAAAAGGCATAGAAACCACGCCCACCCATTCCATTCCCTATATATTCCACTCCCCTCCACCCTCCTTCCTCCATCCCATCTTGGCACCTCCTGGATGACGGGTCATCCCTGCATCCTGTCCACTGCCCTGGGTCAGAAGCAGTGTCGCAAGACACAGCACATCCACAATAAGGCCGCTTCATAAATTTGGCGACCCCCCCTCTCCGTCCCCCCATGCAGAAAAGGAGATGGGGAGTAATCCCTTCGGGCTGCATCAATTTTTTTCTCATACATACTTCCTCACTCCCCCTCATGCATCACAGCATCATCTATACACAACCCCTCTCCATTCGCCCCTCTCCTGTCCTTCCTCCACAGACATTCCTCTCTTTTGTAATGCCCCTTTCACCCTATCCATCCATCTCATCCTAGGATGCCCCCTCATATTCACTCCTTCCATCTCTGCCTTCCACACTTCTTTTACTAATCTTTCTTCACTCATTCTTTCCATGTGTCCAAACCATCCTAATACTCATTCATCAACTCTTATCTCCCAGCTCCCTTTCCACCTGTTCTCCTCCTCACCTCCTCATTTCTCACTATCTAGCCTAGTAACCCCTATCATACTTCTCAGACATTTCATCTCAAAAAATATATAGATAAAAAGAGACATGAAAGATAAGGAGAGATAAGACATTAAGAAGTGAAGCTGAGGGGGAAAATGAGAAAAGAACAGAGGCTGAGAAAATGCAGTTCTATTGGAGTGTTAGACATAAAACTAAAAAAATGGCATATTCAAGAAAAAGAAACAAATGGTTCAGAGAATGAGATAGAGTAGAAAATTAGAACTAGCTTATACCAATATAGGCATATTAATCTCATGATTAATGAACTAAATGATTACCTGTCAGAAGAAAAACCAGACATAGCGGTAATTGTGGAGACAAAATTAAGGGGTTCACTATTACCAAACTGTGTTGGACATGGATTATATATTCACTGGCACAGAAATAGAGAGGAGAAACAGGGTGGAGGGGTAATGTTTTTGGCTAAGTTACAAGATACTAAGATGGGAGGGAGGGTGGAGGGGAGTGGAGTGTATTTAGGGATGGAATGGGTGGGAATGATTTTATGCCTTTTTCTTTCTGGCTACCTCCCTTGTAAGGGGGAAAAAGCCTTGGTATATGTATGTATGTATGTACAAAAGGAGAGAAGAGGGTGGAAATGATCACAATAAGAGTTGAGGATTGTGACATGAAAAGCAGATAGATTGCAGTAATATATGTGCCCCCGAAAATGAGGTTTTGGAGAGAGATTATTCTATAATGTTAGATGTTATGAGACTTTCATAAAATGAGGTGCTGAAAGATGGAGGTAAGGCAGTACTTATGGGAGATTTTAGCTGCAAAGAGGTCTGTTGGGAAGAGATGACAGTGAAAGGTGGAGAGGATCAATGGGGAAATGTATTACTCAATATGACCATAGAGCATACAATGACACAATGGGTAAAAGTAAAACTAGCTTTAGAAATAACGAAGAACTGATGAGACTAGAATAACTACTTATGTCAGAATCAGAAATTGTGGACAAATTTTAATACAAGACACCAATTGTGGAGAGTTACCACATACTTCTTGAGTTAGAACTACATACATATACCAAAGTTTTTTTCCCCCTTACACGGGGGTAGCCAAAAAGAAATAGGCATAGAAAATACTCCCACCCATTTCATTTCCCATATATTCCACTCCCCTCCACCCTCCTCCCTCCTATCTTGGCACCTCCTGGATGACGGGTCATCCCTGCATCCTGTCCACTGCCCTGGGTCAGAAGCAGTGTCGCAAGATACAGCACATCCACAGCAAGGCCGCTTCATAAATTCAGCGACCCCCCCTCTCCGTCCCCTCATGCAGGAAAGGAGAAGACGGGGAGAAATCCCTTCAGGCTGCGTCAAATTTTTTCTCATACTTCCTCACCCCCCATCCCCACCCACTCCCCCTCATGCATCACAGCATCATCTATACACAACCCTTCTCCATTCACCCCTATCTTCTGTCCTCTCCTGTCCTTCCTCTACAGACATTCCTCTATTTTGTAAAGCCCCTTTCACCCCATCTACCCATCTCATCCTAGGATGCCCCCTCATATTCACTCCTTCCACCTCTGCCTTCCACACTTCTTTTACTAATCTTTCTTCACTTATTCTTTCCATGCATCCAAACCATCCCAATACTCTTTCATCAACTCTATCTCCCAACTACCTTTCTACCCCTGTTCTCCTCCTCACCTCATTTCTCACTCTATCCAGCCTACTAGCCCCTATCATAATTCTCAGACATTTCATCTCAAACACATTCAAACTCCTCTCTTCCTCTTTCATGTTACATGTTTCTGCCCCATACATTGCTGTTGGCACAATCACTCCTTCATATAACCTCCTCTTAGCATCCATTCCCAAATATCTATTTCTCATTACACTTTTTAATCCACCAAGGCATTTACTCGCTTCTCTCAATCTACATTCTACCTCCATCCCCACTCCTCCCTTTCCTGTCACATTCGCACCCAAGTATCTAAAACTATCCACTTCCTCCAGTTTCTCACCCTTAATGTTCACTTCCAGCCTACTGTCACTCTCTCCCCTTGTACATCTCATCACCTTACTTTTACCCACATTTATCTTCAGCTTCCTTCTTTCACACACCATCTCAAACTCTGTCACTAACTTCCTCAATCCCTTCTCTGATCCTGCTACAAGCGCAGTGTCATCAGCAAACAACAGCTGTCTCACCTCCCACATTTCTCCATTTTCTTTAATCATCTCCAACCCCTGACCCACTACCCTTGTATTCACCTCTCGCACCACCCCATCCATGTAAAGATTGAACAGCCAGGGGGACATGACACACCCCTGACAAAGTCCCACCTTTACCTCAAACCATTCACTCTCCATTTCTAATCCTAAAGCAAGCTCTAATACTCTCATACCCAGCACTTCTAAGATACCAGAAGAGGCTGGATGACCGCATTGTGAACAGCTGCCCAGGATGTAACACTTCACCCCATACCATACAACACATAATGGAAGACTGCATTATACACAATCATGCACGCAAACAACACAACATACAGTCTTTAAAGGATTTGTGGGAAAACCCAGTTTCGGCTGTGGCATTCCTTGGGGAGACGGGACTGCTCAGACAGACAGTCTAGGGAACGACAACAACAACTACAACAACAAATCTCATAAAAGCTCTTGTCTGCTCTTAACAGCTTTCCTCCTATCCCATATGAGTTAGAACTAAAGGAGGAAATATAGAGAGAAATGAGACCTACAGAAAAAGAAAACTGATGTATAGTAAAATGGACTGAGAGAAACTCTGAGAATTCTTTCTTAAAGCAAGCTGGGAAACATTCTACTATGAAGAAACACAAATGGAGGAAAAATGGGTAATTCTAATGAAAATCTATAAAGAATGAATGGATAGATATGTTCAAAAGGAAAAACAGGAAAAGGTGTATATTAAATGCTGGTTTAACAGAAGGTGCAGCGAAGCAAAGGATATAAAGATAAAGATTGGAAAAGATGGAGAAACGACAAAAAACCTAGTAAGTGGCAAATATATGTTAATCAAAGAAACAAATATGCGGAGAAGAATAAAGAAATTATGAAAAAGACATTATAGAAAAATGTAAGGATCAGCCAAAACTGTTCTAAAAAAACAAACAGGAAATAGTGAAACTACCCCAAGGGAATATGGAATACAGAGAAGATACAGAAATGGGTGAAGTCATAAGTAACACTTCAAGTTGGTTTTCACTAGAGGGATGAAGGGAGAGAAGTGAAATCCCCCATGAGAGAAATAATAGTAACAGAAAAAAAAAAAAAAAAAAAAAAAAAATGGATCAGATAATGGACCATGATGTCAGAAAATCACACTGCCCAGATGGAATAGCAAACTGGTTGTTAAAAGAATGTAAAGAAGAACTAATAGATATAGATAACAAAGGATTACAAAGGCGGAGCATGCCGACAGGAGACCTTTTGATCCATATCTAGGTAGGATGAAAAAAAAAAAAAAAAAAAAATCATATTAATAATAAATAAAAACTATAATAATGTAAATAACAAATAAAATACATAAATAAATGCATAGGTATAGTTGAATAACAAATAAACAGGTAAATAGTAAATGATAATAAATTTACATATAACTAATATTAAATGAAAATCAGACAGACAAATTATAACAAAACAAAAACAAATAATATAAGATAAATTATAATCATTACAGCATCTTACTTAGGTATTTATCTAAATGACTCTTAAAGCTTCGAACTGAACTACATTGCACTACCTGTGCAGGAAGTTTATTCCATTCATTAACTACACGGTTGGCAAAGTTGTTTCTACCTACTTCCAAATTGAATCTATTTCTGGACAGTTTGAGACCATTGTTTCTTGTCTGATTCTCATTCAATGTGAAAATTTTGTCACTTTTGATGTTGTTAATTCCCTTTAAAATCTTAAAGACCTGTATCAAGTCACCTCTGAGTCTATGCTTTTTTAGGGAAAACAGATTCATGTGCTTAAGTCGATTTTCGTATGATTTATTTTTGATATTTGGAATCAGTTTTGTGGCTCGCCGTTGTACTCTTTCCAATCTGTCAATGTCTTTAATGAGATTCGGTGACCATACGGAAACAGCATATTCCAAATGTGGACGAACTAACGATTTATATAGCTTGTTAATGAGTGATGGACTTTTGAAATCAAAAGATCGCGCAATCAATCCCAGAATCTTATTTGCTTTCTCAGAGGCTGAAATACACTGCTTGGATGATTTGAGGTCGTTACTGATAATTACGCCGAGATCTTTTTCACTATCCACTTTTGTTAACGAATTTCCAAATAACTTGTAATCGTACTTACTGTTATTTTTACCTATGTGCATTACCTTGCATTTACTTGTGTTAAATTTCATTAGCCACTTTTCAGACCATTGCTGTAATTGATCTAAATCTTCTTGAATATCTAATTGGTTTGAGTGATCATTTGCCACTCCGCACAGTTTTGTATCATCAGCAAATTTGGAAACAGTAGAAGTGGCCCAAGAACGGAACCCTGAGGAACTCCACTTGCAACACTTTTCCATCCAGAAGTTTTTACATTTAAAACAACTCTCTGTTTTCGACCTTTCAACCAATTACTAGTCCAACCTAATAGGCTACCTCTTATTCCATGCAAAGCTAATTTAGTAAGTAGTCTTTCGTGTGGGACGGTATCAAAAGCTTTTGCAAAGTCTAGATATATTAAATCTATATTGTTTCTTTTGTCATAATTCGAGATAACTGTGTTGTAGAATTCGAGTAAATAACATAATAAGTTGTTCACTCTAGGAATAATACTAGAAGACTGGAAAAATGCTGATATCATACCAATCTATATAGGAGGAAATAAGGAAGACCCAACCAATTACAGACCTGTTTTCCTTACAAGCTAAAATTTTGAAAAAAAGTTATAAAAAGTAGATGGTTAACCTGTTAAGCGTCACCCACCATGACCATTGGAATAATGAACAAATTACATACATACATATACCAAGGCTTTTTCCCCCTTACAAGGGAGATAGCCGAAAAGAAAAAGGCATAAGATATTTCCCACCCATCCCATCCCTAAATACACTCTACTCCCCTCCACCCTCACTCTTAGCACCTCCTGGATGATAAGTCATCCCTGCTCCCTGTCCACTGCTCTTGGTCAGCGGCAGTGTCGCAAGGCACAGCACATCCACAGCAAGGCTGCTTCATTAAATCGGTGACTCCCCTCTTCGTCCCCCCATGCAGAAAAGGAGAAGACGGGGAGAAATCCCTTTGGGTTGCATCTAAATTTGCTCACACATACTACCTCACCCCCATCCCCCCGCCCATTCCACCTCATGCATCACAACATCATCCATATACAACCATTCTCCATTCACCCCTATCTTCTGTCCTCTCCCGTCCTTCCTCAACAGACATTACCCTCTTCCCCAAAGCCCCCTTCACCCCATCCATCCATCTCATCTTAGGACATCCCCTCATGTTCACTCCCTCCACATCTGCCTTCCATACCTCTTTTACTAGTCTTTCTTCACTCATTCTTTTCATGAGTCTAAACCATCCCAATACTCTTTCATCAACCCTATCTCCCAACTCCCTTTCCACCCCTGTTCTCCTTACCTCCTCATTTCTCACTCTATCCAGCCAAGTAACCTCTATCATACTTCTCAGACACCTCATCTCAAACACATTCAAACTCCTTCTCTCTTCCTCTCTTATGTTCCATGTTTCTGCCCCATACAGTGCTGTTGGCACAATCACTCCTTCATACAGTCTCCTCTTACCATCCATTCCCAAATGTCTATTCCTTATTATACTTTTTAATCCACCAAGGCATTTACTTGCTTCAATCTACATTCTATCTCCACCTCCACTCCACCTTTACCTGCCACATTTGAACCCAAGTATCTAAAACTATCCACTTCCTCCAGTCGCTCTCCCTTAATGCTCACTTCCAGTCTGCTGCCACAATCACCCCTTGTACATCTCATCACCTTACTTTTACCCACATTTATCTTCAGCTTTCTTCTTTCACACACTTTCCCAAACTCTTTCACCAATTTCCTCAATCCCTCCTCCGATCCTGCCACAAGCACAGTGTCGTCAGCAAACAACAGCTGGCTCACCTCCCACTTTTCTCCATTTTCTTTAACCATCTCCAATCCCTGACCCACTACCCTTGCATTTACCTCTCACACCACCCCATCCATGTATAAGTTGAACAGCCAGGGATACATAACACATCCATTTCTAATCCTGACACATGCTCTATTACTCTCATAAAAACTCTTGACAGCTCCTAGAAGCTTTCCTCCTATCCCGTATATTTGTATAACCTCCCACAGTGCTTTCTTGTCTACCCTATCATAAGCCTTTTCCAGATCCATAAAAGCCCAAAAAACATCCTTCCCCTTTCCTATAACTTTCTCACATATCTGTCTTACCACAAAAATCTGATCCACACAACCTCTACCCGTCCTAAATCCACACTGTTCCTCACCAATTACTCCCTCTGTTCCTCTCCTAATCCTCTCAATCAAGATCCTCCCATAAGCCTTCCCAACTACACCTAACAAGGTATTCCCTCTGAAACTACTACACTCACACTTGTCCCCTTTTCCTTTGTAAAGTGGAACTATACAGGCACTCCTCCAGTCCTCCAGCACTCTACCCTCTCTCCAGCAAACATTAAATAACCTCACCAGCCAGTCCACCATCACTGTACTTCCTTTTTTTAGACATTCTACATGGCATCCATCCAGATCAGGTGCCTTACCTGCTTTCATCATCTTAACAACTGCCTTCACTTCATCCTTCCTTATTTCTCCTCCATTATTCTCACTCATCACAGTCATTTTCTTAGCCTCTTCCCACTGCAACTATCTTTCCCTCCCTATCCTCCTTCACATATAGCAACTCCCTGAAATACTCTGCCCATCTTCCCCTTACTGCCTTCTCTTCCATTATCATCTCTCCATCTGCACCTTTTACTTTTTCTTCTCTCCTTGATTCGCCTCCTCTTCCTCTCTTAATTTCTTTACAAAACATGTTTTTGTTACTTTCAAAATTTTCTGTCATACCCTTACCCCATTTCACATCTGCTCTCCTCTTTGCCTCCTTTACCTTGTGAACAAATTAGGGAAAAGAAAAAAAATTACTTGATTTCTTATTATTAAAAAAACAATGTTAACCTCTTCAGTACGGTTCAAAATCTCGCGGGCAGCATTAACTGCCAGACGTACGATGTGTCGTAATAATACTCGCATCATAAGATAGTCACTGCTTATATAGATTGTTCTCTCTTTCACCCGTGAATTTTGATAACCATAGAAAATGTGATGAAGACAGTTTAGAGAGTATGTCATTATGCAGGGGCAACTACAATAAATATAATCAAGACGCCGATATGGCAGCCTCGCGTATCCGCTTGCTCCTCATGCCGCCTACGTATGCGGCACCGTATGGAAGGAGTTAAATTCAATGACAAGAAAATTGTGAAAAGGACACACACACACACACCTTGGGGGCGCGGTTGGTAAAGTCTCAGACTGTCAGCATGGTGGTGCTGGTGGTACCTGGTTCGAATCCTGCCCAGGGCTGAAATTATATAGAGCATCACATGAAAATGACAGAAACATAAGTCTATACCAGAACCCTTAACAAGATACACCTTCACACTACATCTCTCAAACACCATAACAGAATGGAAAAAAAAAAAAAAAAAAAAAGGAGCATACTACTATATCTGTCACACCTACTAACCAAATTACACAAAACATCCACAGGTAAAACATTCACACCCAGATAACCAAATAAGCCTTTCAAGAACAACAACAACAGCCCCTAGATATAAGTTCCACAGAGAAAACCCTCCCACACCAGACTAGAACCACACTAACACACCTGTGCTTAGGACACCATGTCATTAAAACAATACCAACACAGAATAAGCCTAGCCATAGTTTTAAACTGCCCCAGGTGCAGCCACCACAAAGAAGACACAGAACATATCATATTACAGTGCCCCAACTAACAATTCCAAGATAACACAGTATCTCTTCCCTGAGTGACTTATGGTCTCAGCTGGAGATTGTTGTCAGTTTCCTAGAGGCTGTGGGTCTTCTGCAAGAGCGACCAGGGGGATTTGATTGATTGGATCATGTGTTGTACTTATGATTAACAGATATTACCCTTCTGGATGAGAGATCATCTTTTTCTGAAAAAAGATGTAAGAAATACAGCTGAAATTGACAGAGCTCTTGGGCCTAGTTTGGAGACCAAATTTCAGCCCTACAGGGCTGCAGCTCCAGATGGAAGTAAGGAGGGTTGACAGGTTTTGAAAATTGGCAACTTTGCTGTCCATCTGTCCATCTTGCAGGATCACCACAGGGAGATACCTGTCATTGGTTCCTCTCCCTTGTAGAAGACCCATGGCTCCCAGGTAACCAGCATCAGCCATCAGATTGGCCCAAAAATACTCAGTGAAAAGATACGGTGCCATTATTTGGCAAAGAAATTGGAGCAATGCACAATGGGGTATTCATTGTTCTCTATGGTGAATGCATCTGGGGTAGTTTGTGTTTATGATCAGCCCTATTCTCTGTTGATATTGTTTTAAGGCTAGATGACATGAATAGTTCTTCCAATGAAGTTTTTGCTTGCTGTTGGTGGGATTTCTTTATAGGGCAGATGTTTGGAGGAGTTTGGTGGAATAAGGAGTTTAGTAGTTAGTCTGGGAGTGTGTGCTTTGTTACTTAAGAAAAGTATTATTTCATGATAGATTTATTGAAATTTATTGAAAGGGGGTTTTATAGGAAAAATTGTTTGTGCATTTCCATGTTAGTAAGAGTGCTTCAGGTATGGTTATGTTAGTGGTGATACCAGCAGTGATGCTGATTGAATGCATTTTGTGTAACCTCTTGAATATCATGACACCTATGTATGCATCATGAGTGAGTGGGTATATGAAGATGTCGGCTTCATGATTATATT
This sequence comes from Oratosquilla oratoria, assembly GCF_046742065.1. Lineage (NCBI taxonomy): Eukaryota > Metazoa > Arthropoda > Malacostraca > Stomatopoda > Squillidae > Oratosquilla > Oratosquilla oratoria. The sequence goes on from NC_134816.1 coordinate 9,739,097, forward strand.
TTGTAGTTATAGCTGAGTGATCCCTGTATTCTGTGAATAGGCTTGATCATGTTTTCTGTGACATTATATTTATTCAGGGTGAAAGAGAATGAGTATAACAGCAGTAACTTTATATTTTGTAATGTGTGTATTGTGATGCATCATCGTACATCAGGCAACCTGAAGTGCATGCAAATATTTAACTCGTATTGGAGAGGTTAAAAGTAACAATGATATGCTCATTTTTATTCACCTGGTGAATTTAATGGTATTGTTGTTAACATGGAAGTGTTGCTCAGTAGACGACTCAATACAGATCATCCTAGATCTGAGCCGTACACCAGCTGTTCTACCATGTATAACTAAATCCTTATTCATTAATATGACCTTAGTAGATATTGAGTAAATTTTGCATTCCTTAAAAAAGAAGAGAAAAAATAGATTTATGTGCCAGCAGATATGGTCATAAGATGTCTTTCATTTTTGTGCCTGTTCATACCATTCAGGATCAGTACAGAAGGTAGAGTTAGGTAGAAGCACACTGAAGATGATATAAACACAAGTACAATTGCTTTCTTCTTTTCCATTGTCTGTGAATTTTAATCAAGCTGATACGCTTTGCTTTGCTTTGGTACAGCTCTGGACTGGTACGAGGTACAGGTGAAAGGCTTCAGCAAAGATGGTAATGGAGCAGCAACAATTCATAAAGTTCACACTGCACCACAACTGGTTGGGCCAAATGTCGCCGCAACTGTAGAAAAGGTATAGCTTGTGATGTTTGAATTGAACTTGTGTTAATTGGGATAGTTGGTGTTTACTTAGTGATTTTCCTAAAGAAAAAATATACATATATGTATTTATCTAGTTGTATCTTACGGGAAGGGGAGCTATGCTTGTTGTGTCCCGTCTCTGTATCTTGCAATATCTAAATTGTTCTTAAATTTGTGTATGTATATATATATCAGACTTCACCCAACACAACTTCACTGTGCATGAAATTTCATATTTGCATGAATATGATGTGACGGGTAGAAAATTATGCATGCCAATTCTGATGGTGCTGACTGCCCATATATATATATATATATATATATATATATATATATATATATATATATATATATATATATATATATATATAATATATATATATATATAATATATATAATATATATGTGTGTGTGTGTGTGTGTGTATATGTATGTATTTACCTAGTTGTATTTTGCGTGAAGGGGAGCTATGCTCGTGGTGTCCCGCCTTTGTATCACTCAGTGTCTAGTTTGCTTCTAAACTCATGAATGGTTTTTGTGCACACTATTTCATTGTCCAGTTTGTTCCAAGTATCAATGTGGAAAACTTTTTTTCTTCTGATCTCTTCTGTAGCTATGTTTATTGATTTTCTTTTCATGCCCTCTTGTGCTTCTCATGTCCCAGTTTAACAAGTCCTCTGTATTGAGTATTTCTGTGCCTTTCATGATTCTGTAGATGGTCAGTAGGTCACCTCTCTCTCTTCTTTGCTCCAGAGTCGGTAACTCCAGTTTAGCCAATCTCTCCTCATATGACAACTTTGCAAGTTCATGTGCCATTTTTGTTGCTGCTCTCTGGATTCTTTCTATTTTCTTCATATTCTTTTTGGTACTGGGTAACCACAATGTCACCACATATTCTAGTCTAGGCCTCATCAATGTGACCAATATTTTTTTAATCATATCTTTGTCCGAGTATGTAAATGCTATTTTTATTGATCTTAGCAACTTGTAGGATTCTCCAACAACTTTGTTTATCTGTTTGTCATAGGACAAGTCATTTGAGATAATTACACCCAAATCTTTTTTGGATCCCTCCTTCTTTGAGGTAAAGAAGGAGGGATCCAAAAAAGATTGGTCCCAATTTTATATTGTCCTGATATTTTGTTTTTGCTTTTTCCAAACTCCATTATGCTACACTTCTTAATATTAAAGTCCACTTCCCATTTCCGACTCCAGTTCCATACCTTATTTAGGTCTTCCTGCAGTGCTTCACAATCCTTATCAGTTTTTACTTTCCTTAACAGTTTGGCATCGTCTGCAAAGAAGCTCATGTAACATTTCACATCATCATCCATGTCATTCACATATATAGCAAACATTACTGGAGCCAATACATCCTTGTGATACTCCACTGATCACCTCTTTCCAATCTGAATATTTTTCTCTGAGCATTACTCTCATCATTCTACCAATCAGGAAGTCCTCCATCCATTTTAGTAGGTTCCCTTGTATCCCTCCTATATGTTTGAGTTTTTATAATTTTTTGTGTGGTACTTTGTCAAAAGCTTTTTGTAAGTCCAGGAAGGCACAGTCAGCCCATCCATTCCTTTCTTGCACTATGTCTATTAATCTTGAATAGAAGCATATTAAGTTTGTGGTACATGATCTTCCTTGTCTGAACCCAAATTGTCTTGGGTTTATTATATTGTTGTCTTCAAGATGTTTTACCCATCTATTCTTGATGATTTTCTCACTAATTTTGGCTATAGTGCTTGTTAGTGATACTGGCCTATAGTTGGTTGGTTCTTCCTTGTTTCCTCCTTTATATATTGGTACAATGTTAGCATTTTTCCAGTCTTTTGGTATCTTTCCTTCTTTGAATGAGCAATTTATTATGTTGCGTATTTTGTCCGTTAGTTCTTCTCTGCATTCTTTTAGAATCCAATTGGAACTCCATCTGGGCCATGTGATTTTCTGACGTTGAGGTTTGATAGGTGTTCTAATATTTCTATTTGTATTATTGTTATTTCACTCATGGGGAGATCGCTTTTCATTACCTTCGTCCCAATATTGTGCTTTCTTTCTAGTGAAGACAGATTTGAAGTGATTGTTCAAGACTTCAGCCATTTCTAATTCTTCTGTGTATTCTATATTCCCTTGGCATAGTTTCACCATTTTCTGTTTATTTTTAAGTTTACCATTCACGTATCGATAGAATAGCTTGGGTTGCTCTTTGCATTTATCTATAATATCCTTTTCATGGTTCCTTTTTTCCTCTCTTCTCACATTAACCTACTCATTTCTATAGTTTAAACTTGCCATTTTCCAGGTTTTTTTTTTATCTTCACCTTTTCCAAGCTCTGCCCCTTCTGTCTTTTGCCTCACTGCATCTTTTGTTAAACCAACATTTAATGTACACTCTCGCTTCTGTCTTGGTACGTGCCTATTTACCCCTTCATTGTAATTATCCATCAAGATATTCCATTTCTCTTCCACTTTTGTCTCTTCCATGTAAAATTTTTCCCAGTTTTGCAAAGTCTGTTTTGTTGTACATCAATCTTCCTTTCCTATGCTTTTCATTTCTCTCCATGTATGTTTCTTCCTTTAGTTCAGTTTCAATGAGTATGTGGTTACTCTTCCCAATTTGTGTCTTGTAATAGATTTTATCCACAATTTCAGGTTCTGTTGTAAATATTAAGTTTAGTTTCGATGGCTCCTCGTTGTTTCTGTATCTGGTGTTTTCACTGACCCATTGGGTCACTGTGTCCATGGTTATATCCAGTAGTACATTACCCCACAAGTCATCTCTTCGCACTGTCATGTTTTCCCAACAAATTTCTTTGCAATTGAAGTCCCCCATAATTACCAGATTACCCCCGCCCATCAGTAACTCATTTAGTGATTGCCTTGTATCTTCTAGCATTTTCGTATGCTTGTTCTCTTTCCAAGCGCTCGTTTTTGGGGGCACATAGGTCACCACAAACTTTTTACTTTTCATGTTCTTGTCTTCGACTTTCATCATGATCAGTTCTACATTACCTTTGCCCTCTGCAATTTTTGTCACATTCAAGTTTTTCTTGGCCAAGAACATGATTCCTCCTCCCTGTTTCTTGTCCCTATTTTTAATCCAGTAATTGTATAGTCCATGTCCAACATCGATGGATGGTATTTCACCTCTTAGTTTAGTCTCCACAATTCCCAATATGTCTGGCTTTTCTTCTAGCAGGTAATCATTGAGCTCATTCAGTCCTGAAATTAATCTGTCGATGTTAGTATAGGCCACTTTCAATTTTCTTCTTTCTCCATTTTTTTTTCCTGTCTTTGGTTCGCTCATTCTAATGTACCATTTCCTTAGTCTCATGTCGATTACTCTCCAATTACTCTCTCTTCGCATTTTTTTTTCTTTTGCTTTATCTCTTAGTGTCTTTTCTTTTTGTAATTCTTCAATACTCATTTCTCTTTTTATCCATATCTTATTGTACTTTTCACTCCTTGCCAAGTTACCTACTTTTTCAAATATGTCTTCCACTACCATCTGTGATCTTAATTTTATCTTTAGGGGTCGATTTCTATACATAGAATAGTGACCAATCCTACATGTTTTGTCTATGTCTTTGGTTGCATCTTGGGCCCCCCCCCTGAATTTTGTTAAGGATTGTTATTGCAGTCTCTTTTTCTTCTTTTTCAATCATGTACCTTGCCAATCCATGTTTTTCTTTTAGTCCATATACCACAATACATTTTTTCCTATCCACTGTATCTCTGACCCAATTAGCTTGTTCATTAATTACTTTGATAATTGTGTCTTTTGCATTTTCCTGCATTTGTTGGATTATTTCTTTGAAAACTATTTCTTTATTTTCAATGTTTTCCTTCCATTTTCTAATCTTTTGGATACTTTCCTCATCTAAGTTCTCTTTGACTTTTTCAGTCATTTCTTGTTTTTATTGTTCACCCTCTTTTTTGAAGTTTTCACTATTGGCAGTATCATTAATTCTCCTCTTTTCATTATCACTCTTCAGCTCTCTTATATCCTTTTTCATTTCTTTAATCTCATTTCTAAGATCCAAGTATGTATGTATATACAGTGAGTCCTCCTTATTCGGTAATTCTTTATCCGGTAAATTCATAGTTAAGGTTTTTGGAAATTACTACCCTCGATTCTATTTACGGTAAGAAAAATTTACAGATATGGTATCCGCTAAATAGTTTGAAGAGGAAAGAGCAGGGAGAAGGTATGTCTGACATATCCTATTATTACATGTTATAATGGGTTCGGTATACAGTAATTTAAATTTGTGGTAAGGTTTTCAGGAATGCATATGTACCATATAACAAGGACTTACTGTATTTACCTAGTTGTATTTCATGGGAAGAGAGCTATGCTCATAGTGACCAACTTTTTTATCTTTCAGTATCCAGTTTGATCTTAAATTATTTTATAGTTTTTGTACTCACTGTTTCCTCATTCAGTTTGCTCCAGATATCTACCACTCTGTGTGGGAAGCTATTCTTTTTCAGATCTCTTTTGTAACTATCCTTTTTAAGTTTCTTTTCATGTCCTCTTGTTTTTATTTTATCCCATTTTAATAAATCATCTTTATCAAGGACTTCCATCCCATTCATAATTCTGTAGATGGTTAGTAGATCTCTTTCTCTTCTTTGTTCCATATTTGATAGTTCTAGTTTGGCCATTCTTTGTATGTCAATTTGGAGTGTTGGTGCCATCTTGGTCATTGCTCTTTGAATTCTTTCTAATTTCTTTGTTCTTTTTAGTACTGGGTGTCCATAGTGTTGCAGCATACTCCAATCTTGGTCTTATCAATGTAACTAATATTTTCTTTACTATTTTTTAATTCAAGTAGTCAAAGGCTACTTTCGTTGATCTTGGCAAATTGAAAGTTTCTCTGACTATTCTGTTGCCATTTGGTCTTTTTTGTCTTTTTTTCCATCTTTTCCAAGCTTTGTCTCATCTATCTTTAGCATCAGTACACTTTTTTGTGATACCAGCACTTTATATACACCCATTCTTGTTTCTTTTTTGCTACATATTTGTCTTTTCCCCCTTTATATATTTTTTTTAATATGTTCCATTTCTTTTCCATCTTTGTTTCTTCCCAATTGGTGTCTTGTATTGCATTTTATCCACGATTTCAGGATCAGATGTAAATACTAAATATAGTCTTGATGGTTCTTCATTGTTTCTATATCCAGTATTTTCCTTTACCCATTCAATGTGTATTCAGTGGTCATATCCAGTAGAATATTTCCCCAAAGTTTTTCTCCACCTTTCACTATCATTTCTTCCCAACATGTTTCTTTTTAGTTAAAGTTAATGCACTCTTTGTGTCTTCCAGTATTTTGGAATAATCACTATCTGACTAAGACTGTTTTTGGGGGCACATATATTACTATAAATTTTCTTGTTTTTTGGGGCACATATATTACTATAAATTTTCTACTTTTCATGTTTCTGTTTTCAACTTTAATCATAATTCCACATTTTTTCCTTCTGTTATCTTTGTCACATTTAAACCTTTGTTAGTCAAACACATGACTCCACCCTGTTTCTCCGCTCTGTTTTTTGCCCAATGGTTGTATAGACCTTGTCCTACAATATTTAACCACTTCACTATGGGCCAAAATCTCGCGGGCAGCATTAGCTACCAGACGTACGATGTTTCGTCATAATACTTGCATCATAAAAAAGTCACCACTTATATCGATCGTTCTCTCTTTCACCCGTGAATTTTGATAACCATAGAAAATGTGATGAAGACAGTTTAGAGAGTATGTCATTATGCAGGGACAACTACAATAAATATAATCAAGACACTGATATGGCAGCCTCGCGTATCCACTTGCTCCTCATGCCGCCTACGTAGGCGGCACCGTATGGAAGGGTTAATGGTAATGGACCTTTTAATTTTCTCTCTACAATTCCCATCATATCTGGTTTCTCTATTGACAGTCATTTAATTTGTTTAGTCCTGAAATCATGCTGTCTGTATTAGTATATGATATTTTTAATATATATATTTTTTGTACCTTTTTCTCAGCCGCAAGTCCAGTACTCTAAAAAAAAAAACTAATTCTTTTCAGTCTCCATTCTTCTCTTGTTTATTCTTTTGCTTCATTTCTAAGTGTCTTTCTCCCTTTTCCTAATCACTCATTTCCTTTTTTATCCATACATTTTTGTAATTTGCACTATTTGCCAGCTTTAGGACCTTAGTTTGATTTTTAGTGGCCTAAAGTATTTTTATCTAGAGTACTGTCCCATCCTATGCTATTCTTCAATCTCTTTGTCCAATTCCTGTCCCTCTTGAACCTCTTTCAGAATTGCCTTTGCAATTTCTTTCTCTTTTTCTCTTTGGTATTTGTATATATGTTTTTTTCTAATACTATAAACTACAATGTACTTTTCTTTATCCACTATATCTCATACCCAGTTTTCCTTTTCTTTAATTACTTTACTGTTTCGTTAGCATTTTCCTCTACCTGCTGTTGTACTATTTAAATGTTAATTTCTAATTTTCGTGTTCTAGCTCCCATTGATTTTTTATTTCTTGGAGATCCATCTCCTTAAACGATTCTCCAACTTTTTCAGTCAATGCTTGTATTTGTTCATTGGCCTCTTTTTACAATGCTTTATTTTTGTTTTATTTTCATTTTTCATTCTTTCATTATCACTTCTGACCATATTTGATTAATTTTTTAGATCATTAAGCTCTCTGTTCATCTCTTCATTACCTATTCATAGATAACTTATCTCTCTGTGCATTGTTCAATAATCAACTTTCAAATCTATTAGTTCCTCCATCAAGTCTATAATATCTTGATTTCTTAGTACATTGTTATACCTAGTTTCTCTTTCTACATCAAAACTTTTACCTAATAATCCTCTTTCTCTTGGAAATCTTGAAAAAGCATTGGTGTCATACCTTTGAATTGACTTTGGGGTGTCATTCAAACAAGATTTTTTCGGTATCACCCCCTGTGGTGACTTGACTCTGGTTCATTTTTCCTTTTTTCTTCTTTTCCATCCTCCATTTTGTGTGTTGAATTCACTATATCGAACTGGATATTTTGCCATAGTGGTCACACAAAAAAAACATAGATAACTTATCTCTCTGTGCATTGTTCAATAATCAACTTTCAAATCCTGCCGCTCCGTCAGGCCCAGTGCCCACTGTAATAAGACGCCTGATGTTAAGCGTGTGACTGTCTATTAGCAACTCTCTCAACACAAACACATACTGACAGCAAAGGAAGGCAGTGATAGCTGAGTTGAAGGATATGCGTGGTAGTGCTAAGCTTAGCGTCACTGATGAAGCTCTTCAGGAGTGGATGGAGGTCGACAATGACGAAGCTATCACCCCCACACTAACTGACAACGAAATCATTCAGGCAGTGATTGAGGAGAAGCATGGTAAAGAAACAGAGGTTGATAGTGAAGAGGAAGATGACCCAGAGCCAAGAGTAACGTGGAAGGATACCGCTAAAGGATTAGCAACATTTATCAAGTTTGCGGAGCAGTGCACCTACATGGGGACTCACAACGTGATGTCTCTTCACTGTCTTCAAAATGAATTTTTAATGCAGAGACAAACATTCTCAACAAGGAGACATACGTGATTTCATGAAAAAAAGATAAATAAATATGAATATACTGGTGAATAAACAACAAAAGTGAAGCCATTGAATGAATTTTATTTAAGTACTCTATGAATAAAGGCAATAAATGTATTTTTTTAATATTCCTTCTTGTAACCGGGATTTCCCCTTTCCAGCACGTCTTTGGTCCCACTCGTGCCAGATAAAAGAGCTCATACTGTATAATGGATTTTGGAAGAAGCAAAAAAAAAAAAAGAATAGTGGGATCATATACATTGGAAGAGGAAGAAATTAAAAAAGTGAAAAAAGAGAAGGATGTAGGAGTCATTATTATGAATAATATGTCCCCTGAGAAACATATAAACAAAATATTTGGAGAAACTTATAATTTTATAAGATCAAAGTGGCATTTACATGCCTGGACGATAAAATGGTGAAGAAAATACAAATCACTTTGATAAGACCAAAATTTTTGTATGCAGCAACGATGTGGTCACCAATTACAAAAAAATGTATAACAAAACTTGAATGAATACAAAGAGCAATTACGAAATTGGCATCAACACTCAGAACTATCATATGAAGAGAGACTAACAAAACTTGAACTACAGACATTAGAGCAAAGAAGAGAGAGAGGAGACTATATAACTATTTATAGAATCATTAAAGGCATGGAAATCATTGATAGAGAGGATCTAATAAAATGGGATAGTGAGATACAAGAGGACATGGAAAGAAAATCAAGAAAGACAATAATAGAAGAGACCTGAAAAAGAACAGCTTTCCCCACAGGATGATAGATGTTTGGAACAGGTTAGATGAGAATGTGGTGTGTGCAAAAACAATAGACGAATTTAAAAAACAGTCTAGATAAAACGAGATATGGAGACAAGACACCACAAGCATAGTTCCCGTTCCATTAAATACAACTAGGTAAATGCAGTCGTAAGGAGTTCCTAAATGGAAGAAAAATGATAGTGCTCAGAGACAAATATTCATAATGGGAAGAAATGAGTAGTGGCGTCCCACAGGGATCAGTGCTAGCTCTAATAATGTTTGCTATATATGTGAATGACATGGACAAAAATATTGAATGTTACATGAACTTCTTTGTGGATGATGCAAAGTTTTTAAAGAAAATAAGCTCCAAAAAAGACTGTGTCATTACAGAGTGATCTGAACAAAGTCTCAGAGTGGAGCAAGAGATGGGAAGTAGAATTCAACATCGAGAATTGCAGTATAATTGAAGTTGGGAAAAGCAAGAATAGAATATCAGGACAGTAAAAAATTGGAAAAAAAAAAAAGTAAAGAAAGTAAATTCTGAAAAAGACCTAGGAGTAATCATCACCAAAGGCATGTATCCAGATAAACATATAAATAAAATAGTCAGAGAAACATACAATATGTTGAGATCAATAAAGGTGGTTTTTAAATACCTGGACAAGGAAATGATAAAAAAAATATTACAAACGCTGATGAGGCCAAAATTGGAATATGCAGTGCTGATATGGTCACCCAGTACAAAAAAAAAAAAAAAAAAAAAAAAAAAAATAGAAGACAAAGAGCAATGACAAAAATTGCCCCAACACCTTCAAACCTGACATATGGACAAAGACTGGCCGAATTGGAATTGTTGACCCTGGACCAAAGAAGAGAATGAGGGGACCGAGTAGCCATCTACAGGATTATGAAAGGCAAGGAATTCCTTGATAGAGGGGACTTATTGAAGTGGGACAGAGGAAAAACAAGAGGACATGCAATGAAACTCAAAAAGGACAGCTACAGAAGAGACCTGAAAAAGAACAGCTTCCCACCCAGAGTGATAGATATCTGGAACAAACTGGATGAAAAAATACTGTGTGCAAACACAATACAAGAATTTAAGAACAAACTTGATCCTGCGAGATACAAAAACAGGTCACCACGAGCATAGCTCCCCTTCCCGTAAAATACAAATAGGTAAATACACACACTGGTATCCCATATAAGCACAGTAGCTAAAATATGTGAAAAAATTATTAGGAATAAATGGATTAAAGACTTAGAAGAGAACAAAATACTAAATCCTAAACAGTTTGGTTTTAGAAGTGGAAGATCGTGTACCACAAACTTAATATGCTTATACTCAAGATTAATAGAAATAATACAAGAAAGAGACAGAGGGGCAGATTGTTCTTTCTTGGACTTAAAAAAGGCTTTTGACAAAGTACCACACAAAAAGCTACTAATAAAAATTTAAATAATAGGTGGAATACAAAGAAAGTTATTGGAATGGATGAAAGATTTCTTGAATGGAAGAAAAATGAGGGTGGTAATTAGAGAGAAGAACTCTAATTGGGAAGATATGATAAGTGGAGTCCCTCAAGGCTCTGTATTGGCTCCAATATTGTTTGGTATTTATATAAATATGGATGAAGGCATGGAATGTTATATGAACTTCTTTGCAGATGATGCAAAACTACTAAAGAGAGTAAGTACAGAGGAAGATTGCAAATCTTTTCAAGAAGACCTGGACAAAGTCTGGAAATGGAGTCAGAAATGTGAAGTGAACTTCATTAACCCCTTCCATACGGTGCCGCACACGTAGGCGTCATGAGGAGCAAGTGGATTCGCGACGCTGCCATATCGGCGTCTTGATTATATTTATTGTAGTCGCCCCTGTGTTTTTACATTCTCCCAAATGCGCCCTGAATCCCATTCTCTGTGGTTTTCAAAATTCGCGGGTGAAAGAGAGAACGATCGATATAAGCGGCGACTATATTTTATGATGCGAATATTATTACGTTACGTCATACGGCTGGCATTGGCTGCTGCCCGCGAGATTTAAGTCCCGTACTGAAGTGGTTAAGAAATGTAGCATAATGGAATTTGGAAAAAGCAAAAATAGAGTATTGTGTCAATATAAAATTGGTACAAAGTACAAAAAGTAAACTTGGAAAGGGATCTAGGAGTAACTACTGAAATGACACGACACCAGACAGACATGTCAACAAATTATTTGGAGAAACTTTTAACTTATTAAGATCAATGAAAGTAGGTGATGGCATAGATGAAGAAATGGTAAAGAAAATACTAGTTACACTGATAAGACCAAAATTAGAGTATGCTGTGACACTATGGACACCTAGTTCTTTATAAAAAAAAAAAACTAGAAAGAATTCAAAGAGCAACGACATGGATGGCACCTACACTCTCCAATTTGACATATGAGCAAAGATTGGATAAACTAAATTTAACCCTGGAACAAAGAAGAGAAAGAGGTGATTTATTAACCATCTACAGAATTATGAAGGGATGGAAATTCTTGATAGAAATGACTTACTAAAGTGGGACAGAAAAAAAACAAGAGGACACAAGAAACTTAAGAAGGTGAGTTACAGAAAAGATGTGAAAAAGAATAGCCTCCCACACAGAGTGATAGATATCTGGAACAAACTAAATGAGGAAACAATGAGTGCTAAAACTATACAAGACTTTAAGAACAAACTGGATGCGGAAAGATACTAAAGCAAGTCAATACAAGCATAGCTCTCTTCCTGTAAAATACAACTAGGTAAATACACACACATACATACATACATTCATATAACAATGAATTTTTCACTATACAAGGAAGGTAGCCAAAGTCAAAGGAAGAAATCCACTCCCACCCATTTCATCCCCACATACTCTACTCCCATTTACCACCCCTCCCTCTTTTCTTGGCTCCTTCTGGATGATGGGTCATCCCTACATCTTACCTTGTGCCCTGGGTCAGAAGCAATGCAGCAAGACACAACACACCCAGCGCAAGGCCAGTTCATTTGGCGACCCCCCCCCCTCTCCATCCCCTCATGCAGAAAAAGAGAAGACAAGGAGAAATCCCTTCCAGCTGCATCAAAATATCCACACATACTTCCTCATCCCCCACCCCTTACCCACTCCCTTCCATGCATCACAGCATCATCCATACACAACCATTCTCCACTCACCCCTATCTTCTGTCTTTTTGTGGTAAGACTGATATGTGAGAAAGCTTTAACAAAGGGTAAGGATGTTTTTTAGGACTTTATGGATTTGGAAAAGGCTAATGACAGGTTAGATAGGAAGGCACTGAGGTTTTGAAGATATATGGGATAGGAGGAAAGCTGTTAAGAGCAGTCAAGATATTTTACAAGAGAAGTAGAGCTTGTGTTAGAATAAGAAATTGAGACAGAGTCGTTTGAGGTAGAGGTGGGACTTCACCAGGGATGTGTTGTTGCTATGGCTGTTCAGTGTGTTCATGGATGGGGTGATATGGGAGGTAAATGCAAGGGTAATGAGCAGGGGATTGTAGATGGTTAAAGAAAATGTAGAAAAATTAGAGATAAGCAGGTTGTTATTTGCTGATGACGCTGTGCTTGTGGCAGGATCAGAAGAGGGATTAAGGAAGTTAGTGGCAGAGTTTGGGAAGGTGTGTGAAAGAAGAAGTTGAAGATAAATGTGGGTAAAAGATGATGAGATGTACAAGGGGAGAATGTGGCAGCAAATTGGAAGCGAGTATTAATGGAGAGGCTGGAGGAAGTGGATAACTCTATATATTTAGGGGCACAAGTGGCGGGAAAGGGAGGAGTGGAGATGGAGGCATAATGTAGGTTGAGAGAAGTGAGGCTGTCACTGAAAAGTGTATGAATGAAATTTGGAAAAAGTGTCTCAAATGATATGTGCATGATTTTGCTAGATTTGACAGTGAAGAAGAACTCGGTGAGATACATGAAAAAATATTGAAATTGTCAAGAACTTTCATGGGAATGTGAATTAGAAGATGTGGAAGAATTAATAGATCAAGAATCCCGTGAACTATTAAATGAAGAACTCATCGAATTGGAAGAAGATTGAGTGGCTGAAGAGGAGAGAAGACAGGCAGAGGAAGAAGAAGAAGAGTTGCCAGTAAGGAAATTCACCACTAAGGGATTATCATAAAGCTTCGCTACAATGAATAAATTCCTTAAACAGTTGGAAGAAATGGACCCCAACTTCGAACACTTTACAAGGATTGAAAGGATAATAAACGATGCGGTGCATCCATATTATGAAATTTATAATAATAAAAAAAAAAGCAATCAATCCAAACGAAGCTTCATGAAACGCACAACTCCACCAGTCACTCCTACCGTTGCCCCTGCTGCCACCTTACCAACCATTACCCCACCCCCTAAAACACCGACCGTTACCCCTTCTCTCACCATACCAACAGCTGGCCTGGATGATCCACAGCCCAGCACCAGCTATCCGAGCAGCGACTAAGTTTTGTTTGTGTCTTTGTTTTAAATTGTCTTTTTGTATTTCCACAAATGTTTTCAATTTTTTTCAACATCATCTGTACATAATTGTATTTTTCAGCATTACTGTATTATTTCTATATGTTTTCAATATTAAACCAATTGTAGTAACTTTAATATTCTGTATTTTATTTAAGCCTAACTTAACAATATAAAATGGTATGATGTTTAGAGAAATGTGTTGAGAGTACTAAATATAACGATACAGTGAGTCCTCCTTATATGGTACTTCTTTATCTGGTAAATTCACAGTTAAGGTATTTGGTAATTACTACCCTTGATTCTATTTATGGTAAGAAAAATTCACAGATACAGTATCCGCTAGATATTTTGAAGAGGAAAAGCAGGAAGAAGGTATGTCTGCCATATCCTATTATTACATGTTATAATGGGTTCGGTATATGGTAATTTCAATTTGCGGTAAGGATTTCAGGAACGCATATGTACCATATAATGAGGACTTACTGTATGCAGGTAGTTGTCGACTTACGACCTATGCTATTTATGACTGATCGACTTTACGACCACAAGATAGTGCAATAATATTTAACATTTAATAGAGTAATAGAATTGCAATGTTATGCCTGGCAGTGCAGTACAATTACTCCACATGCCGTGAGATGCGAGTTCGATAGTTTGGCAGCATCAGCATCCCAGCCAGCTAAATATTCTTCATTATGAAGTAAAATGTGTCATAATTTTGCATTACATTTTGTATTTTTATATGTTTTGCAATTAATAAAATGTAACAGTAAAACTTTTTTATGCCTAGGCTAGTTTGTTGTCGGTAACAATATGTTCGGTACAGTACGTAAACGAAAAGAATGTGTTTTGAAATAAAAAAATCCTAATTTTGCCTTGCATTTTGTATTTTTATGTTTTACAATTAATAAAATGTAGCCATAACACTTTTTTTTATGCCTAGTCTGTTGTCGATAACAATATGTTCGGTACAGCATTTTGCATTTTTATGTTTTGCAATTAATAAAATATAACAGTAAACTTTGTTTATACCTAGTCTGTTGTCGATAACAATATTTTCAGTACAGTACGTAAATGAATTTTTGTTTATTTTGAAATAGAAATTTTCCTAATTTTGCCTTGCAATGATTTTAATGTAACCAACAAAAAAGTATTTGTAGGTCAAAGATGACAGGACTTTATTTAGTATGCGTTGGCCTAGGCTATGTTTCCTAACAAAAATGATAAAAAAGTTAATGAATATTAAACAATGTAGCTTAAAGATAATAAGATTTTATTCAGTATGCACACATTTCCTAAAGAAAGTCTGATGGTAAAATAATAAAAAAGGTTAAAAAATACAGTATTAAATATCATAGGTCAAAGATGATAGGATTTTATTCAGTATACTTAGGCCTAGGCTACGTTTCCCAAAGAAAATCAGATAAAATTATAGAAAGGATAAAAAATACTATACAACATAGTTCAAAGATGTTAAGATTATTTCAGTATGCTAAATATAATATACAATAAATGTATATATACATACAGTAACAAAAATAATATTTAAAGGGTAATATATACAGGTAGTCGTCGACTTACGACCGATCTGGACGCAAGTCGGTCTATATATATATACGGTATGTATTACCCTTTATATAATATAATATATATATATATATATATGTATATATATATATATGTATATATATATATATATATATATTGTATATTTAGCATACTGAAATAATCTTAGGATTTTTGAACTATGTTGTATAGTATTTTTAACCTTTTTATAATTTCATCTGATTTTCTTTGGGAAACGTAGCCTAGGCCTAAGCATATTGAATAAAATCCTATCATCTTTGACCTATGATATTTAATACTGTATTTGTTAACCTTTGTATTATTTTACCATCAGACTTTCTTTAGGAAACTTATGCATACTGAATAAAATTTTATTATCTTTGAGCTACGTTGTTAAATATTCATTAACTTTTTATCATTTTCATTAGGAAACGTAGCCTAGGCCTACGCATACTGAATAAAGTCCTGTCATCTTTGACCTACAAATCCTTTTTTGTTGGTTACATTAAAATCATTGTAAAGCAAAATTAGGAAAAAAATATTTCGAAACACATTCTTTTCGTTTACGTACTGTACCGAAAATATTGTTATCAACAACAGACTAGGCATAAACAAAGTTTACTGTTACATTTTATTAATCGCAAAACATAAAAATTCAAAATGCTGTGCCGAACATTTTGTCATCGACAACAGACTAGGCATAAAAAAATACTGTTACATTTTATTAATTGCAAAACATAAAAATACAAAATGTAAGGCAAAATTAGGATTTTTTTTATTTCAACAAAACACATTCTTTTCGTTTAAGTACTGTACTGAACATATTGTTATCGATAACTAGCCTAGGCATAAAAAGTTTGTTATATTTTATCAATTGCAAAACATACAAAAATACAAAATGCAATGCAAAATTAGGAAACATTTTACTTCAAACAAACAAAAGGAAAGAATATTTAGCTGGCTGGGATGCTGACGCTGCCGACAGCCTGCGAAAACTATCGTACTCGCGTCTCGCAGCGTGCGAAGTAATGTACTGCACTGCCAGGCATAACATTGCAATTCTATTACTCTATTAAATGTTAGATATTATTGCACCATCTCGTGGTCGTAAAGTCGATCAGTCGTAAGTCGCATAGGTCATAAGTCGACGACTACCTGTACTGTATATATATATAAAGTCCAACTTGCGTCCAGATCGGCTTACGACCTGTCTGTTGGAACCGAACTCAGTTGTAAGTTGATGACTACCTGTATGTATATATATATATATATATATATATATATATATATAAGAAAATGTGGGTAAATTTTGACTTTAAGAGTCTACTATTCCAAAGGGAATTTAACACGTGACCGACATATGACCAAATCTAGTTACAACTGGTTGGTCGGAACCAATTGCAGTCATAAGTTGACAACTACCTGAATACCTAGACTCAAATTCATGTATGGTGCCAACTTAATCTATATCTTTGATTCCCAATTATCTTATTTAGATTGGAATTCGTGTATTGTTTGAGCTTGGGGTATTCCATGTATTTATACATCTATATGAAAACTGTACAGACGCTCCTCAACTTACGTTTTAGTTACGTTCCGAATGGCCGAACGTAAGTTGAAAATGAACGTAAGTTGTTACTGTACTATACATCCGTAAATTCTGTTACCGTATCTTATAAAACACCCCTAAATCATTAATTATACACATAACATTGTAAATTAATAACATTAATTTCAAATAAATTAAATTCAAGCAACATAAATTGAGATGGTGGAGGAGGGGGAGGATGAGGCAAGGCATGTTCAGTCTGTCGTTTGTGCCATGTAAACAATGGACGCAGTGTCATGCGTAAGTATCGTTTGAACTACGGAGAGCGCGCTAAACTAAAAAATTCACTCAAATTTTTTTTTTTTTTTAGTCAGTTCAATCATAAAATCGAAAAAACGTAAAACGAATGAACGTAAGTAGAGGAGCGTCTGTATTTCTTCACATCCTTTTGATATGTGGTCTTTCTTAATTTACTTCCATGACCTCTTAAAGTCCTCCCATCTTTAATCAGATCTCTTCTATCACTGCAATCTATTCCCTTTAGTGACCTGAACACTGTACTCATGTCACCTCTTCAATCTTTCAAAGTTGGCAGACCCAGTACTTTTAGTCTTTCCTCATATGGTTTATCTGCCAGGCTGGGGACCAGTTAGGTTGTTGCCCTTTGTATTCTCTTAATCTTGCTTGCATCCTTTACTGTATGGGGACCATACTACTGATGTGTATTCCAGTCTTGGACTTTCAGGGTTTTGATGAGTATTTTCATCATCACTTCATCTATATAATAGAACACCATTTTAATCTTCTGCAGTATTCCATATGTCTCTTCCACAGTCCTACTGACATGTCTGTCAGGTGACAGTTTGTCTTTTATCAGCACTCCCAAGTCTTTTTTGTTTTTTGTTTTTGTAATATTTTTGCTTTCCAAGGAATAGTTTAAGAATGACCTTTTGCTGCAATTACCCATTTCCAGTACTTTGTGTTTTTTGGTATTGAACTATATTTCCCATTCTTGGCTGTGCAAAAATAGTATCTAGATCTGATGATATCCCTTCATCAAGTTGATCTTAGACAAAAAGTTTTGCTGCAGCAAGTTCTTCAATTAAATCATCAATTCTGGATAGAGTGTAAGGGTCTGGTTTCATAACCACCTTACCCTTCCTGTAGTCAACATGTAATCTCCACTCACCTCCAGTCTTAGGTACTAGCACAGGTGGTGAAGCCCAAGAGCTAGTACTGGGTTCCACTAGTCCTTGTTCCATAAGTTGATTTACTTCATCTGACATAATCCTTTTCTTAGGTGACAATCCAGAGGGGGTTTGTCTCACTGGCTTAGCTCTTTCTAAAACAATATCATGGGTAACTGCTTGGGTTATGGTAGGACATGAGGAAAATACTGATGTATATTTCCAGAGGAGCACTCGAGCTTCTTCATGCATCTCTCCTGCAAATGACAACAGAGCTCATTCTAACACTTCACTCATTTCTGAACAGTAAATCATAAAAGAATTTTAGATACCCAATACCTGAATCAAAGTTCCCATCAGCTTGTCCTATCTCAATCACTGGACTTACAAAAGGCATTTGATAAGGTACCACACAGAAAATTACTATATAAACTGGAAACAATAGGAGGCTTACATGGAAAACTATTGAATTGGATGGAAGACTTCCTACATGGAAGAAAAATGAGAGTGGTGCTCAGAGACAAATATTCAAAATGGTAAGAAATGATAATGTTTGCTATATATGTAAATGACATGGACAAAGGGATTGAAAATTACATGAACTGCTTTGCGGATGATGCAAAATTATTAAAGAGAATAAATAAACTCCGAAATAGACTATGACTCATTGCAGAGGGATCTGAACAAAGTCTCAGTGTGGAGCAAGAGATGGGAGGTAGAATTCAACAAAAAGAAGTGCAGTATAATTGAATTTGGAAAAAGCAAGAAGAGAATATCAGGAGAGTATAAAATTGATGGAAAAGAAGTAAAGAAAGTAAATTCTGAAAGGGACCTAGGAATAATCATCACAAACCAAAGACATGTCACCAGATAAACATATAAATAAAATAGGTGGAGAATCACACAATTTATTGAGATTAATTAAGGTGGGTTTTAAATATCTGGATAAGGAAATGATCAAGAAAATATTACAAACACTGATAAGGTCAAAACTGGAATATGCAGCACTGACAAACCAAAGACATGTCACCAGATAAACATATAAATAAAATAGTCAAAGAAACATACAATTTGTTGAGATCAATAAAGGTGGGTTTTAAATACCTGGATAAGGAAATGATCAAGAAAATATTACAAACACTGATAAGGCCAAAACTGGAATATGCAGCACTGATATGGTCACCCAGTACATAAAAGAATATAAGAAAATTAGAAAGAATACAAAGAGCAACGGCAAAGATGGTCCCAACACTTTCAAACCTGACATATGAACGAAGACTGGCTGAACTGGAATTGCCAACCCTGGAACAAAGAAAAGAAAGAGGGGACCTACTAACCATCTACAGAATTATGAAAGGAAAAGAATACCTTGATAGAGAGGACTTATTAAAGTAGGATAGAGGAAAAACAAGAGGACATGCAATGAAACTCAAAAAGGATAACTACAGAAGAGACCTGAAAAAGAATAGCTTCCCACACAGAGTGATAGATATATGGAATAGATTGGATGAAGAAATAGTGTGTGCAAACACAATACAAGAATTTAAGAACAAACTTGATCTTGCGAGATATAAAAACAGGTCACCACAAGCATAGCTCCCCTTCCTGTATAATACAACTAGGTAAATACACCAACTACTTCCTTTAGCACCACTGTGAAATTATTTCAAGAGCTTTATATGCACCTGTTGCACTCCTGATCTCCTCCTTGGATTTTCTACATGATTATCACCACCTCTTCTCTCAAGCACCTTGAATGGTCCTTCATACTTTGGATGTAGTGAGGTAGGCTGAGGAGATAAAACTAAAACATAATTTCCCACATTAAATTCTCTTTGGTCTTCCTTTCATAATATTCCTTAGAAATTTCTTGAGACTTTTTCAAGTTCTTCCTTGCTAATTCTCTTTCGTCAACTTTTCAAAGTACCTATGAATTTTGAGTAAAGAGTCACCTTCATAGTATGTATACAGCATTTTCTCATACAAGGATGCAAGAGGTTCCTGTGGGTCTCTACTGAACATTAGATAAAAAGGAGAAAATCCTAGGTTTTCTTGTTTACTTATTCTAGTGGTATACAACAACAAATCTATACCTTCGTCCCAGTCTTTCTCAAACTCTAAGACAAATGCTCTGATCTTGTGTTTAAGAGTCTGTGAGACCTCTTAAGACTCACTTGACTTTGTGGGTGCTATGCTAATGCAACCACATATTTTATGTTGAAGTCTTCTAGGGCTCCCTTGAATATCTCACTTAAAATTGTAGTGCCCCAGTCACTTTGTATCTCCCAAGGTATACTCCTCTTGCTATAGTAAGACATTAAGGCTTTAGTGATTATCTTTGCCTTAATGTTTGGCAAGGGTATCACTTCAGCATACTGCATAGATTGCCACATTACAGTAAGCAGAAATTACTTACCAGACTTAGTGTTTCAAAGGGGGCCTACATAATCTACAACTGACCTACTCAAATGTTCCTCAGTAACAGGAACTTAGCACATGGCACAGTCTTAGGGGTGTCACTGGGTTTCCCAGTTATCTGACAGGCGCGGATCTAGGAACAAAGTTTGGGGGGGGCCCGACGGCAGAATTTTCGGTTGTTTAACGAGCATTAGCATTACCGTTTATCGTACAATAAAATCCTCACACGGGGCACCAATGTAGTGAGTTCCAGCGATAAACCTTTCATATATTTAACCAAACAGCAAAACAACCATTCAATGCGGCAGATACCAACAGAAAGAGAGAGTCGAACGCAGCGGTCACTTATATAGGCGGAAATTAGCGGAAAACAGTCAGCGGAAATCAAGATGTTATCGAACCTTCCAGAACTTTCCAGAACTTTCATAAATGATACAATGATAATAAAAATGGATTATAACATGGATTAAACATGGATTATAAAAATGAAATAGTGAACTGAAATGAAATCGGGCCAAAGGGCCAAAGCCAAAAGGGGGGGGCCCGGGCCCCCTGGGCCCCCCCCTTATATCCGCGCCTGTTATCTGACACACAATACACTGCCTCACTGAACTCTTAGTATCATAGGATGAGCATGGCCAATAAAAATGCTTCATTACTAACCCTTTTGTCTTGGTGACTCCAAGATGGGTGCAGGTATTTTCATGTGGTAACCTTATGAGCCTTTTCCTGATCTTCTTTGGTGCTATGATTTATGTGTTGACATTGCCTCCTGCCTCTTCAAGCATCTTGTACCTTCTTAGGAGTATACAATCTTCCATGATGAGCTTGGTCTTGCTATACTTCATTTCCTGCTGCTCCTCTTTAGCTATTTGGAACATCTCCCTCCTTTTGTCTTGGTGACTCCAAGGTGGGTGCATGTAGTTTCATGTGGTAACCTTATGAGCTTTTTCCTGATATTCTTTGGTGCCATAATTTGTGTGTTGACATTGTCTCCTGCCTCTTCAGGTATCTTGTACCTTCTTAAGAGAATGCAATCTTCCATGAGGAACTTGGTTTTGCTGTACTCCTCATCCTGCTCCTCCTCAGCTATTTGGCACATCTCCCTCAGCTCTGGGTCCTCCTGCTGATCCTTGATGGATTCTTCCCTATTTATACATTTCTTGGGGATCACCTGCCTGGTTTCCTGCATCATCTGCAGGTCTCCACTTCTCACTATTGTCAATTCCATCCTAGGATTCCTTTGGAGTCACGTCTGCATCCTCCCCTACATTTTGAAACTGGAGTCTAAGGTCATTTTCTCTCAGCTCATCATCCTATTGGGCTTTCTTGGTCTGGGATCTGGTGATGACTACCATTGGATCCTCCATGTCAGATTTGTCATTGTTAATTATCTCTTCATAGGGTCATTTAAAGTCTTTAGTCTTCCTGGACTATCTCAACTATATCATTCCTGAGGAGGACATCACTCCCTTTTACTGGTAATTCTGCCATTCCTACTTCAACACTTGCTCTCCTGCCAACCAAGTAAAGTAATACCTTAGCTGTGGGTGCTAATGTTGTCACTCCTAATCAAATGGTAAACTGACCTATGTGCCTATCTTCCAGTCCTGGTATCGCATTTGGCCTTAAAATGGTGAGATGCCAGTGTCTCACAAAGCTGTGACTGCATATTCCCTCCCTCTTCCATTCCTATCCTAGCATTTTTCACATATAACATCCACTCTCAACCTACTTCAGTATCTTCCACCTTGCCTAAAGTATTTTCACTTACACAGCAATTACTATCATCTTTGTCTCCCACTACTTCCTTCTCTTTTGTCTTGCTCAGGTCTTAACCTTATCTCAAGTTTTGTGTGTCCCCTTGATTCCATTTCCCTTGGCAATTTACCATCCCATGACCATATTTCCCACAGGTATTGTAAATGCTATTTTGATCTATTTTACTCCTACCTTCTACACACAATTTTTCCAAAACACAAACTGGGATAAATTCTCTAAAGAGGAAACAAAGATGGAAGAAAATTGGAATGTATTCAAAGAAAAGTACAAGGAAGGAATTAACAAATATGTACAAAAAAAGAAACAAAGAGAGATTTACATAAAGTGTTGGTTTAACAAAAGGTGTAGTGAGGCTAGAGACAGAAGAGAAAGCCTGGAAAAAATTAAAAAAAATTAAAAAAAAAAAAAGATCCGAATGGCAAACGTATATAAAACTTAGGAACAAATATATGAATATACACAGGAAAGAAAAAAGAAATTATGAAAAAGATATTATAGACAAATGTAAGGACCAACCTAAACTCTTGTACAGATATATAAATGAAAAACTAAAGGATAAACATGAAATAGTGAAATTGCGTGAAGGAGATAAAGAATATATAGATGACACAGAGATGGCACTAGTTTTGATCAGAAATTTTAGATCTGTTTTTACAATTGAGAGCTCACAATCTTGGGAAGATGGACAACAAGAAAGATCACCCACGATAAAAGAAATATAGGTAACACAGAAATAAGAGATCATATAAAAACCTAGATGTCAGGAAATCGCATGGACCAAATGGAATTGCAAATTGGATACTGAAAGAGTGAATAGATTTACTGACAGATAAACTATACAAGATAATTGACTTCTCATTCAGAGAGGGAAAAGTGCCACAAGATTGGAAAGATGCAAACATAGTGCCAATATATAAAGGAGGAAATAGGGAAGATCCTACAAACTTCAGACTGGTATCCCTTACAAGCACAGTAGCAAAAATATGCAAAAAGGTCATCAGAAACAAATGGACCGAACACTTGGAAGAAAATAAAATTATAAACCCCAAACAATTTGGCTTTAGAAGTGGAAGATCATGCACCCTAAACCTAATCTGCATTTACTCGAGATTACTTGAGATAATACAAGAAAGAGATAGCTGGGCAGATTGCATCTTTTTGGATTTGCAGAATGCATTCGTCAAAGTAGCACATGAAAAATTAATAAGAAAAATTGAAATAATAGGAGGAATACAAGGTAAACTGCTGGAGTGAATAAAGGATTTCTTAACTGAGAGAAAAATGAGAGAGGTACTTGGAGACAAAAATTCAAACTGGGAAGATGTGAAAAGTGGTGTCCCACAATGCTCTGTACTGGCTCTTTTAATGTTTGCCATATATACTGTATAAATGATATGGATGAGGGAGTAAACTGTTGTATGAACTTCTTTGCTGAGGATGCCAAATTACTCAAGAGAGTAAGAACAGAAGAAGACCTAGATAATATATGGGAATGGAGTCGAAAAAGTGAGATGAATTTCAACATAAAAAAAATGTAGCATAATGGAATTTGGAAAAAGTAAAAATAGAGTATCGGGACAGTACAAAATTGGAAACAAAGAAGTCAAAATAGTCGATTCAGAAAGGGACCTGGGAGTAATCGTCTCAAGTGACTCGCCTTGACTTGGACGAAGACATAATAAAAAATATATTGGTTACATTGATAAGGCCTAGACTAGAGTATGTGGCGACATTGTGGTCACCCAATACCAAAAAGAATATAAAGAAAATAGAAAGAATCCAGAGAGCAGCAACAAAAATAGTACCTGCACTTGCAAACCTATCATATGAGGAGAGATTGGCTAAACTGGAGTTACCGACGCTGGAGCAAAGAATAGAGAGAGGTGATCTACTGACCATCTACAGAATCATGAAAGGCACAGAGATACTTGATAGAAAGGACTTACTAAACTAGGACAAGAGAAACACAAGAGGATATGGAAAGAAAATAAAAAAACATAGCTACAGAAGAGAACTGAAGAAAAACAGTTTTCCACATAGAGTAGTGGACACTTGGAACAAACTGGATAATAAGATAGTATGTGCAAAAACCATTCATGAGTTTAGAAGCAAACTAGACACTGCAAGATACAAAGGCAGGACACCAAGAGCATAGCTCCCCTTCCTGTAAACATGCCAATAAATTATTTGGAGAGACTTATAACTTATTGAGGTCAATGAAAGTGGCCTTCGACTACATAGATGAGGAGATGGTTAAAAAAATAGCTGTTACACTGATAAGACCTAAACTAGAATATGCTGCAACACTATGGGCACTTAGCACAAAGAAGAACATAAGAAAGATAGAAAGAATATAAAGAGCAGCAACAAAGATGGCACCTACACTGACAAACCTGACATACGAACAAAGATTGGAGAAATTACATCTGTCATCACTGGCACTGAGAAGAGAAAGAGGCGATTTGTTGACCATTTTCAGAATTATGAAAGGGATGGAAATTCTTGACAGAGACGACTTATTAAAGTGGGACAGAAGAGAAACGAGGACATGAAAAGAAACTAAAGACAGCTATAGAAGAGACCTGAAAAAGAATAGCTTTCCACATAGAATGATTGATGTGTGGAACAAACTGAATGGAGAAACAGTGAATGCCAAAACTATACATGATTTTAAGAATAAACTAGATGTCGAGAGATACAAAAACTGGTCACTTCAAGCATAGCTCTCGTACTGTAAAATACAACTAGGTAAATACAACCAATTTTATATTCTCTGTCTCTTCTCCAGATGGGTTGTGTGTTTGCATTGTTTGCATGGATTTTTAGTGTAGTGTGTGAGTGTTTAGTTTCTTTTGTCTTGTTAAATGGCTTTTGACCAGTGAGTATACCCTGTTTCTTGAATTAGAATCAAGTATCATGTATATAGGAAAATTTTATGCTTAGGGTACTTTAGTAATTTTAAGTAACATTGACATGATTTTGTGCAAATTTGACTAGATATTTCTGCCAAGTTTCAGTGTTTTATTCATATTTCTATATATGTAGAAGCTTGTTGCAAATGTGATTTATTTTGAGTGATTTTTCTCGTTACAGTTGGAAATTGATCCTAAATCTCCTACCAGTGTCCACCTTTCCTGGAAAACATTGGGTCACCGTAGCTCTGAATCATATTTTTACATCAGATATAAGAGGATGGATCCCACTCCACAAGAATCACATGTCACAAGGTATTTATGGATAAGAATTTGTTAATGTTTTTAGTAGATGGATTATATACACAAAATTATTTCCTTACCATATACATGATAATACTAGACTACCCCATATGGGGTATTTGCGGCATATTATTGTGTGGCATAAACTGTTCAGTAGCATGCAATCAATACTTTAGGGACTATAAGGGGCACTCATACAGACCAGAGCCTCGCATAATTTTCTCTGCGTTAGAGGAAATCTCAAATCCTAGAGAAATGATGCAACTTTCTTTTACTGCAACTGCCCCTCTGTGATGCTGTCACATCCTTCATGATACTGTCTTGTACCACTTCTTTGAGTATATATTTCCATTTTTGCCTTTCCCTTGTGGTAGGGGGAAGAAAGAATACTGCCACCAAGTCTTCCCACATGGGTCGTAAAGGCAGCTAAAACAGGATGGAGTGTAGGACTAAGCATCCTGCTCTCTGTAGCCCTATGGGTACATTACTGTGAGAAATCAAGGCAAAGGGTCTGGGAGGAGTTTTCCAACCAGAACCCTGAGGTTTCGGTCTTTTAATGTGTGTGGGTGTGGTACAGATTAGAGTAAAATTTAGGTGATGAGATGTACAAGGGGAGAAAGTGGCAGCAGGCTGGAAGTGAGTATTAAGGGAGAGAGACTGGAGGAAGTGGATATTTTTAGTTACTTGGGTGCGAATGTGGCAAGAGAGGAGTGGAGATGGAGGTAGAATGTAGATTGAGAGAAGCAAGTAAATACCTTGGGTGATTAAAAAGTGTAATGAGAAATAGACATTTGGGAACGGATGCTAAAAGGAGATTGTATGGACAAGTGAATGTGCCGACAGCACTGTTTGGGGCAGAAACATGGAACATAAGAGAGTAGGAGTTTTTTAGATGAGGTGCTTCAGATGTATGGTAGGGGTTACTAGGCTAGATAGTGTGAAAAATGAGGTGGTGAGGAGGAGAGCGGGGGTGGTAAGGTAGTTTGGAGATAGGGTTGATGATAGAGTATTGGGATAGTTTGGACACATGGAAAGAATGAGTGAAGAAAGATTAGTCAGAGGTGTGGAAGGCAGAGGTAGAAGGAGTGGACACGAGGGGTCGACCAAGGATGAGATGGATAGATGGGGTAAAAGGGGTATTGGGAAAGAGGACAATGTCTGTTAAAGAAGGGAGAAGACAAAAGATAAGGGTGAATGGAGAATGGTTGTGTATGGATGATGCTGTGATGCATGGAAGGAAGTGGATGGGGGGTGAGGGTGTATATGTGAAAAAATATATTGATGCAGCCCTTTTTCTGCATGAGAGAATGGAGGGGATTACCAATCTAATGAAGCAGCCTTGCTGTGGATTTGCTGTGTCTTGTGATACTGCTTCTGACCCAGGGCCGTGGATGAGATGCAGGGATGACCCACCATCCAGGAGGACCTAAGATAAGATGGAGTCAGGAGGTGAAAGGGAGTAGAGTATGTGGGGATGGAATGGGTAGGAGTGGATTTTATGCCTTTGTTTTTTGGCTACCTCCCTTGCAAGGTGGGAAAAGCTTTTGGTATATGCATGTATATATATAAAAAAAGAATATAAGCAAAACAAAAGATAATGGAGGCAAAATGAGAGCAAACATAAAATGGGGAGGAGTATGACAGAAAATTTTGAAAGCAATAAAAAGAATGTTTTGGAAGAAAATTAAGAGAGGAAGGGGTGGTAAGTTAAGTAGAGAAAAAAAGGTAAAAAGTACAGATGGACTGATCTTAATGGAAGAGGAGGCAGTAAGGGGAAGATAGACAGAGTATTTTAGAGAGCTGTTGAATGTGGAGGAGGACAGGGAGGGATTGATGGTAGCAGTGAGAGGTGGTCAGAAAATGATGGTGATGGGAGAGGAAAATGGAGGAGAAATAAGAAAAGTTGAGGTTCAAGTACCTCCGAAAATAATGTGAACAGATAAAGCACTTGGGTTAAATGGGTGTTATGTGGAGTATCTGAAGAAGGGAGGTACATTAATAGTGGGCTGGCTTGTGAGGTTGTTTAATGTGTGTCTATGGGAGGGTAGAGTGCCAGAGGACTTGAGGAGTGCATGTATAGTTCTGCTTTACAAGGGAAAAGGGGACAGTTGTGAGTATAGTAGTTTCAGAAGGATCAGTTTGTTGAGTGTTGTTGGGAAGGCTTATGGGAGATTTTTTATTAAGAGGATTAGGAGAGGAACATAGGGAGTAATTGGCGAGGAACAGTGTGGGTTTAGGAAAGGTAGGGGTTGCATGGATCAGATTTAGGTGGTAAGGCAGATATGTAAGAAAGCTTTAGGAAAAGATAAGGATGTTTTTTGGGCCATTATGGATTTGGAAAAGGCTTATGAGAGGGTAGATAGGAAGGCACTGTGGTAGGTATTGCAGATATATGGGATTAGGGGAAAGCTGTTAACCTCTTCAGTATGGGCCAAAATCTCGCGGGCAGTATTACATGGCAGACGTATGATGTGTCGTAATAATACTCGCATCATAAAATATAGTCATCGCTTATATCGATCGTTCTCTCTTTCACCCGTGAATTTTGATAACCATAGAAAATGTGATGAAGACAGTTTAGAGAGTATGTCATTATGTAGGGGCAACTACCATAAATATAATCAAGACGCCGATATGGCAGCCTTGCGTATCCACTTGCTCCTCATGCCGCCTACTTATGCAGCACCGTATGGAAGGGGTTAATGCTCACTTCCAGACTACTGCTACTTTCACCCCTTGTACATCTCATCACCTTACTTTTACCCACATTTATCTTCAGCTTTCTTCTATCACACACACTCCCAAACTCTGTCACAAACTTCCTCAATCCCTCCTCCAATCCTGCCACAAGTGCAGTGTCGTCCGCAAACAACAGCTGGCTCACCTCCCACTTTTCTCCATTTTCTTTAACCATCTCCAATCCCTGACCCACTACCCTTGCATTTACCTCTTGCACTACCCCATCCATGTATAAGTTGAACAGCCAGGAGACATAACGCCTCCTTGACGAAGTCCCACCTTTACCTCCAACCACTCACTCTCTCCATTTCTAATCCTGACACAAGCTCTACTACTCTCATAAAAACTCTTGACAGCTCCCAGAAGCTTCCCTCCTCTCCCGTATATCCACAGAGCCTCCCACAGTGCCTTTCTGTCTACTCTGTCGTAAGCCTTTTCCAGGTCCATAAAGGCCCAAAAAACATCCTTCCCTTTCCTATAGCTTTTTCACATATCTGTCTTACCACAAAGATCTGATCTACACAACCTCTACCTGTCCTAAATCCACACTGTTCCTCACCAATTACTCCCTCTGTTCCTCTCCTAATCCTCTCAATCAAGATCCTCCCATAAGCCTTCCCAACTACACTTAACAAGCTAATCCCTCTGAAACTACTACATTCACACTTGTCGCCTTTCCCCCCTGTAAAGTGGAACTATACAGGCACTCCTCCAGCCCTCTGGCACTCTACCCTCTCTCCAGCAAACATTAAATAAGCTCACCAGCCAGTCCACCATCACTGTATCTCCTTTTTTTAGACACTCTGCATGGCTTCCATCCAGACCAGGTGCCTTACCTGCTTTCATCATCTTAACAACTGCCTTTACTTCATCCTTCCTTATTTCTCCTCCATTCTCCTCACTCATCACGGTCATTTTCTTAGTATTTCCCACTGCAGCTATCTTTCCCTCCCTATCCTCCTTCACATTTAGCAACTCCCTAAAATACTCTGCCCATCTTCCCCTTACTGCCTTCTCTTCCATTATCATCTCTCCATCTGCACCTTTTACCTTTTCTTCTCTATTTGATTCGCCTCCTCTTCCTCTCTTAATTTCTTTCCAAAACATGTTTTTATTACTTTCAAAATTTTCTGTTATACTCTTACCCCATTTCACATCTGCTCTCCTCTTTGTCTCCTTTACCTTTTGCTTTACTTCTCTTTTCTTTGTACCTCTCAATGACTCCCTCATCCTATTTTGTAACCAAATTATGAAAGCTCGCTTCTTCTCTTCTACAACCTTCTTTGTTTCCTCATCCCCCACCATTCACTACCCTTTCTTCTATTTCCCCCTGTCCTTCTTGTTCCACACACCATCCTTGCACATTTTATGACTCCCTCCTTGAACCATCCCCATTCCTCCTCCACACCTAGCTCTACTCTATCCTTCACTCCCTCCCACTCCTCCTTCAGCTTCCTCTTGTACTCCTTCTCTTTTTCCTTTTCATTTAAAGAGTTCACTCTAAGCACCTCCCTACCCTTTGTCCCTCTCCTCCTCCATCCATCCTCCACTCTTAACTTACCTTCCACCAAAAAATGATCTGATATTCCCCCACCCTCTCCCTTAGCACATGTACATCCTTAACTCTTCCTATCATAATCCTATTTACCAATACATTATCCATTAACGCTCTATCTACCACCCTTCCCTCCACCCTCTCCCATGTGTACTTACGCTTGACTTTCTTCTGAAACACTGTATTTGCTATCATCAACTCTCTAGACACATTTCCACCATCAACTCTCCACTACGATTCTTTCCTGGAACTCCAAATTTCCCAACCACTCCATCAATTGGATCATTTCCTACCCGAGCATTGACCACTTCCATATGGTGACGCCTACGTAGGCGGCATGAGGAGCAAGTGGGTATGCGATGATGCCGATGTCAGCATCTTGATTATATTTATTGTAGTCGTACCTACGTAACCTCCATTCTCTCTAAACTGGCTTCATCATATTTTCTATGGTTATCAAAATTCACGGGTGAAAGAGAACAAACGATTGAGCACTGACTTTATTTTTTATAATGCGATTATTATGACGCAACATTGCACGTCGGGCAGCTAATGCTGCCAGACATGTGATGTGCCCCGGAGTGAAGAGGTTAAGGTCTCCCAGTACTATTACATTGATATTTCTCCCTAGATCCTCTATGCACTCATTTAAATCTATCCAAAGAGCCTCTCTTCTACGCTCTTCTCACTGTCAGGCCCATATGCACTTACAAAAACCCACATCTTCTTTCCCAGTTTCACCTTCATCCACATTATCCTTGAGGAAACCTCCTTCCACTCCACTACACATTTACCTATCTCTTCACTTACTAGTATAGCCACCCCTTCCCTCCCTCTCCCTCTCTTCACTCCTGATAACCTCCCACTTACACTCCCAAACTTACACTTGCCCTTCCCTTTCAGCTTAGTTTCACTCAAAGCCAACACATCCATCTTTCTTCTCACAAACTGAAAAAAGTATTGCTAAAAAGAGACAGGCTTATAAGAAATACAAGTGATCAAGTGCACCTAATAGAGGAGTGGGAGTTGAGATAAACTGTAGAAGCAACTAAATATCTTGGATTGAAAAGTGTACAGAGAAATAAGCATCCCGGAATGGATGCAAAGAGAAGATTATACAGGTACTCCTCGTTTAACGACGACAATTGGGACCAGCGCACCGTCGTTAACCGAATTGGTCGTTAAGCGAAAGTGTATACATATACGTACATGTACTGTATGTACAATGTCCAGCAATACATGTATCTTTATTTTCGTGTATTTCCCTCTTTTATACAGTACATTAAAGCTTTATTTACTGTTTATTTATGGTGGTTATGTTCCCGAAATTACCGTATATGACCAAATCCGCGTATGCTGACATTCCATATTGAATACCGGAGTATTTTTTTAGTTTCGACCATGGGCGCAATATAGCAATAGAAAATTAATTATTAACTTTGTAAATTAAAATGTATCAACGTAATATGCAATTTTGTGGGCGGAAATGAAAGTAAAAAATACCATGCTACAAGAAAATATGCTAATGAACGAAGTCGGTAGCATAGGATTGGGACACCATCTTGTAGTCTGCCAACATCTCTCACGACGACGACAACGAGGACGAGCCGGATGACATTTACTTTGCAGGTAATGATTTATCAAACACAGGTCAGGTTAGTTTAGTTTAGGTTAGACGAATTCATCATCCTTTTATTTCTTCGACATCGGCATCTATCATAACAAACATGGTGTACCATTCGTCTGACATGACTTCGTTACTTACGAAATTTGTTTTAGCCCCTTTTTTTTTTATTTCCGCTCACAAAATTGCATACTGTATTACTTTGATACATTATAATTTACAAAATTAATAATTAATTTTCTATTGCTATATTGCGCCCATGGTCGAAACTAAAAATTTACCACTACCGGTATATACTGTACCCCAGGTAGTTTTTTCAGCTTGCAGGATGGTAATGTAGACCTAAGCTTCAGAACACTTTACCTCACAGCTAATATCCACCGTACAAGTTCAATTATAACGTCATACAAATTGCCTCAGTCAACTTAATTATCGTACACGATGTCGTAACTTCGGGAGATTTACATTAAACGTCTGTCATAAAGCCCGTCGTAACTCCATGTTGTCGCTAACCGAGTAGGTCGTTAAATGAGGAGTACCTGTATTTACCTAGTTGTATTTTATGGGAAGGGGAGTTATGCTCGTGGTGACCCGTTTTTGTATCTCGTAAAATCAAGTTTGTTCTCACATTCTTGTATTGTGTTTGCACACACTATTTCTTCATCCAGATATCTATCAATGTGTGGGAAACTGTTCTTTTTCAGGTCTCTTCTGTAGTTGTCCTTTTTGAGTTTCATTACATGTCCTCTTGTTTTTCCTCTCTCCCACTTTAATAAGTCCTCTCCATCAAGGCGTTCTTTTCCTTTCATAATTCTGTAGATGGTTAGTAGGTCCCCTCGTTCTCTTCTTTGTTCCAGGGTCGGCAGTTCCATTTCGGTCAGTCTTTGTTCATATATGAAGTTTGAAAGTGTTGGGGACATCTTTGCTGTTGCTCTTTGTATTCTTTCTAATTTTCTCATATTAATTTTTGTACTGGGTGAACATAGCAGCACTGCATATTCCAGTTTTGGCAATATCAGTGTTTGTAATTTTTTTTAATAATTTCTTTGTGCAGGTATTTAAAGGCCACTTTTATTGATCTCAACAAATTGTATGTTTCTCTGACTTATTTATATGTTCATCTGGTGATGATTACTCCTAAGTCCCTTTCAGAATTTACTTTCTTTACTTTGTTTCTGTCAATTTTATACTATCCTGATATCCTATTCTTGTTTTTCCCAAATTTGATTATACTGCATTTCTTGATGTTGAATTCTACTTCCCATCTCTTGCTCCACTCTGAGACTTTGCTCAGATCACTCTGTAATGACTCACAGTCATATAAAATGGTGTTTGTGCCTATAACACTGTATGGGGTGGAGACATGGAATTTAAGAGAGGCAGGAAGTTTAAATGTGTTTGGATGAATTGTCTGAGAAGTATAGTAGGGGTAACAAGGTTGGATAGTGTGAGAAATGAGGTGAGCAGGAGAGCAGGCATGGAAAGGGAGCTGGCAGATAGGTCTGATGAAAGATGATTTGAATGATTTGGACTCAGAAAGAATGAGTGAAAAAAAAAAATAACAAAAGAGGTGTGGAAAGCAGATGTGAATGGAATGAATGTGAGGGGACAACCAAGGATGAGATGGATGGGTGAGGTGAAAAGGGCTTTGAGCAAGAGGGGAATTTCTGTTGAGCAAAGAAGTAAGATGGCATGTGATAGGGATGAGTGGATGCTGGTTGTGTGGATGATATTTTGAGACAGTCTGAAGGGGTTTTTCCATGTTTTGTCTATTTTCTGCATAAAGGGATTGGGAGGGGCATTGCTGTAGAAGTGAAGTGGCCCTTCTTTGCATGTGCTCTATCTTGCTACATTGTTTCTGACCTGGGCAGTAGGCTGGAGACAGGGATGACCATCCATGAAGAAAAAGGAAATATGTGTGTTGGATGGAAGTGGAGTGGGTGCATGACTGACTTGGTTAACCCCATTATAAGGGGAAAGAAGCCCTTGGTATATAGATAGATCTTTTTGCAATAGCCTACAATCCTCCTTATTTTTCACTCTTCTCATTATTTTTGCATTATTTGCAAAAATTCCAAACCTCATGACTTAAAAATGAACCACATACTAGAAAGTGGTATGAAAAAACACCTGCCAGTCTAGCTTGTCACACAAATAGCAGATCAAAGAGGACACAAAATTCTTGAACAACTCCCCAATTTAAACATCATTAACTTCAGCAACACCAGACAACCTCTCCAACACAATGAACAACCAACATCCCAGGTTCTGGTGTGGCGGCTTCTACATTATAGGACCACCCCTAACACTCAGCATGGAAGGAATTAGGGGCTAACCCATCACAAGCCCTTGGCACCCTTGCAGATGGCACAATTCCCTGGGAGCAGGTTTGGTTACCTGGTGCAAGTACCACAAATCCAACTAAAATTACGCCCTCATGTTTTATGAACACCAAGGGGTAACTCTCTGCCAATCATCCCTCTTCTTCTCCTATTAGCTGGAGATATAGAGAGCAACCCTAGAGCCATCACAGATTATATTTATCTGATATGCTCCAAACCTATCACCTCGAACTGTCAGACAAAGGGGTCAGTTCAATGCAATTTATGCAATAACTAGGCCCACCTCACTTGTTTAACACTCGCCAACATAGTACAGTACATAAAGACCTAGACCTGTTCTTCATCCCCAACTGTAACCTCATGTCCAATAAAAATAAAGTAGTTGCAAGCCAGGGCAAAAGAAGTGATCAGCAAGTCTTGGAAGTTAGCACAAGAAGAAAAGCTAAAAAATGATAGGATGAAAGAAGAAAACAATATTATTATTATTTTATATATATATATATATATATATATATATTATATATATATATATATATATATATATATATATATATATATATATATATATTTTTTTACTATTAGCAAAGTTGGAGAGAAATTACTACTAAAGTATAAACAATCCTGTTATTTTGTGTCCAGTGGAGACAAAACTCCATAAAAATCTTGTTATACAGTTGGGAAACAACAGGTACACCTGGAGAAGAGACAGAGAAGGTAAAAAGGGTGGAGGAGTAATGTTTGTGGTGGGAAGAAACAAATGCAAGTGAAGGCAAGGTTTGAAGCAATTCACCTAAAGATTAGTACTAAAGGGAACAATGAAAGAGACTTGGTTGCATATGTTCCCCTTAGCTTGGAATGAAAGTTAATATCAAGAAATGTTATTGGATGCAGCTTTTTTCCTAAAGAAAGATATTTAACAAAATAGCAACATAGTCCTTGTTGGAGGTTTTGATTGTGGTGAGGTCAACAGGAAGTGCCATATCAGATTCCCAGGGAAATACACTGTTGAGTACAGCAATGGGGAACAAAATTACACAGTGGGTAAAGGAAGTAAACTAGGTAAGAGGAGATAACATTCCCACAAGATTACATCTGTTACTAACCAAAGAACCAGACATCATCAGCTCCTTGAACTACCTTTGCCCAATAGGAAAAGTGACCATGTTACAATTGAATTTCAGCTGGAGGTTGAGGAAATGAAGCCAAGGAATGAATCACACAGGCAAAGAAGACTCAATTTTAGGAAAGGTTTTGAAAAAATTCTTTGAAGAAACAAATTGGGAGGAATTCTTGAATACCACAGGCATTAGGAGGAAATGGGAAATCTTTTTTGATATTTACAACATGGGGAGTGAACAAACATGTGCCAAAGACTAGACAAAGAAAGAAGCAGAAACAGGACTGGTATTTACCCAGTTGTATTTACCTAGTTGCATTTTACAGGACAAGAGCTGTGCTCGTAGTGACCCGTTTTCGTATCTCTCCGCATCCAGTTGATTCTTAAAATCGTGTATAGTTTTGGCATTCACTGTTTCTCTGTTCAGTTTGTTCCAGACATCAATCACTCTGTGTGGGAAGCTATTCTTTTTTCAGGTCTCTTCTATAAGTATCCTTCCGTAGTTTCTTTTCATGTCCTCTTGTTTCTCTTCTGTCCCACTTTAATAATTAATGTCTATCGAGGATTTCCATCCCTTTCATATTTCTGTAAATGGTCAATAGATCACCTCTTTCCCTTCTCTGTTCCAGTGTTGACAGATATAGTTTCTCCAATCTTTGTTCATATGTCAAATTTGCCAATGTAGGTGCCATTTTTGTTGCTGCACTTTGTATTCTTTCTAATTTTCTTATGTTCTTCTTTGTGCTAGGTGCCCACAATGTTGCAGCATATTCTAGTTTAGGTCTTATCAGTGTAACCACAATTTTTTTTTTTTAACCATCTCGTCTATGTAGTCAAAGGCCACTTTCATTGATCTTAGTAAGTTAAAAGTCTTTCCAAATAATTTGTTGATGTGTTTGTCAGATGTCAAGTTGCTTGAGATGATTACT
The DNA here is from genome assembly GCF_046742065.1 of Oratosquilla oratoria. Taxonomy (NCBI): domain Eukaryota; kingdom Metazoa; phylum Arthropoda; class Malacostraca; order Stomatopoda; family Squillidae; genus Oratosquilla; species Oratosquilla oratoria. Next base: position 9,774,744 of record NC_134816.1, read on the forward strand.
CCCAGGTTCCTTTCTGAATTGACTTTTTTGACTTCTTTGTTTCCAATTTTGTATTGGCCTGATACTCTATTTTTGCTTTTTCCAAATTCTATTATGCTACATTTCTTAATGTTGAAGCTCATCTCACATTTTTGACTCCATTCCCATATTTTGTCTAGGTCTTCTTGTAGTGATCTGCAATCTTCTTCCATTTTTACTCTCTTGAGTAATGTGGCATCGTCAGCAAAGAAGTTCATGTAACATTTTACTCACTCATCCATACCATTTATATATATGGCAAACATTAAAGGAGCCAATACAGAGCCTTGTAGGACTCCACTTTTCACATCTTCCCAGTTCAAATTTTTGTCTCTAAGTACCACTCACATTTTTCTTCCAATTAAGAAGTCCATCCATTCTAGCAGCTTACACCTTTTTCAAATCCAAGAAGGTGCAATCTACCCAGCAGTCTCTTTCTTGTGTTATCTCAATTAATCTCGATTAAAAGCAAATTAGGTTTGTGTTACACGATCTTCCACTTCTAAAGCCAAGTTTGGGGTTTATAATTTTATTTTCCTCCAAGTGTTTGGTCCATTTATTTCTGATGACTTTTTCACATATTTTTGCTACTGTGCTTGTAAGGGATACCAATCTGAAATTTGTAGGGTCATCCCTATTTCCTCCTTTGTATATTGGTACTATATTAGGATCTTTCCAATCTTGCAGTACCTTTCCTTCTTTGAGTGAGGAGTCTATTATCTTGTATAGTCTGTCTGTCAGTTCATCTATACACTCTTTCAGTATCCAATTTGCAGTTCCGTCTGGTCCATGCAAAAAAAGCCAGGGATGTGACATAGGAAAAATGGTGGAAGAAAAAAAGCAATAAAAAAAAAAGAAGTTTATTAACAAACTAGGAATGACTATACCAGAATTTTCAGTGAGGAAGAAAGCAATATTGAAAAAGGTGTAGTAGGTAAATGCAAAATTGAACTAAGAATGTTTTACAGGTTTATAAATGGTAAATAGAGACATGGAAAAATCACCAAGTCAGTAGTGGGTGATGAGGTCTTTGAACAGACCTCAGCTCAAGCAGAAATAATGAAAATTTCTCATTGGTCTTCACAAAAGAGTGCAATTTTTTGGAGAAAAGTGAGGGGAGCAAAAAAACCAGGTTTAACAAATATAAAAATAGAAGTGAGTGAAAAGCTCAATCTCCTGGGCTTATTGGATGTGACAAAAGCTTCAAGACCTGACGGGATCTCAAACTGTAGGGAACGACTAGTGGACAAGATCCACAGTCTTATTACATGTTCATCGAATGAAGGCATTGTGCCACTTGATTGAAAAAAGCCAAATGTGGTGCCAATTTATAAAGATGGAAACAAGGAAACTCCACTAGATTATAGGCCAGTGTCACTAACCAGCACAATAGTGAAATTGTGTGAAAAGATTGTAGATCATATATCTTGAAGAGATGAACATTCTGACAGGCAGTCAGTTTGGCTTCAGATCTAGAAGGTCATGTGTGTCAAACCTTTTAAGCTTTTACTCGAGAGCGATTGATGTGCTGCAAGAGAGAGGGGGATGGGTGGACTGTAATTAACTTGACCTAGAGAAGGCATTTGATAAAGTACCTCACAGTTGACTTGTGTGGAAATTGGAGCACAGAAGACTTGGTGGTAAATTACTAGAATGGATGGTTTTTTTTTTTTTTTTTTTTTTAGGATACATGAGGACAATAGTAAACAGTAAAATATCAAGATTGAGATCAGTAATAAGCAAATTTCACAAGGTTCAGAGCTTGCACCTGTTTCTTGTATATTTCAGTGACATGATGGAAGGAACAACAAATAATGTCAACATGTTTACAGATGATGCAAAAATCATGAGAAGAGTTAAAATGAGTTTAAACGAAGATTTGGACACTATTTTTGCATGGAACCAAGAATGGGAAATTAAGTTCAACACCAAAAAATACAAAGTACTGGAAATAGCCAATAGCAGCAAAAGGCCATCCTTAACCCCTTCCATACGGTGCCGCACACGTAGGCGTCATGGACATAGATCTCGGTGGCAGCAGCCAATGCCAGCCGTACGACGTGTCGTAATAATACTCGCATCATAAAATATAGTCACCGCTTATATCGATCGTTCTCTCTTCACCCGTGAATTTTGATAACCATAGAAAATGCGATTACAAAAGAATTAGAAAGAATGTTATTATGGAGGGGCGACTACAATAACTATAATCAAGACGCCGATATGGCAGCCTCGCGAATACACTCGCTCCCCATGACGCCTACGTGTGCGGCACCGTATGGAAGGGGTTAATCTATTCCTTGGGAAGTGAACTTATTACAAAAACAAAAGAGAAGAAGGACTTGGAAGTGTTAATAAAAGACAACTTTTCACCTGACAGACATATCAGCAGGATTGTGGGAGAGACAATGGACTACTGAAGAAGCTTAAAGTGGCATTTCATTATATGGATGAAGAGATGAAAAAACTCATTGAAACCGTGGTACATCCAAGACTGGAATGTGCATCAGTAGTATGGTCCCCACATAGAGTGAAGGATATAAGCAAGATTGAGAGAATACAAAGGGCAGCAACCAAACTGGTCCCCAGCCTGGCAGATAAACCATATTAGGAAAGACCAAAATTACTGGGTGTACCAACTTTGAAAATGAAGAGAAAGAGGTGACATGATTACAGTGTTCAAGTCATTAAAGGGGATAGAATGCATTGATAGAAGAGGTCTCCCGATTAAAGATAGGAGAGCTTTAAGAGGTCATGGAAGTAAATTAAGAAAGACTACATGTCACACCCAGGGCATTGGGCAATATACAGGGATGACCTGTCATCCAGGAGGAGCCAAGAAAAGATTGAGGGAGGGTTGATGAAATGGGTAGGAGTGGATTTCTGCCTTTAACTTTGGCTACCTCCCTTGTAAAGAGGAAAAAGCCCTTGGTATTTATTTACTTAGTTGTATAATACGGGAAGGGAGCTATGCTCGTGGTGACCCGTCTTTGTATCTTTCAGCAGGTATCCAGTACTCTGTGTGGGAAGCTTTTTTTTTTTTTTTTTTTCTCCTCAGATGTCTTCTATAGTTATAGTGCTGTTGCAGTTGTTGCTGCTTTTACTCATCTTTTTGAGTTTCTTTTTGTGTCTTGTTTTTCCATTGTCCCATTTTAATAAATCATCCCTATCTAGGATTTCCATTCATGATTCTATAAATAGTATGCAGATCTCCTCTTTCTCTTCCTTGTTGGAGTTGGTAGCTCCAATTTGGACAATCTTTGTATGTTAATTTGGAGAAAGTTTGTGCTCTTTGTATTCTAATTTCTTCATATTCTTTTTAGTACTGGGTGTCCATAGTGTTGCTGCATAATCCAGTTTTGGTCATATTAGTGTAACTAATATTTTTTTAATCATTTCCTCATCCAAATAGTCAAATGCCACTTTCATTGACCTTAATAGGTTGAAGGTTTCTCCGACTATTTTATTGATGTTTGTCCGGTGTCATGTCTTTGCTGATTATTACTCCAAGGTCTCTTTCGGAGTTCACTTTTTTTAATTCTTCACCAATTTTATATTTTCTTGATACTCTATTTTTAGTTTTTCCAAACTCCATTGTACTACACTTCTTGATATTGAAGTTCACTTCCCATTTTTAATTCCATTTTCAGATTTTGTCCAGATCTAACTGTAATGATTCACAATCCTCCTCTATTCTTACTTTCTTTAGTATTTTTTGTATATGTTGAAAAGATGTGAAGAAATATAGTAGTCCATATATATGTATAAATATGTGGAATAGCTTAGAATGTGATATAGCCCAAGCTCAAAGAATGCACAAGTTCAAATCTAAATATGATAATTAGAAATCAGAGATATTAAGTTGGAACTGTGCATGAATTTGAGTCTAGGTATGTTAGAAAATTAGAGAATAGGAAACAGGACCCAACGAGCATTGCTCCTATTCTGTATCCTACTGTCAGGTAAATACAATTAGGTAATTACTTGGGAAGTTGACATCCAGCAACTGCTCACCTCCTTTTACTTTCAGCTGGTGACATAGAAATACTCACTCACAAACACAGCACAGACAGCTGTCCAAATTTTCTTCAGAGACAGCTTTGTGGGAGGAACTGAGGACTGTTACCTGCTACTGTGGGGCTGTGGGTTTTCAGTCAGTAGAACTTGAGGCAACAATTAGTATTATTGACACCAAAATTGTTATCTCTGGTGCTGCAGTCTTCATAAATCCTTCCAGCACTGTGTGAAGTAGCCCTCCATGAATTCATGTTGGTTGGAGAGGTGGATTATATTTCTTTGTGTAATTAGTCTTTCAGGTTGAATATGCTGGATAGTAATGACATTGGTCTGTGGGAAGCTGGGTTTATTTGTAGTGAGCATTCTAACTTATAGATTGAATATTGTTTCTTGAGGTACATTGTCTATTCAGGACCATATAATTATGTATTTATTTTTATTGTTATTTATTTATTTATTTATTTATTTATTTATTTTTATTTTGCAGTAAAACAGAAGAAGTCACCATAACAGGCTTGAAACCCTTCAGTGTGTACCAGTTTAGTGTACGGATCCATACTTCAGAAAACAAGTATGGTTCTTTCAGTCCCCCAATTGAAACTACAACATTGGAAGATGGTAAAATATTTGCACTTCATTTCATAATATAATTCCTAATGGCATATTACAAGAAAATATTGCAAATTTATTCTAAGACATAATTTTAATTTAAATATATTTTAATGACATTCTTGCTCTCTCAACCTAGTACCATCTGTGCCCCTTAATGTGGAACACCATCCTGTTGATGCCTCCACCATCAGTCTTAGTTGGGAGCCACCAGATACACCCAATGGAGAGGTGGACAGATATATGGTATACTACACCCGTAATGCATCCTTGCCTGTGTCTCAATGGCTCTCAAAAGAAGTAGATGGGGAAATTCAGTCTACCAAGGTTGGTTCAGTCTGTAGTGTTAATTGCTTTTTCGATCAATTGTCTTTTTCTGATAGCATATACATATAGAGAAAGCATGCATATTATCAGTATATAATTAGCTTTGGAAAGGAAACAGCTATAGCAGAAATCTCATAGAGATTTAATATTGATTTGTCTTGTAGTTGTCGCAAGAATGAACATTTTTCCCCCTGCTGTTTAAGATAATTGAAATGGAAGGGAGTGGATGAGGGTTATGTGTGAATGATATTTTGACGCAACCTGAAGGGATTTCTCCCCATCTTCTCTTTCTGCATGAGGGGACAGAAAGGGGGGGGGTCACTGATTAAATGAAGCAGCCTTGCTGTGGATGTGCTTGCTGCATTGCTTCTGACCCAGGGTAGTGGGTGAAATGCTCCAGGAGGAGCCAAGAAAAGAGGGAGAAAGGGATGGTATATGTATGTATGTTTTTATGTAAATATTTGTAGATTTATTTATTTATTTATTTATTTATTCATCTATTTACTTTTTAACCCCTAATCTATGACACTTAGAATATAGGTAAGTAGATAGAAAGGTGGATTTTTCTTATACATGTTATTTTACTGCTAATAAATCATGATTCAGATGAAAACTATTGTGTGGAAATGTGGCCATTCTATTGTGGATAGCCATATTTAGGAACTGAATTTCATTTGAAGTGCCACAGCTTAGGGGTTAAAAAGCAAATAAATAGGTAATTAGATAAATTAATAAATCTATAGAAATATTTGTTTATTTACTTATTTACTTTTTTAACCACAAAAATTAGGCACTTCAATTAATAAGTAAATAAATGAATACATAAATGAATTTATTTATTTATTAATTTATTTATTTATTAATTTAATTATTTATTTATTTATTTATTTATTAATTTACCATTTAACCCCTAAACTGTGGTACTTCAAATGAAATTTAGGTCACCAGTATAGCTGTCCACAATAGAATGTCCAGATATCAACACAACTATTTTCATCTGATTTATTAACAGTAAAATGGCATTCATAGAAAAAAATCTGCCGATCTACTTATCTATAACATTTTAACTAATTCTACATTTACTAGAGAACTTATGATTGAGTTGAAGAAGAGCATTTTCAGTGTTTTTAAGCTCAATTTCAACCCTCCTTTCACACTTTCAGTTCCACATGTCAGTTTACAATGTGGAATATATTTGTCACTTTTCACTGAACTACATTCATTTTGTGTTAGGCTAAGAGGATGGAAAATGTCTGGGTAGGAGTGATTGTATCTACAACACTGAATAAGGCAGAGACTTGGAATCTAAAGGTGGAAGAAATGAAGAGAGTAAGTGTTTGAAAAGTATGGTAGGTGTCACAAGGATGAATAGAGTGAAAAATGTAGAGGTGAGGTAGTTGGGGTGGAAGATTGAATGTATGAGTGTCTTTCAAACAAGAAAGAGTGCAAAAGATTGGAGTGAATAGAGACTGTGATTGGATGAAGGATTGACATTAAAAGAAAGGATGTTATTGTCTACTTAGTAAATTTTTGGGATTAGGTGAATATTTGTAAGTAGGTTGTATTTTTCAATCTCTGGTGACTTTAATTGGGAAATGGTCTCTGGGGAGGTCATGTATAGTTTCCTATATTTGTGCTTTGAGGGAGGGTGAGCAAATTGTTTTATATAGAGAAAGTGCTTATTGGTTATTTTGAGGAGTTTGTCTGGTGGGATGTTTACTGGAATTTAATATGTGCAAGTTTGGGAATTGTTCTTGTATTCTGTTTCCTCTTTGAGCTGTTGTTTATGTGCTTAGCCAAATTAAGTGGACTGCATATATGTCACCTGTCAGGATGTGGTTTGTGAGTGTAGTGATTGAAGTTGAGGGATGTAGCCCTGGGGTAGTGATGTATTAGTATGTGAATATTTGTGATATATGTGGTTTTCTTTTCCTATGCTTTGACTAATTTTTTCATGTATGTTGGCTGTCAGTATTTGTTCATTTATTTATTTATTTTTGTCGGAAGAGATTATGCTTTTTTGTATTAATGTTATGAGTCCACCTTTCTGTTATGAGTTTTTTTTTTTTTAATTGTTATGTATTCAGTGAATGTGAGTAGATACACAAGATAAAACCACCCTTCCCTTTTCCAACAAAGTTGTAGTAAAATTAAATAAAGAAGCTGAAAAACTCTTAGGCAGAAGACCCAGACAAAATATCAAATATCCATCTAAAACACTTAGAGCCAGTAGCAGTAAAGGCCTTTACAGATATCTTCAGCTACTCCAGGTAGCACAAGAATGCTCTAACAGTTTGGAAAAGAGTGCACATGATCTTATGACCAAACCATGTGAAAGTACAGGATATAAACCAATCTCCCTTTTATCTGCCATGTTCAAATTGATGGAAAGACCAATTTCAGAATAAATTAAAATGCAATTGCCCACACTCCCCAATCAACATGGAATAAAAGAGGGCCATTCCACCAGTACACAACACAGAAATATCACTCAGCAAGTCATCTGGGTTAAAATTATCACTTCCTCTCTCTGAGAGGATAGTGCCTCCTTACATATTGCAGCAGGAAATTGAATGCAGTATGGCATTATTGGACTGGAGGACAAAGGAAAAGGGGACTATTTACCGAATTGTAGTTTACAGGAAAGGAACAATGCTTGTTGGGCCTTGTCTCCTATTATCTAATTTTCTAAGATACCTAGATAGACTCAAATACATTTATGGTTCCAACTTAATCCACATATACATCTATATGGAAAAGTGTATTTCTTCATATCCTTTTGACATGTGGTCTTTTGTAATGTACACCCACTCCTCGTGTAACAACCTACTCGGTTAACAACAACTCGGAGTAACGACGGGCTTTATGACATTCGTTTAACGTAAATCTCCCGAAGTTATGACGTCGTGTACGATAATTAAGTTGGCTGAGGCAAATTTGTATGATGCTATAAATGAACTTGTATGGTGGATATTACCTGTGAGGTAAAGTGTTCTGAAGCTTAGGTCTACATTACCATCCTGCAAGCTGAAAAAACTACCTGGGGTACAGTATATACCGGTAGTGGTAAATTTTTAGTTTCGACCAAGGGCGCAATATAGCAATAGAAAATTAATTATTAATTTTGTAAATTATAATGTATCAACGTAATATGCAATTTTGTGAGCGGAAAAAAAAGGTGCTAAAACAAATTTCGTAAGTAACGAAGTCATGTCGAACGAATGGTACACCATGTTTGTTATGATAGATGCCAATGTCGAAGAAATGAAAGGATGATGAATTCGTCTAACCTAAACTAAACTAACCTGACCTGTGTTTGATAAATCATTACCTGCAAATTAAATGTCATCCAGCTCGTCCTCGTTGTTGTCGTCGTGAGAGACGTTGGCAGATGACAAGATGGTGTCCCAATCCTATGCTACCGACTTCGTTCATTAGCATATTTTCTTGTAGCATGGTATTTTTTACTTTCATTTCCGCCCACAAAATTGCATATTACGTTGATACATTTTAATTTACAAAGTTAATAATTAATTTTCTATTGCTATATTGCGCCCATGGTCGAAACTAAAAAAATACCCCGGTATTCAATATGGAATGTCAGCATATGCGGATTTGGTCATATACGGTAATTTTAGGAACCTAACCACCGTAAATAAACAGTAAATAAAGCTTTAATGTATTGTATAAAAGAGGGAAAATACACGAAAATAAAGCTACATGTATTGCTGGACATTGTACATACAGTACATGTACGTATATGTATACACTTTCGCTTAACGACCAATTCGGTTAACGACGGCGTGCTGGTCCCAATTGTCGTCGTTAAACGAGGAGTGGTTGTACTTCCATAACTTCTTAAAGCCCTCCCATCTTTAATTAGGAGATCTCTTCTATCAATGTACCCCTTTAGTGACCTGAACAATGTCATCATGTCACCTCTCTCTCTTTGATCTTTCAAAATTGGTATACCCAGTACCTTTAGTTTTACCTCATATGGTTAATCTGCAAGACTGGGGACCAGTTTGGTTGCTGCCCATTGTATCCTCTCAATCTTGCTTATATCCTTTACTCGGTTTGGAGACCATACTACTGACGCATATTCCAGTGTTGGACGTATCAGGGTTTCAATGAGTTTTTCATCATCTCTTTATCCATATAATGGAGTACCACTTTAATCTTCTGCAGTAGTCTCTCCCACAGTTCTGCCTTTTAGCATCACTCCCAAATCATTCTCCTTTTTCAGTTTTGTAATGTGTTCTGTTCCCAAGGAATAGTTTAAAGATTGCCTTTTGCTACTATTGTCCATTTCCAGTACTTTGTGTGTTTTGGTATTGAACTTCATTTCCCATTCTTGGCTCCATGCATAAATAGTATCTAGATCTTCTTGCAATATTCTACTGTCCTCTTCATTTTTCACTCTTCTCCTGATTTTTGCATCATCTGCAAACATGTTGGCACAGCTTGTAGTTCCTTCCATCATGTCATTAACATAGATAATAAACATTATTGGTGCAAGCACTGTACCTTGTACTCCACTCATTACTGCTCTCCAGCTTAACATCTTGTCCTTTATCACTGCCCAAATTTAGCTTTCCTTCAAAATGTCTTTAATCCATTCTAATAGTTTGCCTCTCCTCCAACATGCTCTAATTCCACATAAGTCAACTGTGAGGTACTTTATCAAATGCTTTCTCTAGGTCCAGGTACATGCAGCCCACCCACCCCTCTCCTTCTTGCAGCACATCAGTCACTCTCAAAGTAAAACCATAAAAGGTTCAACACACATGACCTTCCAGATCTGAAGCTAAACTGGCTGTCAGAATGTTCATTGACCATTTACAAAACTCACATAATTTCACTATTGTGCTGGTTAGTGATACTGGCCTATGATTTAATGGCGTTTTCTTGTTCCCACCTTTGTGAGTTGGCACCACATTTGCCCTTTTCCAATCAAGCAGCACAATGCCTTCTTTCAGTGAATGTGTAATAAGACTGTGGATCTTATCCACTAGTTGCTCCCCACATTCTTACGTATACAGTTTGAGATTCCGTCAGGTCCTGAGGCTTTTGTCACATCCAATGATTCCAGGAGTAGTGTTACAATGAGGGGCCCCAGGTGTTGGCTCACTTCTAGTAGTCAACTTTAGACTTAGTTATCTGGTCTGTATCCAGATAAAACTGTATGAAGTAAAAAGGTAGCAAAGACAGAAGCTTCCAGAAAGGAATATTAAACTTGAAGTAACTAACAACAGGTATATTAAGAGAAAACAATACAGGTGTAATAAAACACAGGTAATGGGAATCAAGCTCTATTAGACCAACATATGTAAATCTATAACATATGAATGCAAGAGAAATAAGGCAATCAGAAAATAAGAATGTAAGACAAATAAGAATTACCATAATAGACACAAAAGGGTGTGAAATGGACAGTTGGTAATTTCTAAGGGTCTTCTCATAAGACTAAGATAATCAAAGATATATGTTATCAGTGACTGGTAAATGGCAATTTCAAAGAGTCATCTCATGAGACTAAGACAAAAAAAGGTATGTATCTATGAGAAACTGAACAGGGGAATGGAAATAAAAATGGTAAGTGGAGACTATTTATAGTCACAGACCCTGATCTGACAACATGACAATCTTGCATGGTGGGATAAAGAAGAGGCTAAAAACTACCTCTTTTTAGCTGTGCACTTAGAGACAGGTGCCAGAAACTACCTTGTTCAAGTCAAGTGCACTTAGAGATAGGTGGTTATGCATCTCCTAACTGTGTCGTCTGATATATCCAGGTGGTAACAATACTTATCTAATTGTCCCATGTATAGGTCACAGTTAAATGCACAAATGTATTTACCGAGTTGTATCTTACGGGATGGGAGCTATGCTTGTTGTGACCTGTTTTTGTATCTCTCCATGTCCAGTTTTTTCTTGAAATCAGGTATAGTTCTGGCATTTACTGTTTCACTGTTCAATTTGTTCCAGACATCGATCACTCTGTGTGGGAAACTTCTTTTTCAGGTCTCTTCTGTAACTGTCCTTCTTTAGTTTCTTTTAGTGTCCTCTTGTTTCCCTCCTGTCCCATTTTAATAGGTCATCTCTATAGAGAACTTCCATCCCTTTCATAATTCTGAAAATGGTCAACAAATTGCCTCTTTCCTGTCTCTGCTCCAATGTTGACAACTGTAATTTCTCCAATCTTTGTTCATATGTCAAATTTGATAGTGTGGGTGCCATTTTTGTCGCTGCTCTTTGGATTCTTTCTAATTTTCTTGTGTTTTTCTTTGTGCTAGGTGCCCACATTGATATAGCATATTCTAATTTTGGTCTTATCAATGTGATAATTATTTTCTTAACCATCTCCTCATCCATGTAGTCAAAAGCCACTTTCATTGATCTTAATAGGTTGTAGGTCTCTCCAAATAACTTGTTTACATGTTTGTTAGGTGTCAAATCACTTGATATGATTCCTCCTAGGTCCCTCTCTGAGTTTACTTTTTTTACTATTTTGTTTCCAATCGTATGCTTTCCCGAAACTCTATTTTTGCCTCTTCCAAATTCTATTATGCTACATTTCTCGATGTTGAAGTTCATTTCATATTTCCGGCTCCATTCCCATACTTTATCCAGGTCATCTTGTAGCGATCTGCAATCTTCTTCTGTTTTCAACTCTCTTGAGTAATTTGGCATTGTCAGCAAAAAAGTTCATGTAACAATTTAGTCTGTCATCCATATCATTTATGTATATGGTAGACATTAAAGGAGCCAAAACAGAGCCTTGTGGGATGCCACTTTTTACATTTTCCCATTTCGAATTTTTGTCTTTAAGTACCACTCTCATTTTTCTCCCAGTTAAGAAATCCTTCACCCAATCCAACAGTTCGCCTTGAATTCCTCCTATTTTTTCAATTTTACTTATTAATTTTTTGTGTGGTACCTTATCAAATGCTTTCTGCAAGTCCAAGAAGGTGCAGTCTGCCCATCCATCTCTTTCTTGTATTATCTCAATTAGTCTCGAGTAAAAGCAGATTAGATTTGTGGTGCAAGATCTTCCACTTCCAAACCCAAATTGTTTGGGATTTATTATCTTGTTTACTTCCAAGTGTTTGGTCCATCTGCTCCTGATAATCCTTTTGCGTATTTTTGCTACTGTACGTGTGAGGGACTCTGGTCTAAAATTTGTAGGATCTTCTCTATTTCCTCCTCTATGTATTGGTACTATGTTTGCATCTTTCCAATCTTGTGGCACCTTTCCCTCTTTTAGTGAGAAGTCTATTATCTTGTGTAGTTTATCTGACAGTTCATCTATACACTCATTCAGTATCCAATTTGCAATTCCATCTGGTCCGTACGACTTTCTGACATCTAGACTTTTTATTTGGTCTCTTATTTCACTTTGTGTTATTTTTATTTCCTTCTTCACGGGTGAACTTTCTAGTTGTCCATCCTCCCAGGGTTGTGAGCTCTCAATTGTAAAAACAGAGAAAGATCCCCCCCTCCAATGAAAAAAATGACTGTGACACAGAAGGAAATAAACAATCAAATAATAAACCTTACATATATACATACAAATACCAAGGCTTTTCCCCCCTTACAAGGGGGGTAGCCAAAAAGAAAAAGGCATAAAATCATTCTCACCCATTCCATCCCTGAATACACTCCACACCCCTCCACCCTCCCTCTTATCTTAGCACCTCCTGAATGACGGGTCATCCCTGCACCTTGTCCACTGCCCTGGGTCAGAAGCAGTGTCGCAAGACACAGCACATCCACAGCAAGGCCGCTTCATTAAATCGGCGACCCCCCCTCTCTGTCCCCCCATGCATAAAATGAGAGGACGGGGAGAAATCCCTTTGGGCTGCGTCAAATTTTGCTCACACATACTACCTTACCCCCCATCCACCCGCCCATTCCACCTCATGCAATCACAACATCATCCATATACAACCATTCTCCATTCACCCCTGTCTTCTGTCCTCTCCCGTCCTTCCTCAACAGACATTCCCCTCCTCCCCAAAGCCCATTTCACCCCATCCATCCACCTCATCCTAGGACGTCCCCTCATCTTCACTTCCTCCACATCTGCCTTCCACACCTCTTTTACTAGTCTTTCTTCACTCATTCTTTCCATGTGTCCAAACCATCCTAATATTCTTTCATCAACCCTATCTCCCAGCTCCTTTTCCACCCCCTGTTCTCCTCCTCACCTCCTCATTTCTCACTCTATCTAGCCTAGTAACCCCCATCATACTTCTCAGACACCTCATCTCAAACACATTCAAACTCCTGGTTCAAGGAGGGAGTCATAAAGTGTGCAAGGATGGTGTGTGGAACAAGAAGGACAGGGGGAAATAGAAGAAAGGGTAGTGAATGGTGGGATGAGGAAATGAAGAAGGTTGTAGAAGAGAAGAAGGGAGCTTTCACAGATTGGTTACAAAATAGGACAAGGGAGTCATATGAGAGGTACAAAGAAAAGAAAAGAGAAGTAAAGCAAAAGGTAAAGGTTGCAAAGAGGAGAGCAGATGTGAAATGGGGTAAGAGTTTGACAGAAAATTTTGAAAGTAATAAAAAGATGTTTTGGAAAGAAATTAAGAGAGGAAGAGGAGGCGAATCAAGTAGAGAAGAAAAGGTAAAAGGTGCAGATGGAGAGATGATAATGGAAGAGAAGGCAGTAAGGGGAAGATGGGCAGAATATTTTAGGGAGTTGCTAAATGTGAAGGAGGATAGGGAAGGAAAGATAGCTGCAGTGGGAAATGCGAAGAAAATGAGTGATGAGTGAGGAGAATGGAGGAGAAATAAGGAAGGATGAGGTGAAGGCAGTTGTAAAGATGATGAAAGCAGGTAAGGCACCTGGTCTGGATGGATGCCATGCAGAATGTCTGAAAAAGGGAGGTGCAGTGATGGTGGACTTGTTGGTGAGGTTATTTAATGTTTGCTGGAGAGAGGGTAGAGTACCGGAGGACTGGAGAAGTGCCTGTATAGTTCCTCTTTACAAGGGAAAAGGGGACAAGTGTGAATGTAGTAGTTTCAGAGGGATTAGCCTGTTAAGTGTAGTAGGGAAGGCGTATGGGAGGATCTTGATTGAGAGGATTAGGAGAGGAACAGAAGGAGTAATTGGTGAGGAACAGTGTGGATTTAGGACAGGTAGAGGTTGTGTAGATCAGATCTTTGTGGTAAGACAGATATGTGAGAAAGCTATAGGAAAGGGGAAGGATGTTTTTTTGGCTTTTATGGATCTGGAAAAGGCTTATGATAGGGTAGACAGAAAGGCACTGTGGGAGGTTATGCAGATTTATGGGATAGGAGGAAAGCTTTTGGGAGCTGTCAAGAGTTTTTATGAGAGTAGTAGAGCTTGTGTCAGGATTGGAAATGGAGAGAGTGAGTGGTTAGAAGTATAGGTGGGAGTTCGTCAAGGATGCGTTATGTTGCCCTGGCTGTTCAACTTATACATGGATGGGGTGGTGCGAGAGGTGAATGCTAGGGTAGTGGGTCAGGCATTGGAGATGGTTAAAGAAAATGGAGAAAAGTGTGAGGTGAGCCAGCTGTTGTTTGCTGATGACACTGCGCTTCTGGCAGGATCGGAGGAGGGATTGAGGAAGCTGGTGGCAGAGTTTGGGAGAGTATGTGATAGAAGAAAGCTAAAGATAAATGTGGGTAAAAGTAAGGTGATGAGATGTACAAGGGGTGAAAGTGGCAGTAGACTGGAAGTGAGCATTAAGGGAGAGCGACTGGAGGAAGTGGATAGTTTTAGATACTTGGGTGCAAATGTGGCAGGAAAAGGTGGAGTGAAAGTGGAGGTAGAATGTAGATTGCGAGAAGCAAGTAAATGCCTTGGTGGATTAAAGAGTGTAATGAGGAATAGACATTTGGGAATGGATGCTAAGAGGAGACTATATTTACCTAGTTGTATTTACCTAGTTGTATTTTGCGGGAAGGGGAGCTATGCTCGTGTTGTCCCGCCTTTGTATCTTGCAGTGTCTAGTTTGTTTTTAAACTCATGAATGGTTTTTGCGCATACTATTTCATTGTCCAGTTTGTTCCAAGTGTCCAAAACTCTATGAAGGAAAACTGTTTTTCTTCAGTTCTCTTCTATAGCTATGTTTTTTTATTTTCTTTCCATGTCCTCTTGTGTTTCTTTTGTCCCAGTTAAGTAAGTTCTCACTATCGAGTACCTCTGTGCCTTTCATGATTCTGTAGATGGTCAATAGGTCACCTCTCTCTTCTTCTTTGCTCCAGTGTCGGTAACTCCAGTTTAGCCAATCTCTCTTCGTATGATAGGTTTGCAAGTGCAGGTGCCATTTTTGTAGCTGCTCTTTGGATTCTTTCTATTTTCTTTATACAGGTAAACGTCGACTTACGATGGCATTAGGTTTCGATAGAGCCATCGTAAGACGATCTCATCGTAAGTCGATCCCCACTCTGTTCCGTGGTCACTGTACCTAGCCTACCTGTATATTAACCACCAGAGATACTGAATATAGCCTATTAAACATGTACAGTAGTTTATTTAATTATTTTTATCCTTTTTACCATATTCAAACACTATAATATGTATTTTCAGTACGGAACTTAAATCTCGCGGGCAGCAGCCAATGCCAGCCGTACGACGTGACGTAATAATACTCGCATCATAAAATATAGTCACCGCTTATATCGATCGTTCTCTCTTTCACCCCGCGAATGTTGAAAACCACAGAGAATGAATCATTTGAGAGAATGTAAAAACACAGGGGCGACTACAATAAAAATAATCAAGACGCCGATATGGCAGCGTCGCGAATCCACTTGCTCCTCATGACGCATACGTGTGCGGCACCGTATGGAAGGGGTTAAATTATCATGTCGTCGTCGTCGTCGTCGTCATCGTAAAGTCGAACAATCGTAAGTCGCGGCCATCGTAAGTCGACGTTTACCTGTATTCTTTTTGGTACTGGGGGACCACAATGTCGCTGCATACTCTAATCTAGGCCTTATCAATGTAACCAATATTTTTTTCATCATGTCTTCGTCCAAGTATGTAAACGCCACTTTTATTGATCTTAGCAAGTTGTAAGTCTCCCCGACAATTTTGTTAATCTGTATATCATAGGACAAGTCGTTCGTGATAATTACTCCCAAATCTTTTTCGGATCCTACTTTCTTTACTTCTTTGGTTCCAATTGTATATTTTCCTGATATTCTGTTTTTGCTTTTTCCAAACTCCTTTATGCTACACTTCTTAGTATTAAAGTCCACTTCCCATTTCTGACTCCAGTTCCATACCCTATTTAGGTCTTCTTGCAGTGCTTCACAGTCCTCATCAGTTTCTATTTTCCTTAGCAGTTTGGCGTCATCGGCAAAGAAGCTCATGTAGCAGTTCACGTCCTCATCCATGTCGTTCATATAGATAGCAAACATTATTGGTGCCAGCACAGATCCTTGCGGTACTCCACTGATCACCTCTTTCCAGTCTGAATATTTTTCTCTGAAGCACTACTCTCATCTTTTCTACCAGTCAGAAAGTCCTCTATCCATTTTAGTAGGTTTCCCTGTATTCCTCCTATGTGTTCCAGTTTTTTTTTAGTAGTTTTGCTGTGTGGTACTTTGTCAAAGGCTTTTTGCAAGTCTAGGAATGCACAATCAGCCCATCCATTTCTTTCTTGCACTATGTCTATTAGTCTTGAGTAAAAGCATATTAAGTTTGTGGAGCATGATCTTCCTTGTCTGAATCCGAATTGTCTTGGGTTTAATATGTCATTGTCTTCCAGATGTTTTACCCATCTATTCTTGATTATTTTCTCACAAATTTTGGCAATGGTGCTTGTTAGTGATACTGGCCTATAGTTGGTGGGTTCTTCTTTGTTTCCTCCTTTGTGTATTGGTACAATGTTAGCGTTTTTCCAGTCCTCGGGTATCTTTCCTTCTTTGAGTGAGCTGTTTATTAAGATGTGTATTTTGTCTGTTAGTTCTTCTTTGCACTCCTTTAGAATCCAATTTGCATTTACCGTCCGGGCCATGTGATTTTCTGACATCCAGCCTTGATAAATGTTCTGATATTTCCTTTAGTGATGCTGTAAAACTCATTCATGAGGGCGAGATTTCTTTGTTTTTGTCTATGTCACAATTCGGTATTTTCTCTCTGGTGTGAAAACAGATTTAAAGTGATTGTTCATGACTTCGGCCATCTCTAAATTCTGTGTGTATTCTATGTTTCCTTGGCATAGTTTCACCAATTCCTGTTTGTTTTTAAGTTTACCATTCACATACCGATAGAATAGTTTGGGTTGCTCTTTGCATTTGTCTATAATATCCTTCTCATGGTTCCTTTTCTCCTCTCTTCTCACATTAACATACTCATTTCTATAGTTAACATAAATTTGCCATTTGCTTTGTTTTTTGTCTTTTCTCCACTTTTTCCAAGCTTTGTCCCTTCTGTCTTTTGCCTCACTGCATCTTTTGTTGAACCAACATTTAATGTACTCTCTCTCTCGCTTTTGTCTTGGTACATGCCTGTTTACCCCTTCATTGTAGTTTTCCATCAATATATTCCATTTCTCTTCCACTGATGTTTCTTCCCTGTAAAATATTTCCCAGTTTGCATTCCGGAAGAATGTCTTTAGTTTTGTAAAGTCTGTTTTGTTGTACCTCTTCCTTTCCTATGCTTTTCGTTCCTCTCTATGTCTATTTCTTCCTTTAGTATAGTTTCGATGAGTACATGGTCACTCTTTCCAATTGGTGTCTCATACTGGACTTTATGCACTTATTTCAGGCTCTGTTGTAAATATTAGATCTAGTTTCGATGGCTCTTCATTATTTCTGTACCTTGTGTTTTCATGGACCCATTGGGTCATTGTGTACTCCATGGTCATATCTAGCAGTACAATTGCCCCACGAGTCATCTCCTCCTTGCACTGTCATGCTGTCCCAACAAATTTCTTTGCAATTGAAGTCCCCCATAACTACCAGATTACCCTTACCCATTAGTATCTCATTGAGTGATTTTCTTGTGTCATCTAGCATTTTTTTTTGTTCAATTACTTTCCAAGCGCTTGTTTTTGGAGGCACATAAGTCACCACAAACTTTCTACTTTTCATATTCTTGCCTTCGACTTTTATCATGATCAATTCAGCATTACCTTTGCCCTCTGCAATTTTTGTCACCTTTAGGTCTTTCTTGGCCAAGAACATGATTCCCCCTCCCTGTTTCTTGTCCCTGTTTTTTATCCAGTAGTTGTATAAACCTTGTCCGATAACAGTGGATGGTATTTCACCTCTTAGTTTAGTCTCTACAATTCCCATTATGTCTGGTTTTGCTTCTAACAGATAATCATTGAGTTCGTTCAGTCCCGAAATTAGTCCGTCAATGTTGGTATAGGCCACTTTTATTTTTCTTCCTTCTCCCTGGTTTCTTCTTCCCTTGTTTTGTTCGTTTTGAAGCGCCATTGTCTTAATCTCAAGTCTATTACTCTCCACTGGAATTCTTTGCATTCTGTCTCCGATCTTTTCAAGTTTTTTTCCTTTGCTTCTTCTCTTAGCGCCCTTTCTTTTTCTAATTCCTCAGTACTCATTTCTCTTTTTATCCATATCTTATTGTATTTTTTACTCTTTGCCAAGTTACCTACTTTTTCAAATATGTCTTCTACTACCACTTGTGACCTTAGTTTTATCTTTAGAGGTCGATTCCTATCCTTAGTATAGCGACCAATTCTGTAAGTCTCTTCTAAGTCTGTGCCTGAATCACTATCTCCCCCCTGAATTTCATTAAGGATTTCTACTGCTGTCTCTTTTTCTTCTTTTCTCTCATGTACCTCGCCAATCCTTGTTTTTCTTTAAGCCCATAAACCACAATACATTTCTTCCTATCTACTGTGTCCCTGACCCAATTTGCTTTTTGTTAATCACTTGGAATGATTGTGTCTTTTGCATTATCTTGCATTTGCTGCTTGACTATTTATTAGAAAGCAATTTCATTATTATCAATATTATATTTCCACTTATTAATATCCTGTGATACTGTCCCCACCTAAGTTTTCTTCGATCTTTTGTGTCAATTCTTGGAATTTGTTGTTCACTTCCTGCTTTAGATTTTCGCTATTATTATCATTAGTTTTCTTCTTTTCATTATCATTCTTCAGTTCATTTATGTCTCTTTTCATTTCTTTAATTTCGTTTGTAAGATCCAAGTTAGCTTTTTTCAGGTCAGAAATTTCATGGTTAGTCTTAGATAAACAATCAATTAAACCAATGACCTCTTTTCTTAAGTCCATGATTTCATTTTCCCACCGAGTCCTATTTTTGCTCATCTCTCTCTCTATCTCTAATAATCTACTTAAGTTCTTTCTTTCGTACTTACCAAACCCTAAGAAATCGTTGTCATAACACGTGGTGCTTTGTTTATTGTTTACATCGCGGTTCAGTGGATTGCCTCCAGATGGCTTTGATTCGCAACTGGCTTTCGAGTCGTTTTCATTCATTTTTGCTAATTTCGAGTTAACACAATTAACTAGCACTGCATAGATACCATTTCGGGCACTCACGTTCACTCCCCACCCCTACAGTACAAACCAGGTTTTCCTTTTTCGTCGTAAATCCTCTTCTTCTACGCCGCGCGACGACAGCGACGACGAGCGGTGTTGCTTCGATGAGCGTGTGTGTGTGATGAAGGAGTGATTGTGCCAACAGCACTGTATGGGGCAGAAACATGGAATAAACCTTGACATCTGAAAATGACATGGTCCGGATGGAATTGCAAACTGGATATTAAAAGAATGTATAGATGAATTAACAGGCAAAATATATAAGATAATTACTTACTCAAAGAAAGAAAGGTACCACAAGATTGGAAAAATGCAAATATTGTACCAATATACAAAGGAGGGGACAAGGAAAATCCAACTAACTATAGACCAGTCTCCCTTTGAGCACAATAGCAAAAATATGAGAAGAAGTTATCAAAAGTAGATGGATAAACATCTGGAAGAAAATGATGTACTGATTCCAAAACAATTTGGCTTTAGACACAGAAAGTTATTGAAATGGATGGAAGATTTCTTGAATGGGAGACAAATGAGGATGGTACTTAGAGACAAAAACTTGACCGAGGAAGAAATGGTAAGTGGAGTCCTACATAATGTTTGCCATATATATAAATGGCATGGATGAAGGTGTTGAATGTTATATGAACTTCTTTGCAGATGATGCAAAACTACTAAAGAAAGTACAGAGGAAGATTGCGAATCACTACAGAAATATCTGGATAAAGTCTTGGAATGGAATCTAAAGTGGGAAGTGGACTTCAACATCAAGAAATGTAGTATAGTGGAGTTTGGAAAAAGTGAAAAAAGAATATCAGGGCAATTTAAAATTGGTACAAAGGAAGTAAAAAAGTTAGCTCAGAAAGGGACCTAGGAGTAATTATCCGCAAAGATATGTCATCAGACAAGTATATCAACAAAATAGATGGACAAACCTTCAATTTACTAAGATCAATGAAAGTGGCCTTTGACTACTTGGATGAGGAAATGGTAAGAAAAAAAAATATATATATTAGTCACACTAATAAGACCAAGATTGGAGTATGCTGCGACACTATGGACACCAGCACAAAAAAGAATATAATGAAATTAGAAAGAATCCAAAGAGCAACAACAAAGATGGCACCAACACTCTCTAAATTGACATATAAACAAAGATTGTCCAAACTGGAACTACCAACCCTGGAACAAAGAAGAGAAAGAGATTTACAGACCATTTATAGAAATATGAAAGGGATGGAAGTCCTTAACAGGAGAAGATTTATTAAAGTGGGATAAAGAACAAGAGGACATGAAAAGAAACTCAAAAAGGATAGTTATAGAAGAGACCTGAAAAAGAATAGTTTCCTACACAGAGTGGTGGATATGTGGAACAAATTGGATGAGGCAACAGTGTGTGCAAAAATTATACAAGAATTTAATAAAGGACAAACTATATGCTGAAAGATACAAAGACCTTATGGACACCCAGCACAAAAAAAAAGAATATAAAGAAATTAGAAGGAATACAAAGAGCAACAACAAAGATGGCACCAGCGCTCTCTAAATTGACATACAAACAAAGATTGTCCAAACTAGAACTACCAACCCTGGAATAAAGAAGAGAAAGAGATCTACTGACCATTTACAGAATTATGAAAGGGGTGGAAGTCCTTAAAAGAGAAGATTTATTAAAGTGGGATTAAAAAACAAGAGGACATGAAAAGAAATTCATAAAGGATAGTTATAGAAGAGATCTGAAAAAGAATAGTTTCCCAGAGTGGTGGAACTGTGGAACAAATTGGATGAGGCAACAATGTATGCAAAAATTATACAAGAATTTAAGAACAAACTAGATGCTGAAAGATACAAAGACAGATCACTATGAGCATAGCTCTCTTCCCTTATAATACAACTACCATAAATTTCCGTGTATAAGACGACCTTTGTATAAAACGAGGTACAAAATTAGAGCAAATTTTTATGAATTTATCTCACATCGGTAGTATAAGACGAATGCTAAATTACAAAAGCATCAGTGTATCAAACCTATCGTACAAAAATAATTGTTTTGATTACGTTTATCAGCTGTTTTTTCCGCTTTTTCTCTTTTCTTTCTCATTACTTAACTGTATCCTTATACCAAATAATTTACTGTATCCTTATAAATTCAAAATAAATGAAATAACAAAGCAAATCATGTATCATGGTTTTCTGAGAACACACGTCAACTAACAAAAATGATTTGTTTACACTCCTGGTTCAACTACTGTAATATATTTTTTTATTGATAGATAAACGTTTTGTGTACTGTAATCCAAAATTTTTATTTTCAGTCTTAAAAATTACTGAAAAGTTAGCAAAAGAAAAAGGTTGCTATGAACGCAACCAGTGCTCGATGTTTACATTTTTTTCAGCTGTGTTAAATGTGTTTACATAGAGTAGTTAAAAGTATCGTAATTTCATTAATATAGAATTATTCCTTGAATTTATTAACAATTGCCATTTACTATAAAGATATGCCAATAATATATAAGGTAAATATGGTTTAATTACCTTTATTACCATTTGAGATGAGGTGTCTGAGAAGTATGATGGGGGTTACTAGGCTAGATAGAGTGAGAAATGAGGAGGTTAGGAGGAGAACAAGGGTGGAAAAGGAGCTAGGAGATAGGGTTGATGAAAGAATATTAGGATGGTTTGGACACATGGAAAGAATGAGTGAAGAAAGACTAGTAAAAGAGGTGTGGAAGGCAGATGTGGAGGAAGTGAAGATGAGGGGACGTCCTAGGATGAGGTGGATGGATGGGGTGAAGGGGGCTTTGGGGAAGAGGGGAATGTCTGTTGAGGAAGGACGGGAGAGGACAGAAGACAGGGGTGAATGGAGAATGGTTGTATATGGATGATGTTGTGATTGCATGAGGTGGAATTGGCGGGTGGATAGGGGGTGAGGTAGTATGTGTGAGCAAAATTTGACGCAGCCCAAAGGGATTTCTCCCTGTCCTCTCATTTTATGCAATGGGTGGGACGGAGAGGGGGGTCGCCGATTTAGTGAAGCGGCCTTGCTGTGGATGTGCTGTGTCTTTCGACACTGCTTCTAACCCAGGGCAGTGGACAAGGTGCAGGGATGACCCGTCATTCAGGAGGTGCTAAAGATAAGAATGAGGGTGGAGGGGTGTGGAGTGTATTCAGGGATGGAATGAGTGGGAATGATTTTATGCCTTTTTCTTTTTGGCTACCCCCCTTGTAAGGGGGAAAAAGCCTTGGTATATGTATGTACCAGTTCTTATCATAATGTGAATCATTTCCTGTGTATCGGTGGTTATCGGCAGGCTAGCCTACCAAGTCATCTCACGTAGAATTCAAGGTCTGATTTTTATAATGGTAGTATAAGACGACCCCCAATTTTAAGGGGTGAATTTTTGGATTTTAGGGTCGTCTTATATGTGGAAATATACGGTAGGTAGAATACATACAAAGTTGTGTGTGTTATACAAATAAAGTATTTTACATAATTCACTGGTGTTTGCCTTTACAAGCATACAAAGACAATGAAAATGTAAGAAAAATACATACAAAATAATGATGCAATAATTATTGCATTACACATTCATAGTTTGGAAAAGTTGTTAATTTTATGTTAAAAAGCTAAGTTCTAGAAAGTATATTAGCCAAGATATTGTGGATGCCTTTTATTTGGTAAATCAGTATGCCATAGGGTTGGAGGAATAGGCTCCAATGTTTGAGTCTTGGATTCTTGTTTTTCAAAAAATTTATTTATTTATTTATTTATTTATTTTATTTTATTTTTTTATTTTTTTTTCCAATTAGCATGTGGCATACTGAGGGAATTTAAAAGTCTAAATGTCTATTATCCCACAGGGTGGGGATTTAACTCTGTTTACATTTATACTGTTGACTTATCTTCTTATATCTTCTGCATAATTTTTATTCCATTTTTTTTCGTGGATATATGTGTGGTACTGTACGATATGTTTTCCACCAACACCACTTATACTCAGAGCGAGAAATACTTGTAGGCAAAAAAAAATATATATATATAAATTTTCCTAGCACGAGTCCACACACACTTCATTTTTGCACGAGTTTTTTTGTGTTTTTGCGCACTCTGTTGTTATCTAATAAGTATGGGAATGGAGTAGGAAATGGGAGATGGAGTTCAACACTAAAAAGTGTAGTATAGTGGAATTTGGAAAAAGCAAAAACAGAATGACAGGATCATATGAATTGGAAGAATAAGGAATAAAAAAAGTAGAAAATGAGAAGGACCTGGGAGTCATTGTTATGAATAATATGTCACCTGAGAAACATATAAATAAGATTTTTGGAGAAACATTTAATTTAATAAGAACAATTAAAGTGGCATTTACATACCTGGATGAAGAAATGGTGAAGAAAATTCTAATCACTCTGATAAGAACAAGATTGGAATATGCTGCAATGGTGTGGTCACCAGGTACAAAAAAATGTATAACAAAACTTGAAAGAATACAAAGAGCAATTACAAAATTGGCACCAACACTCTGAAAACTATCATATGAAGAGAGACTAGCAAAACTTGAACTACAGACACTAGAGCAAAGGAGAGAGAGAGGAGATTTGATAGCTATTTACAGAATCATGAAAGGCATAGAATATTGATAGAGAGAATCTGATAGAAATACAAGAGGGCACGGAAAGACAATCAAGAAAGACAGCTATAGAAGAGATGTGAAAAAGAACAGCTTTCCTCACAGAGTAATAGACATTTGGAACAAGTTAGATGAGAAAGTGGTGTGTGCAAAAACAATACATGAATTTAAAAATAGTTTAGATAAAATGAGATATTAAGACGTGACACCACGAGCATAGCTCATCTTCCCGTAAAATACAACTAGGTAAATAATGCATTTTTTTTGTTACATAAACAATGTGAAAAGTTAGAAATAAGACTGTGGCATGGAGGGAGTCTGCCAAGAAAAGAATGAAGGCATGTTGGGATAGAGTAAAGAAGGAACAAAGTGACTAATTGGCATCTCAATCCAGCACTTCTGGTATCTCATTTGTGGAACAGCTGACTCCTGCAGACAAAAAGATAAGCTCTTATTAGGAAAACTGAGTGATGGGGGAGATTTAGATGACGATAATGTCATTGTACTCAACTCCATTAGGAGACTGAAAGAAATTTTGAAGGGAAAGACATGATGCATGTGGTGAGATAGCATTCACGAGTGTTGTGTCACAGTGAGCCACGGAAGTCTAATCCTGGCAAAATTACTGAAGACAACAGTGTGTTGTTGTTTCATAGCCTCAGTAATGGCCATGGAAGAGCAGGCCTATCCAGGCTGTCAGCTCTCTTTGGCACACTTGCCATGGAAGGTGGACAACAAGAAAGATCCCCTAAAATTAAAGAAATAAAAGTAACACAGATATAAATAAAAGACCAAACAAAAAACCTAGATGATAGGAAATCACATTACTGGATGGAATTGCAAATTAGATAATGAAAGAGTGTATAGATGAACTGACAGACAAATTATACAAGATAATAGACTTTTCGCTCAAAGAAGGAAAGGTACCGCAAGATTGGAAAGATGCAAACATAGTGCCAATATATAAAGGAGGAAATAGGGAAGATCCTACAAACTTCAGACCAGTATCCATGACAAGCACAGTAGCAAAAATATACAAAAAAGTTATCAGAAACAAATGGACCAAACACTTGGAAGAAAATGAAATAGTAAATCCTAAACAATTATGCCTTTACTTGAGATTAATTGAGATAATACAATACAAGAGAGAGATGGCTGGGCAGATTGCACCTTCATGGACTTGCAGAAGGCATTTGATAAAGTACCTCATAAGAAATTAATAAGAAAAATTGAAATAACAGGAGGAATACAAGGTAAGCTACTGGAATGGATGAAGTATTTCTTAAACCGGAGAAAAATGAGAGTGGTACGTAGAGACAAAAATTTGAACTGGGAAGATGTGAAGAGTGGCATCCCACAAGGCTCTGTATTGGCTCCTTTCATGTTTGCCATATATATAAATGATATGGATGAGGGAGTGAATTGTTACATGAATTTCTTTGCTGACAATGCCAAATTACTCAAGAGAGTAAGCACAAAAGTAGATTGCAGACAGCTACAAGAAGACCTGGACAAAATATGGGAATGGAGTCAGAGATGTGAAATGAACTTCAACATTAAGAAATGTAGCATAATGGAATTTGGAAAAAGCAAAAAAAGAATATCGGGTCAGTATAAAATTGGAAGCAAGTAAAAAAAAGTTGATTCAGAAAGCGACTTGGGAGTGATCATCTCAAGTGACTTGACACCTGATAAACATGTCAATAAATTATTTGAAGAGACTTTTAACTTAAGATCAATGAAAGTGGCCTTTGACTACATGGATGAAGAAATAGTAAATAAAATAGTGGTTACACTAATAAGACCTAAACTACCGTATGCTGCAACACTGTGGGCACCTAGCACAAAAAAGAGCATAAGAAAATTAGAAAGAATCCAAAGAGCAGCGACAAAAATGGCACCCACACTATCAAACTTGACATACGAACAAAGATTGGAGAAATTACATCTATCAACACTGGCACAGAGAAAAGAAAGAGGTGATTTGTTGAACATTCACAGGATTATGAAAGGGATGGAAATTCTCGATAGAGACAACTTATTAAAATGGGACAGAAGAGATACAAGAGGACATGAAAAGAAGGTCAAGAAGGACAGTTACAGACGAGACCTGAAAAAGAATAGCTTCCCACATAGATGTGCAGATTCAAGCTTATGGCACAATCAGACCTACATGAAAGGATTTCCCTGCTCTGATAGGTGACAAACAACTAAAAAGAGGAGAATTTGGTTGTAGGTCCTAACCCAATGATATAACTATGTATAAATGGATGGACAATAAATCAGTTCATCTGGCATCCAACCACCATAGAATTACAACCATAACTATGAAGAGGACAGAAAAAGATGGAAGAGTGTACTCACTTACCCACAAGTAATAAAGGACTACAAGGACAACATGGGGGGAGTGGTTAAGCATGATATGCTTCGACAGTTGTATGGTATAAACAGGAAGAGCATGAAATGGTGGCACAGAATCTTTTTTGGTCTTGTTGATATAAGTATAGTTGATGCGTTTACTGTATACAAAGAAAGTCATGCATCTCTTCCACTTTTTGAATTCCAAAGAGAACTGGCCCAAGGACTTCTAATATTTGCTAAGGATTGTGGATCTAGAGGAGCCCCCAAGCAGAGAAAAATTGACTACAGCATACCTACATCTGTTAGGCTCAGCAACACTGGGATCCGCTGGCCTAAATTCACAGGGAAGAAAGGAAGGTGTAAGGTATGCTCCAAGAAAGGGATGGAATCATGACCAATATCAGTCTGCAGTCACTGTGGGATTCATCTCTCTTGCAATGCAACAAAAAATTGTTTCCATGAATTTCATAACTAAGCTCTCTCTCTCTCTGGGAATACACTATTAAGAGACATAGTCAGTTATTACTATTTTTGAAGCTAAATGCATTTATAGTTAATTATTTTATTTTTCAAGCCAAACATAATAAAATATTTTAGTTTTTTATGTAACAGATTGCCAAAGACAATCATAAAATGTGATATTGAAGTGATTTGATAACTTTTGCCAAACATAATCACAAAGTATGCTATTGTATTAGTATTTCATAGTTCTGCATTCGTATATAAGCATACAATTGTTTTTATTTGAGCTAAAAAAAAATGCTTCCTTTTTTGGTATTGAAAAGCCTGACGGGACTTTGAATTCCCACCATTGTATTTTTGTATGAAAAATACATAATGGTAATTTTGCAATATAAGTGTTTTCATTTATGTTCCTAAGAAGGGAAAACCTCCAAATGGGAATGAAAAATTAAGCCTTTCATAATTCAGTACTGAAAGGGTTAACCCCTTCCATATGGTGACACCTACGTAGGCGTCATGAGGCTGCCATATTGGCGTCTTGATTATATTTATTGTAGCTGTACCTGCGTGACCCCCATACTCTGTAAACTGGCTTCATCATATTTTCTATGGTTATCAAAATTCATGGGTAAAAGAACAAACAATACAGGGGTTACTTTATTTTTTATAATGCCCGCGAGGTTTTGGCCCGGAGTGAAGGGGTTAACCTCTTCAGTACGGGCCAAAATCTCGCGTGCAGCATTAGCTGCCAGACGTACGATGTGTCGTAATAATACTCGCATCATAAAATATAGTCACCGCTTATATCGATCGTTCTCTCTTTCACCCGTGAATTTTGATAACCATAGAAAATGTGATGAAGACAGTTTAGAGAGTATGTCATTATGCAGGGGCAACTACAATAAATATAATCAAGACGCTGATATGGCAGCCTCGCGTATCCACTTGCTCTTAATGCCGCCTACATATGCGGCACCGTATGGAAGGGGTTAAACTGAGTTTGAATAATCAAGGGCCAATTATCTGCAGGAATTTGTAAATGTTGATCCAAATTTTCCCATTGAAGAAAGAATACTTCTGGTTCATGTTCTGAATATTGTGGTAAAAGTTTTACATATTTAGAAATGTCTGTCCTTCTTGAACTATGGGCCTTCTATCAACAATCCTAGCTTCTATTTCCACCTTCTTTAACTCCAACTCCTTTATTTTGACTTTAGCTTCTTCCTCCATTGCTACTTTTTTCCCTCTAGGTTCTCTAGTTTTGAATTCCACCTCAATTTCTATTTTCCTTGAAACTCCGTCACTTTAATCTCAGCTAGTTGTACCTGTATTTCTAATTTATTTAAAGAAATTAGGACAGCTGCTATCAGTTCCAGAGGTAAGGTTTGTTTTTTGATCAGAGCTTGTGAGTTCCCGAAATAATTCCTATTTTAACAGACAAATCAGTGTCAATCCAAAGTGTTTACCTATTTCTATGAAATTCTCTTTTGTTTCTTTAAGAAACCTACAGTGGGTTTTTGGATGAATTCTTGAATTATTTTTCCATCTCTGATAAAGAGTGTTATATATACCTGATATATCCTTGGCAAGATGTCGCTACTTTGTCAAGATGAGGGAGCCCAGGTGTCATGCTTTCTCTCACTGCTCTTCCTACTCCAGCTTCTCAGTCCAACACACATCCCAGGTAACAAAACTCGTGTACTTTTTCTATAAGCCTGGTTACAAGCAAATTGTCCTAGATGCAGTCACCAAACAGAAGACACCAAGCACATGCCAAAGACTAGAGAAAGGAAGAAACAGAAACAGGACTGGTTTAACAAAAAGTGAGATTGTGAAAAAGGCCAGGGATATGGGTTGGAGAAAATTTAGGAAGAAAAGAAGCAATAAGACGAAAGAAGCTTACAAACCTAGGAATGACTAAACAAGAATTTGTTAGGAGAAAGAAATCGGTTTTGAAAGAGGCATAATAGATAAATGCAAAGAAGAACCAAAACTGTTTTACAAGTTTATTAATGGTAAATTGAGACACAGGGAAGAAATCATATAATTTATAGTGGGTGGTGAGGTCTTTGAAAAGGCCTCAGTTCAGGCAGAAATAATGATTGAAAGTTTCCAATCGGTCTTCATAAAAGATGTAAATGTAGAAGTGAGAGAAGTGTTTAGTCTCTTAGAATCTTTGGATGTGACAAAAGCTTGAGGACCTGATAAGATCTCAAACTGATATGATTATATACTATAACCCTAAACAATTTGGATTTAGAAATGGATGATCATGTACTACAAACTTAATATGCTTTTACTCAAGATTAATAGAAATCATACAAGAAAGAGACAAATGGGCAAATTGTGCTTTCTTGGACTTACAAAAGGCTTTCGACAAAGTACAACCACTCCTCGTTTAACGACGACAATTGGGACCAGCATGTCATTGTTAACCGAATTGGTCGTTAAGCGAAAGTGTATACATATACGTACATGTACTGTATGTACAATGTCCAGCAATACGTGTATCTTTATTTTCGTGTATTTTCCCTCTTTTATACAGTACATTAAAGCTTTATTTACTGTTTATTTACTGTGGTTAGGTTTCTAAAATTACGGTATATGACCAAATCCGCGTATGCTGACATTCTATATTGAATACCGTTTTTTTTTTTTTAGTTTCAACCATGGGCGCAATATAGCAATAGAAAACTAATTATTAATTTTGTAAATTAAAATGTATCAACGTAATATGCAATTTTGTGGGCGGAAATGAAAGTAAAAAATACCTTGCTACAAGAAAATATGCTAATGAACGAAGTCGGTAGCGTTGGCTTGGGACGCCATCTTGTCGTCTGCCATCGTCTCTCACGACAACGACAACAAGCCGGATGACATTTAATTTGCAGGTGATGATTTATTAAACACAGGTTAGGTTAGTTTAGTTTAGGTTAGACAAATTAATTTATCCTTTCATTTCTTTGACATCGACATCTATCATAACAAACATGGTGTACCATTCGTCCAACATGACTTCGTTACTTACGAAATCTGTTTTAGCATTTTTTTTCATTTCCGCTCACAAAATTGCATATTGCATTGATACATTATAATTTACAAAATTAATAATTAATTTTCTATTGCTATATTGCGCCCATGGTCGAAACTAAAAATTTACCACTACCGGTATACACTGTACCCCAGGTAGATTTTGCAGCTTGCAGGATGGTAATGTAGACCTAAGCTTCAGAACACTTTACCTCACAGCTAATATCCACCGTACAAGTTCATTTATAACATCATACAAATTTGCCTCAGCCAACTTAATTATCGTACATGACGTCGTAACTTTGGGAGATTTACGTTAAACGACGTCATAAAGCCCATCGTTACTCCGAGTTGTCGTTAACCGAGTAGGTCGTTAAACGAGGAGTGGGTGTACCACACAAAAAGCTACTAAGAAAAATTGAAATAATAGGTGAATACAAGGAAAATTATTGGAATGGATGAAATACTTCTTGAATGGGAGAAAAATGAGGGTGGTACTTAGACACAAGAACTCAAATTGGGAAGATATGTTAAGTGGAGTCCCCCAAGGTGTTGTATTGGCTCCGATAATGTTTGGTATTTATATAAATGACATGGATGAAGGTGTGGAATGTTCTATGAACTTATTTGCAGATGGTGTGAAACTATAAAGAGTGTAAGTACAGAGGAAGATTGCAAATCTTTTCAAGAAGACCTGGACAAAGTCTAGAAATGGAGTCAAAAGAGTGAAGTGAACTTCAACATTAAGAAATGTAGTATAATGGAATTTGGGAAAAGTAAAAATAGAATCTTGGGTCAGTATAAAATTGGTACAAAAGAAGTTAGAAAAGTAAACTCAGAAAGGGACCTAGGAGTAACTATATCAAATGACATGACTCCAGACAAACATGTCACCAAATTAGTCGGAGAAACTTTTAACTTGTTAAGGGCATTGAAAGTAGCCTTTGACCACAAGAATGAAGAAATGGTAAAGATAATACTAGTTACACTAATAAGACCAAAATTGGAATATGCAGCATCACTATGGACACAAAAAAAACAACAAAAAAAACTAGAAAAAAACAACAAAGAAACTAGAAATACAAAAAAAAAAAAAAAAAACATAAAGAAACTAGAAAGAATTCAAGGAGCAATGACAAAGATGGCACCAACACTTTGCAATAGGATGTACAAACAAAGATTGGATAAACTAAATTTACCAAGAAGAGAAAGACGTGATTTGATAACCATTTACAGAATTATGAAAGGGATGGAAATTCTTGATAGTGATGACCTACTAAAATGGGACAGAAGAAATACAAGAGGACACAAGAAGAAACTTAAGACATTTACAGAAGAGATCTGAAAAACAATAGCTTTCCACACAGAGTGATAAATATCTGGAACAAACTGAAGGAGGAAACAGTGAGTGCTAAAACTATACATGACTTATAAGAAAAAACTGGATGCAGAAAGGTACAACAGTGGGTCACTACAAGCATAGCTCTCCTACTGCAAAATACAACTAGGTAAATACATTATAGAGGTCTCTAAAGAGAAAAGTATTCAGGTTGGTGGAAGGAGGTGAGTAGAGTCCCTCAAGGATCTGTATTGGTTCCAGTAATGTTTGCTATTTATGTGATTGACATGGGTGATGTGTAATGCTACATGAGCTTCATTGCAGACGATGATAAATTGTTGAGGAAAGTGAAAACCAAAACGGACTGTGAATCACTACAGAGAGACCTGAACATGATTTGGAAATGGAGTCAGAAGTGGGAAGTGGACTTCAACATTTAGAAATGTATCATAATGAAGTTTGGTAAAAGTAAAAAAAGAATATTCGGACAATATACAATTGGAACTAAGGAGGTAAAGAAAGTGGGATCTGAAAAAGACCTAGGAGCAATTATCTCAAACGATTTGCCCTCTGATAAGCAAATAAAATTGTCGGAGAATCCTAAAACTTGTGAAGATCAATAAAAATGGTGTTTACCTATTTGGACGAAGAAAAGACTTAAAAAATATTAGTCTCGTTAATAAGGCCCTGAATGGAGTATGCTGTGACATTATGGTCACTCAGTACCAAAAAGAATATAAAGAAAATTGAAAGAATTCAGAGAGCAACCATGAAAATAGTCCCAGCACTTTCAAACTTGTCTAATGAAGAGAGACTGGCTAAATTGAAGTTACCGACTTTGGAACAAAGG
Organism: Oratosquilla oratoria; assembly: GCF_046742065.1. Classification (NCBI taxonomy): domain Eukaryota; kingdom Metazoa; phylum Arthropoda; class Malacostraca; order Stomatopoda; family Squillidae; genus Oratosquilla; species Oratosquilla oratoria. The sequence goes on from NC_134816.1 coordinate 9,806,904, forward strand.
AGAGAGAAATGACCTGACCATCTATAGAATCATGAAAAGCAAGGAAATACTTGATAGAGAGGACTTACTAATTTGGGACAAGAGAAGCACAAGAGGGCATGGAAAGAAACTCAAAAAAGATAGTTATAGAAGAGATCTGAAGAAAAACAGTTTCCCACACAGAGTGGTAGATAGTTGTAACAAGCTGGATGAAACAAAAGTGTGTGCAAAAGCCATACACAAATTTAAGAGCAAACTAGACACTGAGATATAAAGGTAGGACATCACGAGCATAGCTCCCCTTCCTGCAAGATACAACTAGGTAAATACAGCTAAATACAGCAGTTAAGTACTATCAAACACAACTAAACAATGAAAGACATCTGAGAAGCTTGATTAGACTTCTTATGGGTTAGTAACATAATATAATATATATGTGCAAGAAAGTTAGTTGAACAGCCTACCATAACATGTGGCATTCCTAGTGGTACTGAGCCAATCAGTCAAGTGAACTCAACATGTAAACACTCAGAGGGGTCACTGATATAAAGAGACATGCCATATATCACCGCATTCTCCTCCACGTGGCTAAGTTCACATGGAGTAATCTTGGAGGTACTTAAGAGCATGTTGCATTCTCTCAGACCTCCGAAGTGGAAAGAGTGAGGCTGCCTGGTAAGGCAATGTGGGAGAGTCATTTTGGGTTGTGGAGTCCAAATGAGAATCACCATGTGTAGTCTCCAGAGGTATACTAGCAGTGAACACTTCCCAAGGGGCCTGGGGTTGAGGTACATAAGAATCAATATCTGCACTTTCTCTAGTGCTACTAGTCATAGGTGCAAGATGCCTAAATGAAACTGTAGCCACTCTATGATCTGGAAACTTAACGTGAGCATATTCAGGATTTGCCTCAACTATTTCAACTTCATCTACCAAAGGGGTCATTCCTGCTATACGTAACATGACATCTTAGGAGAGCTGGGCCTCCCTGTACAAGCCATGTAGGCATTGTTTGACTTGTCGTGGACCTACAATGCTGGAAAAAGTGCTCATGAGGGGTACAGTTAGTAGAAGTAAATAACAATGTGTGGATAGAATGGAGTGCATCTGGAAGAACTGTTTCCTGCTGGGACACATCAAGGTTTCTGGTTTTGAGGGTCAACGTAACATTTTTCCATATAATGTCATTATACCATTCTACTTGACCAATCCCTCTAGGATTATAGGGTGTAGTACGACTAGTAGCTATCCCTTTCTTCAGTAGAAAGTCCTTTAGCTCTTCTGGTATGAAGGACATACCTCTGTCAGAGTGGATGTATGCTGACATACCTAGTAGGGCAAATAGTTGTATTAAACAACTGATAACAATGCTAGTAGTCATGTCAGTGCAAGAGAAGGCAAAAGGGAACCTTGAGAATTCATCTATGATACTATATATTTATTCCTCGACTGAGAAGGAAGTAGGCCTTTGAAGTTTAAGTTAAGTCTCTCAAATGGCTGAGTAGCTTTAATCAGGTGACCAGAGTTAGATTTAAAAAATTGTAGTTTGAGCTCCAAACACACTTGACAAGGGGCAGTAATTTTCTTCACTTCTTCAGTGGAGTAGGGTAGATTCTATGAACAAAATGCATCATGGAAGACACCCCAGGATGACAGGTTTTTGTGTAGTTCTTTGAGTTTGTCAGTGGCAGTAGCACCACAGATGCGAGAGAGAGCATAAGCAGATATGTTTTCCGCTCCTCGGCGATACATAATATCATAGTGAAAGCATGAGAGCTCAATACGCCATCTAGCTATCTTGTCTTTCTTTATTTTACTGTTTGATATGGTGTCAAACATAAATTTTACACTACACTGGTCAGTAATAAGCTTGAAGTGATGTCCAATAAGATCGTGTTTCCATTTCCTGTGTTACTTTTTGGGAGAGGAGGGGAGAGAAAATATTTCATGTATTTTACTTTAATTTTTTCAGGTTTGAAAAGAGTGTTTCATTTTAAAATTCTATTCACACAACAAAACAATAACAATGAAAGCACTTGGGTAACAGAACAATTAAGTATTTAATGTAAGATAAAATCAGAAGACAAGAAAATCACGTGAGATATGATAACCCTCAACCAACACTTAGATTGCGTGTAATGTGGATAAAACAGGTGGAGGAAAGCAGATAAATAAAGATCACTCACAAGAACGAAATTGGTAAAAGCCCATATGACATGTAAAAATTCCAAAATCCCAAAAGGTGACCTACAAATCTAATAATAATAAAAAAACATACCATACATAGGATTTATCGTGGTTAAACAAAAAGGTGGGGGAAACAGATTAACAAGGTCATTCAAAGATGACTTTGGTAAAACCCGGAGGACTCACCAAATCTAAAGGGGGAGACCTAAAATCCTAAAAAAAAAACACACCAGACATAGGACGTATTTCCTATAAAAACCACTTACATACCTTGTATGAAAAAGTCTCCAGCAAGGAGAGAGAAGGGTTGGATCTCGACTCATAACAAGGTGAGGAAGAAGATGCAAGAAAGGTTTGAGCCTCTCTTTAATACCCGTGAATGGACCTCACAGGTCAATGGAGCCAAATGGACCCAAAGGGTACAACAAAAGGAAGTTTTTCCTATCCCACTCTGAATATCATCAAACAGCCTAACCACTTACACAACCTTAAATTACACACACAAGAATATTATATACGTAATAATAAAAACTTTAATACTAACACAAAGAAAATAAAAAGACTTAATTAATTGGCAACTCAACATGTGCAGTGCACATGTCCAGCCAGCCAGCCGGTGATGGAAATTGTTACCATATGTATACAATTTAAATAGAATTAGAAATTCAATACAAAAATTGGATTATGTTGGAGCATACTGACATATGGTAGCTGTGTAAATAGTTGGTTACATTACATCAAAGAAAGGTAAAATACAAAAAAAAGGAAACAACCAATAAATTAGAACATGGCAATTTATGCCCATATGCTAATGCTCACGGCTTACTATGACATGAGGGCAAGGCAAGGAACAACACTTGCTGATCTGACAATGTTGACCTTCTGGGTGTGTCAACTGGTCTACACAGCTGACAGATAAGAGGGGATGGGGGGTTAAGCTACGTGTTGGAAGACAACTAATGACCACCACGAGCAAGCAACAAAAGAAAAATGTAAGCATTGGGTATGTGACACCTCAGAGCTTCCACGTTCACTGTGAGAAAGAGTGTGGAAGAAGAAAGTCACAGGATGACTATTCTGAGTTAGGGTAGCTGCTATAGTATGATCAGAAGTATCCGTTTCCACAGTGAATGGAGATGAGGGATCAACAGCTAGTGCTACAGCATTGGCAGTGTCTTTCTTAAGGTTCTCAAAAGCATGTAAAGCTTCAGTAGATAGTTCAAAACCATTAGCACGTGAGAGGGGACGTATTTTTCTTAAAAAGTTAAGTATCCATCGTGAGTAATGTGCAAGCAATCCCATGCTTTGCATAGGGAAGCCATACCCAAGCAGCAAGTTTATGGCTCTGACCTTGAAGTCACACTTGCTGCAGTTTAGAGTCAGGTTGTACTTCTCAGCCACCTTCAAGGACTTAGTTAAATTTTGGTCATGCTCCTCTTTTCTTTCACTGCACACAGTTACATTGTCCACATAAGCAAATGTACCATTCACTTTTTCTTTACTAAGAATTTAGTCAAGTACATGCTGAAAAGCTGCAAGACCATTTTTCACCCCAAACGGAATGTGGTTGAATTCATAGTTTGCCCCCAGCTTCAAATGGAGTGTATGGTCGCTCTTCTCTTATAGCAACCTGATGGTATGCATTCTTCAAATCTAAGATATTAAACACATTGTAGTGTGCAATGTTGTTCACTATCTCATCAATATTTGGCAATGGATAGGCATCAAATTCAATGAGCTGATTTATAGTTTGGGAGGAGTCTATGACCATTCTTTTTTGTGATTCACTCTTGACGTGACTAATACATGAGCCCTTCAAGGTGAATTACTGGGTCTTATAATACCTTCTGACAACATACGCCCAGTCTCTGCTTTAATAAATTTCTTATCAGCCACAGAGTATTGTCTAGATCTAATAGCTACAGGTTTACATTCAGGTGTAAGGTTCCTGAAAAGAAAAGGAGCAGGTACCTTAACTGCTGTTAGTCTACATATCTTCAGGAGAGGCCTTTCTCCTCCAAACTTCATTTCTAGAGCAGAATGATTTTGCAGGAACCCATGCCCAAGTATTGCATCACTACATAAACTAGGTAACACCTTGAGCTTAACATCTTGGCAAGTCTCTCCCTGTAACTCTATATCTACTGTACACTGACCTAGGATACTTGAAGAAAGTGATTCATCAGCCATAGAAATATTTCCATGACTTAGGGACATTACTAGTTTGTTCTGTTTTACAACATTATGGTGCACAAATTTTTCAGAATTCCCAGTATCAATAAGCACACAAAAAGAACAGCCATTGATTTTGAGAGGCCTTACAGTTTTTTCAAGACAGGAGTGGCCCCAACTATAGCAGCTAGCATTGCAGCAGAATGTATTGGACTAGAATGGCTACTAGATAGTTTCACTGACCAGCACACTTTTGCATAATGCCCTTGTTCTTTACATTTCAAACGTACTGCATTTCTAACTGGATACTGACTCACTGTACCCACAAAAGAAATATCGAACACTTGGAGTGGCTGCTGAAATCGTCAGTTAGATTTTCTCTACTACACAATTCTTCTCCCTGACTCACTGTTGGCACTGCAGCATTAACTGTTTCAGCAGTGTTATAAGAGGCAGATTGTTTCTGGGCCATTTCTAAAATGTGGGCTTGTTCATTACATTTTCTAAAAGCTGCTGACGTATTGCACAAGAGGCTACCTCATTTATGAAGGCATCCCAAACATAGTTGTCACAAACTACCTCTGCAGTCACAGCTTTGAACTGACAGTCTTTAGCAAGGAACTTCAGTGCCTGGAGAAATTGATCTAGAGACTCACCTGAGTTTTGTCAGTGAGTACCAAGCAATTGTCTGGCAAATATTTAATTCTTAGGTTTTACATACAAGTTTGTCAGGACCTCCTTAGCCTTATCATAAGTCTCACAATGTGAAATGTAGTCATACACATGGGGAGCCACATAGTTCATGAGAAGAACTAGCTCATCCACTGTAGAGGCAGTCTTCTTCACAGCCTGGCTGAAGTTAGTAAAAGTCTTCAGCCAGTGGGTCCATTCTTTAGCAGCCTTGTCAGAGGCCGTTCCAGGTGTAGAAATTGTTCCATGATGATTAAATTGTTTTGAACAATAAATTGAAGTAAACCGAAGAGAATTTTGGCTTTATTATTCAAACAATTGTACTGTGGTTAAACACTGCAACAAAAAAACACATACCAGGCTAGACACAGTAAAACACAAATATAGAAATAAACAAAAAACACAGAAAAGGAAGACTAATGCATAACAAAACAGATTTTGGGAAACTTAGAAAATTCTTTCAAGAAGCAAATTGGGAAAAATTTAATAATGAAGAAACAAAGGTGGAAGAGAAATGGACAATTTGGAAGGAAATCTATAATGAAGGAGTGGACAAGTATGTACTTATACAAAAATAGGAAAGGGAATAATAAAATCCTGGTGCAGTGAGGCACAAGACAGAAGAGATAAAACCTGGAAAAGATGGAAAAAATCTGAGAAATGGAAAATATACACCAAACTAAGAAATATGTAATAATACTTAGGGAAGAAAAAAAAATATGAAAAGGACATAATAGATAAATGTAAAGACCAACCTAGATTATTTTATAGATATATAAATGGCAAACTAGAAAATAAACAGGAAATACAGTAGAACCTCTACATACGAATTTAATTCATTCCAGGACCTACTTCGTATGTTGAAATGGTCATATGTTAAATCAAATATTCCCATAAGAATACACTGTAATTCGTTTAATTGGTCCCACAGCCCAAAAACCTATGATAACTCCTTAATAAATACTGTACTGCAGATAATTACACATAGCAATAAAACAAATGCATTACTGTATATAAGAGAGATGTAAAAAAGAAATAATTTATAAGGAAATAATCAATAAAAAGGGGTTTTTATTGTCACTTTACCTTAGAGACAGGTGAACAGAGGTGTAGGCTTGGCGATGCAGGAGACGGTAGGTGTTGATAGACAGGTGGTGACTGAGATATGTATCGTAACTTAGGCTACTCTAACTTACACTAGGTGAACTTTAAACTAACTTAGCTTATATATGTGAAACTTCGATGACTTCGTATGTTGGAAATTACTTCAGGTGAAGAGTCAAATATTAGATCGAATTTCACATCGTATGTTGGAAAATTCTTATGCTTAGGCAATCGTAAATAGAGGTTCTTCTGTACTTCTGTACTTAAATTATTTCAAATCTGTAATCACCAAAGAAAGAGAAATTCTACAAAACTGTGATCAAAGAAATGAAGTAAGATTTCCTCCAATGAAGGCATTAAATATTACTCAGAATGAAATAAGGAATCAAATATTAAAGTTTGAAGTTAACAAATCACATGGACTGGATGGAGTTGCAAACTGGATACTAAAGGAATGTATTGATGAACTAACAGAAAAATATACGAAATAGTTGAATGCTCACTCAAAGAAGGAAAACTACCAGGAGACTGGAAAAATGCCAATATAGTGCCAATATATTAGGGGGGAAATAAGGAAGACCCAACAAATTATAGGCCGGTGTCCTTAACGAGTACAATAGTTAAAATTTGTGAGAGAATCATCAAAGATAGATGGACAGAATATCTGGAGAACAATATATTGAACCCAAGGCAATTTGGATTCAGACAAGGAAGGGCATGTACCACTAATTTGATTTGTTTCTATTCAAGATTGATAGATATATTGCAAGAAAGGGATGGCTGGGCAGACTGTGCCTTTCTGGACTTACAAAAGGCATTTGATAAGGTACCACACAGAAGATTGCTATATAAACTGGAAACAATAGGATGCATACATAGAAAACTATTGAATTGGATGGAGGACTTCCTACATGGAAGAAAAACGAGAGTAGTGCTCAGAGACAAATATTCAAAATGGGAAGAAATGAGTAGTGGCGTCCTGCAGGGGTCACTACTAGCTTCGATAATGTTTGCTATGTATGTGAATGACATGGATGAAAGTATTGAATGTTACATAAACTTCTTTGCGGATGATGCAAAGTTATTAAAGAGAATAAACTCTGAAATAGACTGTGACTCATTACAGAGTGATCTAAACAAAGTGTCAGAGTGGAGCAAGAAATGGGAAGTAGAATTCAACATCAAGAAATGCAGTATAATTGAATTTGGGAAAAGCCATAAGAGGATATCAGGACAGTATAAAATTGGCAGAAAAGAAGTAAAGAAAGTAAATTCTGAAAGGGACCTAGGAGTGATCATCACCAAAGACATATTGCCAGATAAACATAAATAAAATAGTTGGAGGAACATACAATTTGTTGAGATCAATGAAGGTGGCCTTTAAATACCTGGATAAAGAAATGATCAAGAAAATATTACAAACACTGATAAGGCCAAAACTGGAATATGCAGCGCTGATATGGTCACCCAGTACAAAAAAAGAATATAAGAAAATCAGAAAGAATACAAAGAGTAACGACAAAGATGGCCCCCAACACCTTCAAACCTGACATATGAACAAAGACTGGCTGAACTGGAATTGCCGACCCTGGAACAAAGAAGAGAACGAGGGGACCTACTAACCATCTACAGAATTATGAAAGGAAAAGAACACCTTGATAGAGAGGACTATGTGGGACAGAGGAAAAATGAGAGGACATTCAATGAAACTCAAAAATGGACAACTATAGAAGAGACCTGAAAAAGAACAGCTTCCCACACAGAGTGATAGATAACTGGAACAAATTGGATGAAAAAATAGTGTGTACAAACACAACACAAGAATTTGATAACAAACTTGATCTTGTGAGATACAAAAATGGGTCACCATGAGCATAGCTCCCCTTTCCATAAAATGTAGGTAAATACAACTAAACACAGCAGTTAAGTACTTATAAAACATGACTAAACAATCAAAGACATCTAAGATGCTTGACCAGATTTCTTTAGGGTTGGTAACATAATAAAATATATACATGCAAGAAAGGTGAGCAGCCCACCGTATCATGTGGCGTTCCCAGTGGTGCCGAGCCAATCAGTCAAGCAAACTCAACATGTAAAGAAATACTGAGAGGGATCATTGATATAAAGAGACATGCCACATATTACCACAAGATGTTTAGGAATAAGACTTCTGGAATTGTTTTTATGTATCTAGTTGTAGTATACAGATAAAATGTATTTATCTGATTGTAGTATACAGAAAAAGGAGCAATGCTCATTGGGTCCTGTCTCCTATTCTCCAATAATTTATCCTAGCTAACCTCAAATTCATGTTCAGTTCCATTGTAATCTATATTGTTGATATAGATAAGTTGGAAATACACATTAATTTGAGGCTAGGTATGATAATTAGAGAAAAATAGATGGGACCCAATGAGCGTTGTTCCTTTACCTGTATACTAAATATATCTTATCTGGAACTGCAACTAGATAAATACAGTATAAAAACAACTCCAAAAGTCTCATTCTCAAATATCTATAATGACTTGTCCCCAGAATCCCACAGTACATCCATGCAAAAGCTCATAGATCCCAGAACAAACATTATCCAATATAAGAAAGACTTTCCCATAGGTTCAGAGTACATACCTTACATAGACAGCCAGACAAAGCATTTAATCCATAAGCTCAAACACTCGTCCACTTGTGGACTGGACAACAGAAGTAACATAGAACAAAAACACCTCAGACCACACAGAAACATGCATTCAACAATATTACAAACTGCAGCTATTAACACAAGACCATACCCAACATCTGGAAACATGGGAAAATCATCACAATTATTGGAGGTTTTTAATTGCAGTGAGGTCAACTGGGAGAAATGGGAAGCAAGCAGCAAAGCAGATTCCTGGAGAACACAGTGACCCACTGAGTAAAGGAAGTGACCTGGGTAAGAGGAGATGACATTCCCACAAAATTAGATCTGTTACTAACCAAAGAGCTATACATCATGAACTCATCAAACTACCCTTGCCCCATATGAAAAAGTGACCATGTAACAATTGAGTTTCAGCTAGAGGATAAAGGAATAGAATCAAGGAATGAGTCACACAGGCAAGGGAGACTTCAGTTTTAGGAAAGCTGATTACTTAGGGTTGAAAAAATTCTTTGGAGAAGCAAAATGGGAGGAATTCATCAATACTGAGGGAATAAGGAGGAAATGGAAAATCTTCCTTGACATTTACAATGGGAGAGTGAACGAACATGTGCCGAAAACCAATTGAAGGAAGAAGCAGAAACAGGACTGGTTTAACAAAGTGTGAGATTGCACAAAAAGCCATGGATGTGACTTGGAAAATGAAGAAAAGGGGAAGCAATAGAAGTATAAGTTTACAAACAAGCTAGAAATGGCTATACAAGAATTTGCAGGGAGGAAGAAATCAATTTTGAAAGAGGTGTAGATAAATGCAAAGATGAACTGAAACTATTTTACAGGTTTATAAATGGTTAATTGAGACACGGAAGTAATCACCAAGTCAAAACTGGTGGTGAAGTTTTTCATGAAGCCACAGCTCAGGCAGAAATAATGAAAGTTCCCAATTGGTCTTCACAAAAGAGAGCATTTTCTTAAGGAAAGTGAGAGGATAAAAAAAACAGGTTTTGAAGATATAAATGTAGAAGTGAAGAAAGTGGTCACTCTCTTGGGATCATTGAATAAGACAAAAGCTAGAGGACCTAATGGGATCTCAGACAGGTTACTTAAAGAATGTAGGGAACAACTAGTGGATAAGATCCACAATCTTATTACATGTTCATTGAAAGAAGGCATTGTACTGCTTGAATGGAAAAGGGTAAATGTGGTGCCAATTTACAAAGGTGGAAAGTGGGAAACACCACTAAATTATATGCCAGTATCACTAACACAATAGTGAAATTATGTGAAAGGATTGTAAAAGATCAATTGACCAAATATCTTGAAAAGATGAACATTCTGACTTGCATTTAGTTTGGCTTCAGATCAAGAAGGTTGTGTGCTGAACATTTTAAGCTTTTACCCTGTGGTGGGGGAAAAGAATGCTGCCACCAACTATTCCCACTTGGATCGTAAGAGGCGAGAAAAATGGGACAGGGATTGGGACTAGGCATCCTTCTCCTTGTAGCCCCACAGGGGACATTCCTAAAAAAAGTAAAGGCATAAGAGGGTCTAGGAGCTTTCCAACCAGTACCCTAAGGTTTGGGTCTTTTAATGTGCGTGGATGTGGTACAGATGAGTAAAAGGGAAGAGATAGGTAGTATGTTTGTGAAAAGAAAGATGACTGTGCCTTTCTAGACCTGAAAAAAGCTTTTAATAAGGTGCCACATAAGAAATTGCTAAAGAAATTAGAAACTGCAGGAGGAATTCAGGGCAAACTACTTAAGTGGATGGAAGACTTCTTGCATGAAAGAAAAATGAGAGTGGTGATAAGAGATAAGCATTGTAATTGGAATGAAATGATTTGTGGAGTTCCACAAGGAACAGTTTTAGTCCCAATAATGTTTGCTATATACATATATTAATGATATGGATAAATGAATTGAGAGTTATATGACCTTCTTTGTGGATGAAGCAAAACTGCTGAAAAAAGTGAACACTGTAGAAGATTGTGAGTTGCTGCAGAGTGATCTCAATAAAGTATGGTAATGGAGTAGGAAGTGGGAGATGGAATTCAATATTAAGAAATGTATAATGTAATTTGGAAGAAGCAAAAAAAGAATAGTGGGATCATAAAAATTGGGAGAGGAAGAAATTAAAAAAGTGGAAAAGGAGACCTGGGAGTCATTATTATAAATATGTCCCCTGAGAAACATATAAACAAGATTTTTTGAGAAATTTATAATTTGATAAGAACAATTAAAGACTCATTTTACATACCTGGATGAAGAAATGGTGAAGAAAATACTAGTCACTTTGGTAAGACCAAGATGAGTATGCAGTGACAACCTGGTCACCAATTACAAAAAAATGTATAACAAAACTTGGAAGAATACAAAGAGCAATCATGAAATTGGCATCAACACTCTCAGAACTATCATATGAGGAGATACTGGCAAAACTTGAGCTACAGACATTAGAGTAAAGAAGAGAGAGGAGACTTGATAACTACAGTCGAACCCCGAAAGCCTGGACCCTGAATGTCCGGACCCTCATATGACCAGTCGAAATGAACAAAGGGCGGAGTTTTCAAGCAAAATTCCCTATTTGTCTGGTAGGTGGCAGCGACGGCCGTACACGTGTACTCAAACCCGGCCCAGTCAAGCCACCACCAGGGCTGCCGTTTTGTAGAATTTTGCACCAAAACGTAGTAAAATAGCGGCATGTGGCAACTGCACAAGGACATGAGGAAATTTTTTCTACATATCAGCGGGCTGTTAAAAACATTCAAAAACTCAAATTTCTGTTTAAAAATCATAGAACTAGTTATCAAATAATAGATGGTACATCAAAATATGATTTTTATTGGTAATTGTGTTACTTATAAAATATTATACCCCTAAAGATACGTTTTTACCGTGTAGAAAAAATTCTATGCTAAAGTTTCAGCTTTCTTTTAGCGATAATAATATTAAAAAAAGATGATTTTTATATCTTACTGAGTATGTTAGGGCATGGGGGCCTTATATACATTCAAGAATAAAAAAACTAGATCCACCATTTTGTCAAAGTTTGACAAGTATATCTTGCTATGAAAGTCTGCACACCCCTGAGAAAAATGTATGCCCCGGTATGGCAACACTCCCATTCTACACGGCAGTGTAGAAAATGCGGCAACCCTGGCCGCCACCACTGTCCCGCGTGCATACCTTCCGATATTTACAGTGTACGTAATAAAAAATACAGTACAGTACACTGTATATACAGTACATGTACATGCCTGTATTACAGTTATTATTACAGAATTATTAGTATTATAGCATTATTATTACAGTATTGTTATTATTACAGTGTTAGAGTATGATTCTTATGTGTTTCTATGCCATATTATACATTACCTATACATATACCGCTATGAAAATCTATGGGTGTTAGGGCAATATTTTCGATGACCGGACGTTTGGCATGACCGGACCACCCTACCCCCCAATTATTCCAGGCTTTCGAGGTTTGACTGTATTTATAGAATCATGAAAGGCATAGAAATTATTGATAGAGAAGATCTAATAAAATGGGATAGTAGAGATACAAAAGGACACGGAAAGAAAATAAAGAAAAGACAATTATAGAGACCTGAAAAAGAACAGCTTTTCCCACAGGATAATAGACGTTAGATGAGAATGTGGTGTGTGCAAAAATGATACACGAATTTAAAAACAGGCTAGATAGAATGAGTTATGAAGATGGGACACCACGAGCATAGCTCCCCTTCCTGTGAAATACAACTAGGTAAATACACATGATCGTCAAATTGATGGTAAAGATGGGAACTCCAGAAAAAACGCAATTTTCGTGGATTTCAAGGATGAGGGAGTACCTGTTTTGTATTAACAGGGAAGAGGAAAGCTTGTGGTGGAGTTGGAAGGTGAAGAAAAAGGAAAAAGGGAGGGATTATTGAGGAAAATGGAAGAAAATGTGGAAGGGGATGAACGGGTTCCTTACGTCTGAAGGAATGTAAACGAGATGTGCAGACGAACACAGGTGAAGTTGAAGAAATCAGTAAAAGCATTAATATTAGAAATGTAGATAAGAGCAGCGCAAATGAAAGTGGAGAATTATTTCTATGGATTTAATGAGGGAGGAGATGACAACCTCCACAAATTAGCAAGTCTAGTGGAAAAGCTAACAAAAAAGAATCATGGGAGGTTAGGTTTACCTAACTTGCACTGATTACACAAAGAGTTGATAAATTGGAAGAACTAAAGAAGGAGAACCAAAACCTAAATAAAGAAATAGGAGAATTAAAAAGACAGTTAAAAGAAGTAAAGGATGAGAATGAGGAATTAAAAAGGAATAATAAAGAGATTAAAGAGTCCATAGCAAAAGAAGTGGTTGGAAAAAGGTTCAGGAGAATATCAAAATTGAATTTAGAGATATAGTGAAACAAATGAAGGAACACACTAAGGACACATTTATTAAAATTATGAGAGAAGGAGAATATTATAAGAGACTTAGTAGATAAAAAGAAATATATAATTATATTAGGAATGGAAGAGAAACATAATCCAAATAGGACTACAAGAGTAAGAGATAAGAAAGAGTGAACAAGGTACTAAAAATATTTCAAGAAGGTGAACAGGAAATAGGGAAAGAAATTGAAGAAATTCATAGGCTAGGGAAATGCAGTATAGACAAGACCAGAACAATTAAGGTTAAATTTAGGTCACAAATGTCAGCAGAGAATGTCTTATGAAAAACAGGAAAACTGGCAGAAAGTGATTAGTACAAACAGGTATGGATGAAAAGATGAAGAGGAAAGAGAAGAAGAGGAAACAAAAAGAAGTGAAGCTAAGGAAAAAAACGAGAACAGAATAGAGTCAAAGAGAAATTCTATTGGGAAGTAGTGGATATGAAAGTGAGGAAATGGTTCATAGGAGAGAAAAATGGAAGGGAAACAGAAAACAGGATGGAGATAAAAGAAAATTAAAAGTGTCCTAGACAAATATAGATGGCTTAATAACAGGCTTGAATGAACTGAATGATTACATGATGAAAAAGGAACCTGACATAATGGGAATTGTAGAGACAAAATTGAAAGGTCCATTAGCACCCAACAGTGTAGGACATGGTGCATATAATTATTGAATTAGAAATAGAGAAGTAAAACAAGGCGGTGGAGTTATGTTCCTGAATAAGAAGGATATAAATGTGAGGAATGTTACATATGGAAAGAATAGAGTACAAATGATTATGATGGAAATAGAGGACAGGAACAAGAAGAGAAGAAAGTTTGTGGTAAATTATGTGCCTCCTAAAATTGCTTTGTGGGAAGAGAGAGAACACAAGAATATTTTAGAAGACACAAGGATAATACTAAATAGGATAATGGAAGATGGAGGAAGAATAGTTATAATGGGTGACTTTAATTGTAAAGAAATCTGCTGGGAAGATATTACAGTGAAAGGTGGAGATGACCTATGGGGAAATGTACTACTTGATATGATTATAGAACATACAATGAGACAATGGATACAAGAAAATACTAGGTATAGAAATGAGGAAGAGCCATCGAGACTAGACCAAATAGTCATATCAGAACCAGAAATAGTGGACAAGATTGAATATAAGACACCACTAAGTAAAAGTGACCACATATTGGTAGAACTGGAACTAAATGTAGAAAAACACATGAGAAAAAACAAACAATATAGAAAGGGAAGAATGATGTATGGAAAAACAAATTTTGATAAAATGATTTTTCCAAAAAGCATACTGGGAAAAGATATACAAAGAGGAAACAACAGCAGAAGAGAAATGGAAGATTTTGACAAAAAATTATTTGGAAGGAGTGGAAAAGTATGTTCCAATACTAAAACAAGAAAAAGGATATGTAAAATGTTGGTACAGCAAAAGACCAAAAGATGTAGAGAGTTAAAAGATAAAGAGATAAAGCTTGGGTATAATGGAGGAAAGACAAAAAATCCGAAAAATGGAAAATATATATTGGTTATAGAAATGAATATGTACAAATGAACATAAAAGAGAAAATATGAAAAGTATGTCATAAAAAATGTGTAGATCAACCAATACTATTTTATAGATTTGTAAACATACATATACCAAAGTTTTTTTTCCCCTTACAAGGGAGGTAGCCCAAAAAAACAAAGCCATAAGAACCATTCCCACCCATTTCATCCCTAATACTCTCCACTCCCCTCCACCCTCTACCCTCCACCCTCTTATCTTGGCTCCTCCTGGATGATGGGTCATCCCTGCACCTTGTCCACTGCCCTGGGTCAGAAGCAGTGTTGCAAAACCCACAGCAAGGCTGCTACATTAAAGCGGCGACCCCCCCTCTCCATGTCCCCATGCTTAGAAGGAGAAGATTGTGGGAAATCCCTTCAGGCTGCATCAAATTTTTCTCACACATACCTCACCCCTCCATCCCCCCACCCATTACACTTCATGCATCACAACATCATCCATATACAACCATTTTTCATTCACCCCTGTCTTCTGTCCTCTTCTGTCCTTCCTCAACAGACATTCCCCTCTTCCCCCTTCACCCCATCCATCCATCTCATCCTAGGTCGCCCCCTCATGCTCACTCCCCCCACATCTGCCTTCCACACCTCTTTTACTAGTCTTTCTTCACTCATTCTCTCCATGTGTCCAAACCATCCCAATACTCTTTCATCTACCCTATATCCCAACTCCCTTACCGCCCCTGTTTGCCTCCTCACCTTTTCATTTCTCACTCTAACCAGCCTAGTAACCCCTATCATACTTCTCAGACACCTCATCTCAAACACATTCAAATTTCTTCAATCCTCCTCTCTTATGTTCCATGTTTCTGCCCCATACAGCACTGTTGGCACAATCACTCCTTCATACAATCTCCTCTTAGCATCCATTCCCAAATGTCTAATTCTCATTACACTTTTTAATCCACCAAGGCATTTACTCACTTCTCTCAATCTACATGCTACCTCCACCACTCCCTTTCCTGCCACATTCACACCCAAGTATCTAAAACTATCCACGTCCTTCAGTCACTCTCCCTTAATGCTCACTTCCACTCTGCTGCCACTTTCACCCCTTGTACATCTCATCATTTTACTTTTACCCACATTTATCTTCAACTTCCTTCTTTCACACACTCCCAAACTCTGTCACCAACTTCCTCAATCCCTCCTCTGATCCTGCTTCAGGTAAAGTGTCATCTGGAAACAACAGCTGGCTCATCTTCCACTTTTCTCCATTTTCTTTAACCATCTCCAATCCCTGACCCACCACCCTTGCATATACCTCTCACACTACTCCATGTATAAGTTGAACAGCCAGGGCAACATAACACATCCCTGACAAAGTCCCACCTTTACCTCAAAGCTCTCACTCTCTCCATTTCTAATCCTGACACATGCTCTACTACTCTCGTAAAAACTCTTGACAGCTCCTAGAAGCTTTCCTCCTATCCTGTATATCCACAAAACCACCCACAGTGCCTTTCTGTCTACCCTGTCATGAGCCTTTTCCAGATCCATAGAACCCCAAAAAACATCCTTACCTTTTACTATAGCTTTCTCACATATCTGTCTTACCACAAAAATCTGATCTACGCAACCTCTACCCATCCTAAATCCACACTGTTCCTCACCAATTACTCCTTCTGTTCCTCTCCTAATCCTCTCAATCAAGATCCTCCCATAAGCCTTCCCAACTATACTTAACAAGCTAATCCCTCTGAAACTACTACATTAACACTTGGCCCCTTTTTCCCTTGTAGAGTGGAACTACACAGGCACTCCAGCACTCTACCCTCTCTCCAACAAACATTAAATAACCTCACCAGCCAGTCCACCATCACTGTATCTCCTTTTTTTAGACATTCTGAATGGCATCCATCCAGACCACGTGCCTTACCTGCTCTCATCATCTTAACAACTGCCTTCACTTCATCCTTCCTTATTTCTCCTCCATTATTCTCACTCATCACAGTTATTTTCTTAGCACTTTCCACTTCAACTATCTTTCCCTCCCTATCCTCCTTCACATTTAGCAACTAACTAAAATACTCTGCCCATCTTCCCCCTACTGCCTTCTCTTCCATTATCATCTCTCCATCAGCACCTTTTACCTTTTCTTCTCTACTTGATTCGCCTCCTCTTCCTCTCTTAATTTCTTTCCAAAACATCTTTTTATTACTCTCAAAATTTTCTGTCATACTCTTACCCCATTTCACATCTGCTCTCCTCTTTGTCTCCTTTACCTTTTGCTTTACTTCTCTTTTCTTTGTACCTCTCATATGATTCCCTCATCCTATTTTGTAACCAATCTGTGAAAGCTCGCTTCTTCTCTTCTACAACCTTCTTTGTTTCCTCATCCCACCACTCACTACCCTTCCTTCTATTTCCTCCTGTCCCTCTTGTTCCACACACCATCTCTGCACACTTTATGACTCCCTCCTTGAACCATCCCCATTCCTCCTCCACACCTAGCTCTACTCTATCCTTTACTCCCTCCCACTCCTCTCTCAGCTTCTTCTTGTACTCCTCCTTTTCCTTTTCATTTAAGCAGTTTACTCTAAGTACCTCCCTATCTTTTGTCCTTTTACTCTTTCGCCCTCTATCCTCCCTCCACTCTCAACTTACCCTCCACCAAAAATGATCTGATATTCCCCCAGTCTCTCCCCATAGCACATGTACATCCTATTATACTCCTGTCTACTACTACATACTCCATTAACGCTCTATCTGCCACCCTTACATCCACCACCCCCTTCCATGTGTACTTATGCTTGACTTTCTTCTGAAACACTGTATTTGCTATCATCAACTCTCTTTCGAAACATCTCCACCATCAACTCTCCACTACGATTCTTTCCTGGAACTCCACATTTTCCAATCACTCCATCAATTGGTTAATTTCCTACCCTAGCATTAAGGTCTTCCAATACTATTACATTGACATTCCTCCCTAATCCTACTATTCACTCGTTTAAATCTATCCAAAAAGCCTCCCTTTCTCCTGCACTCTTCTCACAACCAGGGCCATATGGAATTACAAAAACCCACATCTCCTTTCCCAGTTTCACCTTCATCCACATTAACTTTGAAGAAACCTCCTTCCACTCCACTACACATTTACCTGTCTCTTCACTTACTAGTATAGCTACCCCTTCTTTCCCTCACCCTCCCTTCACTCCTGAGAATCTCCCAACTACATTCCCAAACTCACACTTGCCCTTCCCTCTCAACTTAGTTTCACTCAAGGCCAACTCATCCATCTTTCTTCTCACAAATATACTACCTATCTCTTCCCTTTTACTCTCATCTGTACCACATCCAAGTACATTAAAAGACCCAAACCTTAGGGTGCTGGTTGGAAAACTCCTAGACCCTCTTATGCCTTTACTTTTCTTAGGAATATCCCTTGTGGGGCTACAGGGAGAAGGATGCCTAGTCCCAATCCCTGTCCCATTTTTCTCGCCTCTTACGATCCAAGTGGGAATAGTTGGTGGCAGCATTCTATCCCCCACCACTGGGTAGGTGAAGCAATAAATGAATATTCAGAGAAATGGTACAGGACAGCAACAAGGGGTTGGTGACAGCATAACGGAGGGACAGTAGCAGTATAATAAAAGTGTCATCATTTCTCTATGAGCAGAGTCATCCTCTATCACAGACAATGATGTGTGACTCTGGTCCATAGGGGCACCCCAAATAGACCCTAAAGTACCAAATGCATGCTTCTTTGAAATAACATGCAGCCAATACCCCAGATGGGGCAAACTGAAAAACAAACAAGAATTAGTGAAACTAAGACAAGGAGGAATAGAATACACAGAGGAAATAGAAATAGTAGAAATTATGAAGAAGCATTTTAAATCAGTGTTTATGAGGGAGAACATACAACTTAGAGATATTGAGTGGGAAGGGAAAGTCACCCATATGAAAGAGATAGAAGCAGGGCCCTGAAATGGGGAGGGGCAGGGGGTGGCAATGGCCCTGGGTGGCATATTTTTGTGTGTGTGGGGGGGGGGGGCTCTTTTGGTGAAAAAAGTTAAAGCAAAATCCCCCTAATGTACTTTTAATGCATGAGTTATCATGAGTTGTGTGTATAAATGTTGTTCTGTGGATGTATGTTATGTGTGAATCATGCTAGTGACCAGATGTGGAAGGTGTGTGTGTGGAGGCGGCACTTTTTGGCCCACCACGGGGCGGCACTTACCCATGTCGGGCCCCTGGGTAGAAGTAACATAGAATGAAATACAGTACTACCTCTCATTCATGGACTAAAAGGGGGGGTAACTGTGTCCGTTGATGTGAATAATCTGTTGATTTGGAGTGGTTTTTGGGTGGCATAGTGATTGCACACACTAAACAACAGCACCAAAAACACCGAAAACACAGCGAAAACACCGAAAACACAGCTAATTAATGTCCGTTAATGAGAGGTAGTACTGTAATGAATCAGTTGAGTAATCTTGATGTCAGATAATTGCATGGTCTTGATGAAATGGCAAGCTGGATTTTGAGAGAATGCAGGGACAAACTAACAGACAAAATACTTAGTCTAATAAGCAGTTAATTGTAGGAAGGAAAAGTTCCAAAAGATTGGAAAAGAGCCAATATAGTGCCAATATATAAGGGGGGGAACAAAAAATACCCTACATACTATAGACCGGTCTCTCTTACAAGTACGGTAGCAAAAATTTGTGAAAGAATGATCAAAATTAGATGGGTAAAGCATTTGGAAAAAAAACAATGTACTAAATCCAAGACAGATTGGATTTAGACAAGGAAGATCATGTATTTTTACCTAGTTGTATTTTATGGGAATAGAGCTATGCTCGTAGTGACCCGTTTTCGTATCTGTCCTCATCCAGTTTATTCTTAAATTCTTGTATTGTTTTGGCACTCACTGTTTCTCCATTTACTTTGTTCCAGACATCAATCACTCAATGTGGGAAGCTATTCTTTTTCAAATCTCCTCTGTAACTCTCCTTCTTTAGCTCCTTTAGTGTCCTCTTGTTTCTCCTCTGTCCCATTTTAGTAAGTCGTCTCTATTGAGAATTTCCATCCCTTTCATAATTCTGTAAATAGTCAACAAATCACCTCTTTCTCTTCTCTGTTCCAGTGTTGATAGATATGATTTCTCCAAGCTTTGTTCGTATGTCAAATTTGATAATGTAGGTGCCAATTTTGTTGCTGGTCTTTGAATTCTTTCTAATTTTCTTATGTTCTTTTTTGTGCTAGGTGCCCATAGTTTTGCAGCATACTCTAGTTTAGGTCTTATTAGTGTAACCACTATTTTCTTTACCATTTCTTCATCCATGTAGTCGAAGGCCGTTTTAATTGATTTTACATACATATACCAAAGGCTTTTTCCCCCTACATGGGGGGGAAAGTTAAAAGTCTCTCCAACTAATTTATTGACATGTTTATCAGGTGTCAAGTCACATATATACATATACCAAGGCTTTTTCCCCCCTACAACAAGGGAGGTAGCCAAAAAGGAAAAGGCATAAAATCATTCCCACCCATTCCATCACTGAATACACTCCATACCCCTCCACCCTCCCTCTCATCTTAGCACCTCCTGGATGACGGGTCAACCCTGCACCTTGTCCACTGCCCTGGGTCAGAAGCAGTGTTGCAAGACACAGCACATCCACAGCAAGGCCGCTTCATTAAATCAGCGACCCACCCTCTCCGTCCCCCCATGCATAAAGGAGAAGACGGGGAGAAATCCCTTCGGGCTGCGTCAAAAATTTGCTCACACATACTACCCCATCCCCCTGCCCATTCCACCTCATGCATCACAACATCATCCATATACAACCATTCTCCATTCACCTCTGTCTTCCGTCCTCTCCTGTCCTTCCTCAACAGACATTCCCCTCTTCCCCAAAGCCCCCTTCACCCCATCCATCCACCTCATCATAGGACGTCCCTTCATGTTCACTCCCTCCACATCTGCCTTCCATACCTCTTTTACTAGTCTTTCTTCACTCATTCTTTCCATGTGTCCAAACCATCCTAATATTCTTTCATCAACCCTATCTCCCAACCCCCTTTCCACCCCTGTTCTCCTCCTCACCTCCTCATTTCTCACTCTATCCAGCCTAGTAACCCCCATCATACTTCTCAGACACCTCATCTCAAACACATTCAAACTCCTTCTCTCTTCCTCTCTTATGTTCCATGTTTCTGCCCCATACAGTGCTGTTGGCACAATCACTCCTTCATATAGTCTCCTCATAGCATCCATTCCCAAATGTCTATTCCTCATTACACTTTTTTAATCCACCAAGGCATTTACTCGCTTCTCTCAATCTACATTCTACCTCCACCTTCACTGCACCTTTTCCTGCCACATTTGCACCCAAGTATCTAAAACTGTCCACTACCTCCAGTCACTCTCCCTTAACCCATTAAACTCCGATGACAAGATGTCTTGTCATTTGGTCAAATAAAAAAAAAAAAAAAATCATAAAACACCAAAATGTTTGATCAAACACCAGAAAAATATGACGTCAGTCCTCGAGGACTGACGTCATATTTTTCTGGTGTTTGATCAAACATTTTGGTGTTTTATGATTTTTTGTTTTATTTGACCAAATGACAAGACATCTTGTCATCGGAGTTTAATGGGTTAATGCTCACTTTCAGACTACTGCCACTTTCACCCCTTGTACATGTCATCACCTTACTTTTACCCACATTTATCTTCAGCTTTCTTCTATCACATACTCTCCCAAACTGTCACCAACTTCCTCAATCCCTCCTCCGATCCTGCCACAAGCTAAGTGTCGTCTGCAAACAACAGCTGGTTCACCTCCCACTTTTCTCCATTTTCTTTAACCATCTCCAATCCCTGACCCACTACCCTTGCATTTACCTCTCGCACTACCCCATCCATGTATAAGTTGAACAGCCAGGGCGACATAACGCATCCTTGACGAACTCCCACCTTTACCTCGAACCACTCACTCTCTCCATTTCTAATCCTGACACAAGCTCTACTACTCTCATAAAAACTATTGACAGCTCCCAGAAGCTTTCCTCCTATCCCGTATATCCGCAAAACCTCCCACAGTGCCTTTCTGTCTACCCTGTCGTAAGCCTTTTCCAGATCCATAAAGGCCCAAAAAAACATCCTTCCCCTTTCCTATAGCTGTCTCACATATCTGTCTTACCACAAAAATCTGATCTACACAACCTCTACCCATCCTAAATCCACACTGTTCCTCACCAATTACTCCCTCTGTTCCTCTCTTAATCCTCTCAATCAAGATCCTCCCATAACCCTTCCCACCTACACTTAACAAGCTAATCCCTCTGAAACTACTACATTCACACTTGTCCCCTTTTCCCTTGTAAAGAGGAACTATACAGGCACTCCTCCAGTCCTCCAGCACTCTACCCTCTCTCCAGCAAACATTAAATAACCTCACCAGCCGGTCCACCATCACTGTACCTCCTTTTTTTAGACATTCTGCATGGCTTCCATCCAGACCAGGTGCCTTACCTGCTTTCATCATCTTAACAACTGCCCTCACTTCATCCTTCCTTATTTCTCCTCCATTTTCCTCACTCATCACGGTCATTTTCTTAGCATTTCCCACTACAGCTATCTTTCCCTCCCTATCCTCCTTCACATTTAGCAACTCCCTAAAATATTCTGCCCATCTTCCCCCTACTGCCTTCTCTTCCATTATCATCTCTCCATCAGCACCTTTTACCTTTTCTTCTCTACTTGATTCGCCTCCTCTTCCTCTCTTAATTTCTTTCCAAAACATCTTTTTATTACTCTCAAAATTTTCTGTCATACTCTTACTCCATTTCACATCTGCTCTCCTCTTTGCCTCCTTTACCTTTTGCTTTACTTCTCTTTTCTTTGTACCTCTCATATGACTCCCTTGTCCTATTTTGTAACCAATCTGTGAAAGCTCGCTTCTTCTCTTCTACAACCTTCTTTGTTTCCTCATCCCACCATTCACTACCCTTTCTTCTATTTCCTCCTGTCCTTCTTGTTCCACACACCATCTTTGCACACTTTATGACTCCCTCCTTGAACCATCCCCATTCCTCCTCCACACCTAGCTCTACTCTATCCTTCACTCCCTCCCACTCCTCTTTCAGCTTCTTCTTGTACTCCTCCTTTTCCTTTTCATTTAAAGAGTTCACTCTAAGCACCTCCCTACCTTTTGTCCCTTTCCTCTTTCTCCATCCATCCTCCACTCTCAACTTACCTTCCACCAAAAAATGATCTGATATTCCCCCACTCTCTCCCCTTAGCACATATACATCCTTAACTCTTCCTATCATAATCCTATTTACCACTACTTAGTCCATTAATGCTCTATCTACCAACCTTCCCTCCACCACGCTCTCCCATGTGTACTTATGCTTGACACTCCCCGTCTGGGGTATTGGCTGCATGTTATTGTGGCAAAGTGGCATGCAGTTAATACTTTAGGGTCTATATGGGGCACCCCTACAGACCAGAGCCACACATAATTTTGGTTGTGATAGAGGAATAACTATTAATAGAGAAATGATGACACTTTTATACTACGACTGTCCCTTCGTTATGCTGTCTCCCAACCACTTGTTACTGTCCTGCACAATTTCTCTGAATATTTATTTCCTTTTTCGCCAACCTTCCCTGTGGTGGGGGAAAAGAATAGTGCCACCAAGTATTTCCACTTGGATTGTAAGAGGCGAGAAGAAAGGGACGGGGATTGGGACTAGGCATCTTTCTCCTTGTAGCCCCACAGGGGACATTCCGAAAAGAAAAAGCAAAGGCATAAGAGGGTCTGGGAGTTTTCCGACCAGCACCCTAAGGTTTGGGTCTTTTAATGTGTGTGGATGTAGTACAGATGAGAGTAAAAGGGAAGAGATAGGTAGTATGTTTGTGAGAAGAAAGATGGATGTGTTGGCTTTGAGTGAAACTAAGCTGAAAGGGAAGGGTAAGTGTAAGTGGGAGGTTATCAGGAGTGAAGAGAGGGCGAGGGAGGGAAGGGGTGGCTATACTAGTAAGTGAAGAGATAGGTAAACGTGTAGTGGAGTGGAAGGAGGTTTCCTCAAGGATTATGTGGATGAAGGTGAAACTGGGAAAAGAGATGTGGGTTTTTGTATGTGCATATGGGCCTGGCAGTGGGAAGAGTGTCAAGTCACTTGAGATAATTACTCCTAGGTCCCTTTCTGAGTCAACTTTTTTGACTTCCTTGGTACCAATTTTATATTGACCCAATGTTCTATTTTTGCTTTTTACTAATTCCATTATGCTACATTTCTTGATATTAAAGTTCATTTCACATCTCTGATTCCATTCCATATTTTGTCCAGGTCTTCTTGTAGCGATCTGCAACCTTCTGTGCTTACTTTCTTGAGTAATTTGACATCATCAGCAAAGAAGTTCATGTAACACTTCACTCCCTAATCCATATCATTTATATATATGGCAAACATTAAAGGAGCTAATACAGAGTCTTGCGGGATGCCACTTATCACATCTTCCCAGTTCGAATTTTTGTCTCTAAGTACCACTCTCATTTTCCTCCCACTTGAGAAATCCTTCATCCATTCCAGTAGCTTACCTTGTATTCCTCCCATTATTTCAATTTTTCTTGTTAACTTTTTATGTCGCACTTTGTGAAAAGGTTTCTGCAAGTCCAAGAAGGCATATAAAGTAAAGTTTGTGGTACACGATCTTCCACTTCAAAAGCCAAATTGTTCAGGGTTTAATATTTCATTTTCTTCCAAGTGTTTAATCCATTTGTTTCTGATAACTTTTTCACATATTTTTGCTATTGTGCTTGTAAGGAATGTCTGAAGTTTGTAGGATCTTCTTTGTTTCCTCTTTTATATATTGGTACTATGTTCTTTGAGTGAAATGTCTATTATCTTGTATAATTTGTCCATAAGTTCGTCTATACACTCTTTCAGTATTCAATTTGCATTTCCATCTGGTCCATGAGATTTCCAAACATATAAGTTTTTTATTTGGTCACTTATTTCTTTTTGTGTTACCTTTATTTCTCTTATTTTTGGGGTCTTTCTCGTTGTCCATCTTCCCAAATTTGTGAGCTCGCAGTTGTAAAAACAGACCTGAAATGTCTGATCATAACTTCTGCCATTTCTGTGTCATCTTTATATTCTTTATCTCCTTCACGCAGTTTTAGAATTTCGTGTTTATCCAATAATTTATCATTTACAAATCTGTAAATAGTTTAGGTTGATCCTTACATTTGTCTATAATATCTTTTTCATAATTTCCTTTTCTTTCCTATGTTTATTCACATATTAATTCCTAAGTTTTATATATGTTTGCCATTGGGATGTTTTTTTTTTTTTGTCTCTTTTCCATCTTTTCCATTTTTTGTCTCTTCTGTCTTTAGCCTCTCTGCACCTTTTTTTTATACCAACACTTTATATAAATCTCTTTTTGCTTCTTTGGTACATATTTATCAATTCCTTTTACTTTTCTTTGAATATGTTCTATTTGTCTTCCATCTTTGTTTCCTCTTTGGAGAATTCATCCCAGTTTGTGTTTTGGAATTTTTTTCTAAGTTTTACAAAATCTGTTTTGTTGTACATTAATCTTCCTTTTCGATGTTTATCATTCCTTCCTACATTGTTTCGTTCTTTTAATTCAAATTCTATTAGTATATGGTCACTCTTTCCAATTGGTGTTTTATACATTTTGTTCACAATATCTGGTTCCAAAGTTAATATTAAGTCCATTTTTGATGGTTCCTCATTGTTTCTATACCTAGTATTTTCCTTAACCCATTGTGTTAAGGTGTATTTGATGGTCATATCCAGTGGAATGTTGCTCCACTTTTACTATCATTTCTTTCCAGATTATATCCTTTGCACTAAAATCACCCATAAATACTATGTTACCACCCTCTTTCAGTAACTCATTTAGCACATTCATTGTGTGTTCCTGTAATTAAGAATGATCACTATCAGACCAAGCCTATGTTTTTGGTGGCACATACACTGCTACAATTTTTCTTCTTTTCATATTTTTGTTCACAATTTTAATCATAATTAATTCCACATTATGTTTGCCTTCATTTATCTTTGTCACATTTAAACCCTTTTTGGTCAATATCATGACTCCTCCTCTCTGCTTGTCTGATCTATTTTTTGCCCACAAACTTGATGTGTTTCTATTCAAGACTAATAGATATACAGGAAAGAGATGGATGGGCTGATTGTGCATTTCTAGACCTGAATAAGCTTTTGATAAGGTGCCACATAAGAAATTGCTAAAGAAATTAGAAACTGCAGGAGGAATACAGGGCAAACTACTTAAATGGATGGAAGATTTCTTGCATGAAAGGAAAATGAGAGTGGTGATAAAAAACAAACACTCCAATTGGGATGAGGTGATTATTCGAGTTCCACAAGGAACAATACTGGCCCCAATAATGTTTGCTATATATATATTAATGATATGGATGAAGGAATTGAAAGTTATATGAGCTTTGCAGACAATGCAAAAATGTTGAAAAAAGTGAACACCAAAGAAGATTGTGAGTCGTTGCAGAGTGATCTCAATGAAGTAAGGCAATGAAGTAGGAAGTGAGAGATGGAATTCAACATTAAGAAGTGTAGTATAATGGAATTTAGAAGAAGCAAAAAAAGAATAGTGGGATCATATACATTGGGAGAGGAAGAAATTAAAAAAGTGGAAAAGGAGAAGGACGTAGGAGTCATTATTATGAATAATATGTCCCCTGAGAAACATATAAACAAAATTTATGGAGAAACTTGTAGTTAATAAGATCAAAGTGGCATTTACGTACTTGGATGAAGAAATGGTAAAGTAAATACAAGTCACTTTTTTTAAGACCAAAATTGGAGTATGCAGTGAAAATATGGTCACCAAGTACAAAAAAATGTCGAGCAGACAGACAAAGGGCTCAGTTCAGTGCAATATGTGCAAAAACTGGGCCCACCTCACTTGTACAACACTTGCTGACACAAACCAATACACAAACACTTGGACATGTTCTACCTGCCCTCCAATAACCCCACTCCCACCTCCCCAACCACAGCCAGCACCCTTACCCACTCCCAATTTCCCCTCGCCCTTATCCCCAATCAGTACTCCACTTCCTTTGTCCCCAATCTCTCCTTTCCCCCCCTCTAACCCAGATCCTATACCTTCCCCATTAACACCCCAACCTCAACCCCAAACGGCAACATACAACACATACAGAACACACAACATCAACATATTACAACACAACATTGACGGTATTAACACGAAAAAACATGAACTCGAACACTTTCTTAAACAACACAACATACACATTGCAATTATACAAGAAACAAAACTAAGACACTCACACAAAATGCCATCATTTCATAATTACACCACCATCAGACAAGACCGGAGCGACGGCAATGGCGGTGGAGTTATCACCCTGATCCACCACTCCATCTGTTTTGTGGACACAAGTGCCACAACCAAAATTCTCCTCCCTACCACAGATAACACTACAGAAATCCAATCCATTCGAATCTGCACAGGCAACAAATCAACACTGACAATAGTTAACATGTACATTCCCCCTCAATCATCCCCCACAGTTCCAAACACCTTCGGACCTCAATTTAGCCAACTAGCCTCAATCCCCAACCTGATCATGGGTGGTGACTTCAACGCCAAGTCGTCTGCCTGGTATGTCGACAACCCTGACACAGACAGAAGGCTTGATATACAGACTCAGTTTGACTCATTGACTATCATGAACAACACACATAATCGTACACATATCCCACACCAAGCCCTCTACACTCCCTCCTCTTCTGATATCACCTTGTGCTTCCCCTGCCTAACCCCAACAACATCATGGAGAGTGGTCGGAACCCTTGGTTCTGACCACCTTCCAATCATTATCACCACCAAAACAAGATGCACCCCAGTTGGCCACAGACACACATACACCAATTACAAGAGAGCTAACTGGGAAGCTTTTACTGAAGAGACAGAACAACAATTTGAAACGCTTAACAGTACACCAATCACAAATATAAACAATGCTGTGCACACTTTTAATACAATCATACAAAGCGCAGACAAGAGATACATCCCTAGAGGCAACAGAAAATCACACAACCCCAACTTCACACCAGAAATCCAAGGCCTCATCAGACAACGAGACACACTCAAACACAATACCCCCACACCTACCCCTGAAAACATAGCCGACCAAATACAAACACTAAACACTGTGATTGCCAATAAAATGCACGAACAAAAAACACAAAATTGGCAAAACTTTATCAATACACTTGATCACAAAACAAACACCAGCAAATTGTACAAAACACTCAACAGCATTACACTATCCAACAGTAACACAACACGCTCTCATGCAGCAATAATCACAACAACAGACAATCTACCCTCAAACAGACAACAAGCAAACACACTCATAAATCATTTTGCACAGACAAGCCATCTCACTTCTCACCCTTATGACCGACGCACTATTTGACGTAAGAAATACTTTCCCACAGACTCAGACTATACACCCTTCATAGACAGTCAGACAAAACACATAATACATAATCTCAAGCACTCATCTGCCTGTGGCCCTGATAACACAAGTAACATCCACCTAAAACACATTGGACCACAAGGTATACACCCACTCACAAACATTGCAAACTACAGACGCTCCTCAACTTATGTTTTAGCTACGTTCCGAACGGTCGAACGTAACGTGAAAATGAACGTAAGTTGTTACTGTACATTCCAGTAATGTATGACCGTTCATACTGTACTATACATCCATAAATTCTATTACCGTATCTTATAAAACACCACTAAATCATAAATTATAAACATAACATTGTAAAATAATAACATTAATTTCAAATAAATTAAATTCAAGCAACATAAAGTGAGATGGTGGAGGAGAAGGAGGAGGAGGAGGCAAGGCACGTTCAATCTGTCGTTTGTGCCATGTAAACAATGGACGCAGCGTCATGCATAAGTATCGTTTCAACATCTCGTAGTACGGAGAGCACGCTAAACTAAAAAATTTCACTAAAAATTATTTTTCTTACAATTTTTTTTTACAGTCAGTTCAAAGCTAAAATCGAAAAAAATAAAACGAATGAACGTAAGTAGAGGAGCGTCTGTACAGCTATTCACACAACACTATACCCGACATCTGGAAACATGGTAAAATAATCACCATTCCAAAACCAAACAAAGACCCAAGAATCCCAACATTGCACCGCCCAATCACACTTCTCTGCACCCCCTCTAAAGTCATTGAATGCCTAATACTTAAACTTGTCACACCACATATTCCCCTTGCTGACTCACAACACGGTTTTAGGCCACTACACTCCACAAACACTCTTCTGATAAACCTCACACAAAGAATTTTAGATGGCATCAATTCAGATAGGCCTCACCACAGAACACTTCTTATAACATTAAACATTAGTAAAGCTTTTGATGCTATCCCCTGCCACGACCTAACAAATAGAATATATAACACAGACATGCACAATAACACCAAAAGATGGCTGGCCAATTATCTGGCAGGTAGGAATGCTTACGTGTCATATAATGGCCAATCATCGCACATCAGAAACATTAAGAATGGAGTACCACAGGGCTCAGTTCTATCCCCCATGCTCTTTAATCTATACATGCATGACTTACCCACACCAGACACCTCAGAAATACAAATCTCTTCCTATGCAGACGACATAACAATCACATGCACACATCGTAACACAGACAAAGCTGCAGAAATAATCCAGCCATACCTTGATACACTCAACACATGGTTCATCACAAACAGACTCAAAATAGCTCCAACCAAATCTACAGCAACACTTCTCACCAACTGGACAAAAGAACACAAATACATACCTCATCTCTACATCAACAACACTCTAATACCACACACAAACACACCGAAAATTCTTGGTGTAAAGCAAGGTTTACACGCTATGATAAATTGTAGCGATTTATTGTAATGAAAAGGTTGTTACAATTTGTCATTACGTGTAAACAGGAGATCGTAGCGATAAATCGCTATGATCTCCTGTTTACACGTAATGACAAATTGTAACAACCTTTTCATTACAATAAATTGCTACAGTTTATTGTAGCGTGTAAACCTTGCTTTACATACGATACATCCATGTCTTTCAAACAACACATCACAAACATAAAAAACAAATGCACACCTAGACTTAACACACTTAAGTCAATCACTGGAACAACATTTGGACAAAACAAAGAAAATAATACAACAATATACAAACAATGCATATGCTCAGTGATGAATTATGCGAGTCCTGCATGGGCTCCTAATCTCGGTGAGACACACCACAACACCTTTCAAATCATACAAAACAAAGCCCTAAAAACAATTACAGGCTGCACAAATACAACACCTACAAACCATTTACATCATGAAACAAAAGTCCTCAAAGTCAAGGACCACCTTCACATGAGAGGCACACAAACACTTGCTGCAGCCACCACAAACACATCACACATGCTACATTACATAGCAGAACACCCACACACACCAAGAAACATTAAAACAACACCCAAAGACCTGTATCACACACAGATACTCTCTTCTCTTCCTCCACAACCACCAAATACCAGCCTCCGGAAACATATTCATGATCATATCACTCACCGCTCCATTAACACACTGAAAGAGAACACACTGCTGCATGCCAGACCCCCTGATATCCACCCTTCTGAATCCTCTCTCCCACGAAAGGACAGAGTCCACCTGGCCAGACTGCGGTGCGGCCACCACCCAGCACTTCTAAGCTACCAGAAGAGGCTGGATGACCGCATTGTGAACAGCTGCCCGGGATGTAACACTTCACCCCATACCATACAACACATAATGGAAGACTGCATTATACACAATCATGCACGCAAACAAGACAACATACACTCTATAAAGGATTTGTGGGAAAACCCAGTTTCGGCTGTGGCATTCCTCGGGGAGACGGGACTGCTCGGACAGACAGTCTAAGGAATGACAACAACAACAACTCCCCCCAAAAAACAAAACTTTTGTGGATTTCAGTGATGAGGGAGTACCTGTTTTGTATTAGTAGGGAATGGGGAAATCTCATGGTATAGTGGGCAGGTTAAGAAAAAAAAGCAAAGGGGAGGCATTATTGAAGAAACTGGAAGGGGATGAACATGCCTCAAATGCCAGGAGTGTGAACAACAAACGATGTGCAGACGACACAGCTGAATATAAGACACCACTAAGTAAAAGTGACCACATATTAGTAGAACTGGAACTAAATGAAGAAAAATACATGGAAAAAAATGAATATGGAAAGGGAAGAATGATGTATGGAAAAACAAATTTTGATAAGATGAGAGAATATTTCTAAAAAGCAGACTGGGAAAGGATACACAAGGAGGAAAGAACAGTAGAAGAGAAATGGAAAATTAGAAAAAAAAATATATATATAAGGAGTGGAAAAGTATGCTCCAAGACAAAAAAAAAAAAAAAAGGACATGTTGGTACAACAATAGATGTATTGAGTTAAAAGACAAAAGTGATAAAGCTTGGATTAAATGGAGGAAAGACAAAATACCTGAAAAATTAAAAATATATGGTGGTTATAGAATCCAATATGTACAAGTGTGCAGAGAAGAAAAGAGAAAATACGAAAAGAATGTCAGAAAAAATGTAAAGATCAACCAAACCTATTTTATAGATTTGTAAACAAGAAACTGAAAAATAAGCAAGAATTAGTGAAACAATGGCAAGGATGTATTGAATACACAGGAAATAGAAATGGCAGAAATTATGAATAAGCATTTTAAATCCTTGTTTACGAGGGAGAACATACAACTTAGAGATGATGAGTGGGAGGAGAAAGTCCCCCCTATGAAAGAGATAGAAGTAACAAGGAAAGAAATAATGAATCACTTGAATAATCTCAATGTTAGAAAATTGCATGGTCCAGATAAAATGACAAAGTGGATTTTAAGAGAATGCGGGGATAAACTAACACACAAAATACATAGTCTAATAAGCAGTTCATTGAAAGAAGGAAAAGTTCCAGAAGATTGGAAAAGAGCAAATATAGTACCAATATATAAAAGGGAAAACAAGGAAGACCATACTAACTACAGACCGGTCTCTCTTACGAGTACGGTAGTTAAAATTTGTGAAAGAATTATCAAAATTTATGGGTAAAACATTTGGAAAAAAACAACATACTAAATCCAAGGCAATTTGGATTTAGACATGGAAGATTATGTGCCACAAACTTGATGTGTTTCTATTCAAGACTAATAGATGTAATACAAGAAAAAGATGGATGGGCTGATTGTGCATTTCTAGACCTGAAAAAAAGGTTTTGATAAGGTACGACATAAGAAATTGCTATAGAAATTAGAAACTGAAGGAGGAATACAGGGCAAATTACTGAAGTGGATGGAAGACTTCTTGCATGAAAAAAAAAATGAGAGTGGTGATAAGAGACATTCTAATTGGGATTAAATGGTTAGTGGAGTTCCACAAGGAACAGTTTTGGCCCCAATAATGTTTGTTATATGTATTAATGATATGGATAAAGGAATTGAAAGTTATATGAGCTTCTTTGTGGATGATGGGAAACTGTTGAAAAAAGTGAACACTGAAGAAGATTGTGAGTTGCTGCAGAGTGATCTCAATAAAGTATGGAAATGGAGTAGAAAGTGAGAGATGGAATTCAATATTAAGAAGTGTAGTATAATGAAATTTGGATGAACCGCCCCCCCCCCCCCCAAAAAAAAAAAAAGAATAGTGGGATGATATAAACTGGGAGAGGAAGAAATAAAAGTGGAAAATGAGAAGGAACTGGGAGTCATTACTATGACTATGTCACCTGAGAAACATATAAACAAAAATTTATGGAGAAACTTATAATTTGATAAGAATAATCAAAGTGGCATTTACATACATGGACGAAGAAATGGTGAAGAAAATACTAGTGACTTTGGTAAGACCAAGATTGGAGTATGTTGTGATGACGTGGTCACCAAGTGCAAAAAAAATGTATAATAAAACTAGAAAGAATACAAAGAGCAATTACAAAATTGGCATCATCGCTCTCAGAAATATCATATGAGGAGAGGCTGGCAAAACTTGAGCTACAGACATTAGAGCAAAGAAGAGAGAGGAGACCTGATAACTATTTATAGAATCATGAAAGGCAAGGAAATTATTGATAGAGAGGATCTAATAAAATGGGATAGTAGAAATACAAGAGGACACGGAAAGAAAATAAAAAAAGACAATTATAGAAGAGACCTGAAAAAGAACAGCTTTCCCCATAGGATAATAGACATTTGGAACAAGTTAGATGAGAATGTGGTGTGTGCAAAAATTATACACAAATTTAAAAACAGCCTAGATAAAATGAGATATGGAGACGGGACACCATGAGCATAGCTCCCCTTCCCCAAAAAATAGAACTAGGTAAATACAACTTGGTAAATACACACACAGAGTACAAAAAATGATATAAGAAAATTAGAAAGAATACAAAGAGCAAACTAGATACTGCGAGATACACAGGCGGGACACCAAGAGCGTAGCTCCTCTTCCCATAAGATACAACTAGGTAAATACAATTAGGTAAATACACTCCTAGCTTACAAACAAGCTAGGAGTAATTATACAAGAAATTGAAGGGAGGAAGAAAGCAATTTTGAAAGAGATTTAGTACATAAATTCAAAGATGAACCAAAACTGTTTTACAGGCTTATAAATGGTGAATTGAGACACATGGAAGAAATCACCAAACTAATAGTGGGTGGAGAGGTCTTTGAGGAGGCCTTAGTTCAGGCAGAACTAATGAATAGAAATATCCAGTTGGTCATTACAAAAGAGCACTTTTTTTATATAGAATAGAGAGGGGAGAAAAAACCAGGTTTAGCAGATATAAGTGTAGAGGTGAAGGAAATGCTCAATCTCTTAGGACCATTGGATGTGACAAAAGCTTCAGGACCAGACAGGATCTCAAACTGGATACTTAGAGAATGTAGGGAACAAATATCAGACAAGATCCACAGTCTTATTACATGTTCATTTAAAGAAGGCATTGTGGCACTTGATTGGAAAAGGGCAAATGTGGTGCCAATTTGTAAAGGTGGAAAGGAGACACCACTAAATTATAGCACAATAGTGAAATTATGTAAAGGTATTGTGAAAGATTGATGGACCAAACATCTTGAAAAGATGGACATTCTGACAGTTTGGCTTCAGATGAGAAAGGTCGTGTGTGTCTAATCTTTTGAGCTTTTACTTGAGAGTGAGGGTGGAGGGGTGTGGAGTGTATTCAGGGATGGAATGGGTGGGAATGATTTTATGCCTTTTCCTTTTTGGCTACCTCCCTTGTAAGGGGGAAAAAGCCTTGGTATATGTATGTATGTATGTACTTGAGAGTGATTGATGTCCTGCAAAAGATAGGGGTGGGTGTACTGCATGTACCTGGACCTAGAAAAAGCATTTGATAAAGGACTTCACAGTCAACTTATGTGGAAATTGAAACATGGGACTGAATGGTAAACTACTACAGTGGACTAAAGACTTTTTGATGGAAGGATACATGAGGACAATAATAAAGGATAAGAGGTCAAGCAGGAGAGCAGTAATGAGTGGAGTTCACAAGATTCAGTGCTTGCACAAATAATGTTTCTTGTCTATGTTAATGACACGATGGAAGGAACAAGCTATGCCAACATGCAGATGATGCAGAAATCATGAGAAGAGTGAAAAACGAGGATGGTAGAGTATTGCCAAAAGAATGGAGCCAAGAATGGGATATTAATTTCAATACCAAAAAATGCAAAGTACTGTACTGGAAATGGGCAATATTGGCAAAAGGCCATCCTTAAATTATTCCATGGGAAGTGAACCCATTACAAAAGCAAAAGAGGAGAAAGACTTAGGAGTCTTGATAAAGATTACCAGTCATCTGACCGACATATCAGCAAGGTTGTGGGAGAGACATACAAACTGCTACTGAAAATTAAACTGGTTTTCCACTATTTGGATGAAGAGATGATGAGAAAACTTATCGAAAGCCTGAGACATCCAGGACTGGAATATGCATTAGTAGTATGGTCTCCACAAAGAGTGCTGGATATAATCAAGATTGAAAGAATATAAAGGACAACAACCAAACTAGTCTCCATCCTGGTAGGTAAACCATATGAGAAAAGACTAAAAATACTGGGTCTGCCAACATTGAAAGATTGAAGAGAAAGAGGTGATATGATCACAGTGTTAAGATTACTGGCCCCGATCATGTTCGCTGTATACATTAATGACATGAATGAAGGCGTGGAGTGCTATATAATTTTTTTTGCAGATGATGCAAAATTACTTAAGAAGGTAAAAACGGAAGAGGACTGCAACTCATTGCAACAAGAGCTGGACACAATATGGAATTGGACTCAAAAGTGGGAAGTAAAATTCAATATTAAGAAATGCAGCATAATGGAATTTGGAAAGAGTAAAAATAGAATATCAAAAGATTACAGAGTTGGAGAAGAAAAAATAAATAAAACAAACTATGAAAAAGATCTTGGAGTGATGATTGGAAAGGACATGAAACCAGATAAGCATATAAACAAGATGTTCGGAGAAACCTACAACTTATTAAGAGCAATCAAAGTGGCATTTACCTATATGGATGAAGAAATGATAAGGAAAATACTTACTACACTAATAAGACCAAAACTTGAGTACGCAGCATTACTTTGGACACCCAGTACCAAAAAGAATATTAAGAAACTAGAAAGATTACAAAGAGCGACAACAAAACTAGCACCGACACTCGCCGAACTAACATATGAGCAAAGACTATCCAAATTGAACCTACCAACTCTGGAACAAAGAAGAGAAAGAGGAGATTTGCTAACTATCTACAGAATAATGAAAGGAATGGAAGTTTTAGACAGGAACGACCTATTAATGTGGGACAACGGTAAAACAAGAGGACACGGAAAAAAATTGAAAAAGGATAGTTATAGAAAAAACTTGAAAAGGAACAGTTTCCCACACAGAGCAATAAATATATGGAACAAAACAGTATGTGCTAACACAATACAAGATTTTAAGATAAAACCTGATGCGGAGAGATACAAAGACGGGTCACCACGAGCATAGCTCCCCTCACGTATATTACAACTAGGTAAATACTAAAGGGGATAGATTGCATTGACAGAAGAGATCTGATTAAAAATGGGAGGGCTCTAAAAAGTCATGGGAGTAAAGAAAGACCACATGTCAAAAGGATGTGAAGAAATACAGTTTTCCATATAGATGTGTAAATATGTGGAATAACTTAGAAGGTGATAGCCCAAACTCGAACAATAGATGCATTCAAATCTAAATATGATAATTGCACTCAAGGATATAGATTAAATTGGAACTGTACATGAATTTGAGTCTAGGTATGTAAGAAATTTGGAGAATAGATGAGACCTAACAAGCATTGCTCTTATCCTGTATACTATAATTAGGTAAATAGCCAAGATTCTTGGCATAACATACAATATATCCATGTTATTCAGACAACATCACAAACATAAGGATAAGATACACACCTAGATTCACTGCATTTAAATAATTTGCAGGAACAACATTTGGACACAAAGAAACTACCACTCCATATAAACAATATGTATACTTAAGTGACAAATGATGTGAGCCCACTTGGGCTCCTGATATCACTAAGACACAGCACAACTCCCTACAGACCACCATATTCTATACCCCACCAAATTTGTCCCAAAATTGACCCAGGAGAGAAATTCCCAATCCATATGACTTTCTGTGGTGTGTCTTTGCTCATGTTTTCATTTTGCACTATAACAGTATTAACAAAGAATCAGCTAAGAGAAAGGCCTTATTGCCCTAAATGTAAACACTACTTGGACGACAAAGAGCACATAATACTTCACCATCCAACACTTGCTTCAGACAGCAAAGCAGAATGTGTTCATATGAGTTACTGACTAAAGTTATGGGCTAAACCAGTGACTGTGGTTAGTTTCTTGTTGCCTGTGGGTCTTATGCAAGAGAGAACTGGAGCAAGAAATTGAGAGACATATTTCATAAATAGGTTTTATAAATGTGTAGAAATTTACCATCTATTCTGGATATACAAAAAGTTTAGCCTCAGTTAATGGTTTAATTTGAAAAAGATGATATAGATAAGGTTTAACATCGCAAACTGCCCCTATAGGGAGGCTTAGATGGTGCCTCTTGCAGAGGATGGGGTGGGGATCCCATGAGATATGTTGGTATTGCTGGTTACATGAAAATACTGCAATCTGATAAGCTTGACAGCATTATTTAGATTGATAAAGTACAGTTGAATGTATAAATTTTAATTGATAGATTCAGATATATTTTTACATTATTTTTGAAGGTGATGTTATTTTCTGTGTTGATTTTTGTACAGATGGTTTCTTTAGATGGTGCCTCTTGCAGAGGATGGGGTGGGGATCCCATGAGATATGTTGGTACTGCTGGTTACATGAAAATAATGCAATCTGATAAGCTTGACAGCATTATTTAGATTTATAAAGAACAGTTGAATGTATAGATTTTAATTGATAGATTCAGATATATTTTTACATTATTTTTGAAGGTGATGTTATTTTCTGTGTTGATTTTTGTACAGATCGTTTCTTTAGATATAATCACTTGCCATAGTGGAGGGTCTAAACACTGTAAAACTTGTTCATAGATGTTCATAATTCTGATCCAGATTTCGGATGAAATGAGCTTTCTTAAGGGAGTGAAGTTGATGTCATTGATGGGAGATATTTAACTATCAGTTAAACAGTAATGAGGGAGTTCACCAGAAAGCTGGAAAATGCTCATCAATTAATATTGAATTGTTTTCTCAGGCTTCTGGTCTACCCTATATCCTCATACTGGATACATACATACATATACCAAAGGCTTTTTCCACTTTACATGGAGGGTAGCCAAAAGTTGAGAGAGGAGTGGGAGAGAGTAAAGGATAGAGTAGAACTAGGAGTGGAGGAGGAATGGGGATGGTTCAAGGAGGGAGTCATAAGGTGTGCTTATACTGGATAGTACCATTAAATCAAATGCTCATATTTCAAGTTTGGATTACAATCTTTGATGTAAAGGGCCTTAATTATTTTCAACTTTCTTGGGTCCATACATGTTTCCAAAAATTTTTGGGTTATTTTCCAGTTCACAGGTTGTGTGGTATCTGTGCAATGGTATTGCATATTTTTTGGGAAGTCCTCCATATTGGTGTCCAACCAGTCTGGATTACAGCTTCACAGTCATCATGGCAATATAAATTGATGGAAGGGCTTCACAGTTTCCTTTGGTACATTTGCATTTGTATATGACTTTGTTTTTATTTTTTCAACTCACTGTCTTCCTGACTGGGGTTATTTTGGAGAAGCAGATAAGATGTTTTCTTGTTTTTGTAATAACTAAATATTTTGACTATGTTATTTTCATATATGGCTTTTTTTATTCTATTGACAATGTTTTTTATGGCCCTCTTGTCTTCCTTATAAGTTGATGAAAAGTGGGATGTGCAATAAAGTCTTATTACTTCCCCCATCATGTTCCTGGATAGTGTTGGTGTACCACTTGTCCATATTAGTTGCAGTAACCTTTTGTACTTTGTTGTTACTAAAGCCATTATTGTTAAGGACTTGGATTGGACATTCTAATTCCAGGTATACTTTTGACCAGTTATAGCTGTAAGTGATCTGTGGACACATGCCCTAAGGGTGTTTGTATTGATCAGGGCACTCACTACTTCCATTAAAACATTGACCTTCATTGGGAGGTTTGATATAAATGCTGGTGGTGAAATCTTGTCTGCTTTGTGTTACTAGGACATCTAGGAAGGTTGCTGTCCACACTGTGTTCAATGGTGAAATTAAACTTTGTGGCATCTTGTAGTCTTTGATGGAGGGTTTCTACTTCCTTGTATTCTTTCACTTTTATAAAGATGTCGTTGATATATCTGCAGTATATCTCAGGTTTCTCTATACTGCACTTGTGCATGATATCTGGAGTTGTCTCAGGATGCTCATGGGGATCTCCAACATAGGGTGGTGTTATCCCTGCATATTTTGTCATAAATA
Source organism: Oratosquilla oratoria (assembly GCF_046742065.1). Classification (NCBI taxonomy): domain Eukaryota; kingdom Metazoa; phylum Arthropoda; class Malacostraca; order Stomatopoda; family Squillidae; genus Oratosquilla; species Oratosquilla oratoria. The sequence continues at coordinate 9,845,848 of NC_134816.1, forward strand.
AAATATACGGTCCAGTTTACAGGGATTTGTGTTAGATTGCGTGTGCAACAATGCAATTAGCCCATTTGCATAGTTATGTTTTAAGATGTCTAGGAAATCACTCTCACAGATGAGACTATAGGTAGCTGGTATGTATGGTGTGAGCAGGGCATAGAGTCTTTTACTTAAAAGGTAAGTTGGAGTAGGAATTTATGCAATTATAGGCTATAATTTGTTTCTTGGTTTGTGTATCTTTACAGTAACAGTATCCTGGTTTATACTTTCCAGGATACTCTTATGGTAATGTAAAGATACACAAATCAGGAAACAAATTATGTTCTATAATTGCACAATTTTGCACTCCAACTTGCCTTGTTAAAGACTCTGTGCCTTACCCATGTGATATGTACCAGCTAGTCTCACCTCTGTGAGTGATTTGCTAGATATTTTCAAACACAATGCTTATGGGGTAATTGCATCATTGGAAACGTAATCCTTATTAATGTGAATCCTTATAAATAGGACCAATAGTTTTATTTGTGACAAAATATGTAGGGACAACAATACCCTACATTGAGGTTCCCCAAGAACATTCTGAGACAGCTACTGATATATGCATGAGTGAGGCCCCCTTCACTTACCCAAAAAGTAATTTGTACTCCAAAGTCACTGGTGTTGTAATGGGCTTCCCCTTGGGTGTTGTTTTTGCAAATTTCCTCATAGAAATTATAGAGCACCAGATATTCCACAGTGTGGATAAACCTGAGATATACTGTAGATGTATCAATGACATCTTTATGAAAGTGAAATAACATAAGGAACTGGAAACCCTTCGTCAAAGACTACAAGAAGCCACAGGACTTAATTTCACGACCAAATACAATGTGGATGGCACTATGCCCTTCCTAGATATCCTAATAATACAAAGTGGATAAAATTTTACCAGCATTTACACCAAACCTTCCAGTGAAGGTAAGTGTTTTAATGAAAGTAGTGAGTGACCTGATCAATAAAAATACCCTTAGGGCTTGTGTCTGCAGAGCACTCACCACTGTGATAACTTGTCAAAATTATACCAGGAATTAGAATGTGCAACCCAAGTCCTTATCAATAACAGGTTTAGTGACTATTACAGACAAGTGGTACACCAATTCTAACCAAGTACATGACAGTTATGTAATAAAACTTTAATATAAATCCCACTTTTGATCAACTTACAAGGAAGACAAGGGGGCCATCAAAAACATAAAACCCATAGATGAAAATAACAGATTATTTATATATTACAAAAGCTGTGAAGCCCTTCCATCAATATATATATAGACACTATGACTGTGAAGCTGCAATCCAGACTGGTTGGACACCAATATGCAGGAGTTCCCAAAAACCATGCAATAACATTGCACAGATACCACATAACCCATGAAGAACTGGAAAATAACCCAAACATTTTGGAAAGATGTATGGACCCAAGAAGGTTAAAAATAATTAAGGCCCTTTACATCAAAGATTGTGATCTAAACTTGAATATAAAAGCACTTAATTTATTGGCACTATCCAGCATGAAAGCAGGGTAGACGAGAGGCCTGAGAAAATGGTAATTCAGTATTAACTGATGAGCATTTTTCAACTTTCTGGTGAACTCCATTACTGTTTAACTGATGGTTAAAAATTGCTCATCAATTATAACAATTTCACTCCCTGAAGAAGGCTCAGTTGAGCCAAAATCCAGGTCAGAGATTATGAATGCTTGTGGACAAGTTACACAGAGTTTAGACCCTACACTATGGTGAATAGTTAGATAAAGAAACCATCTGTAAGAAAATTATCACCTTCAACAAAACTTGTCTATTAGAAGATTTGCTGCCTGTCTACACTTTTACATGATTATTAATTTTCTTTTGGTTTGGATAAAAATATAAATGTATGATATATCATTTCATTTTTCTTCATTGTACAGTTGAGTGGCTTGGTTTCAAATACGAATTATTGGCTGCGTGTCTGCGGGTGCACCAGTGCTGGATGTGGGACTTTGACAGAACCGCTTTCCTCCAAAATATCTGCCATCCTAGATGAAGGGCCTGGAGAGCATTCCACCAAGCAGCTCTGTGAGTAAATATACAATTCCTCATTTACTTATTATGGCAGACTTTTTTTTTTTTTTTTTTTTTTTTTTGTAATCTTTGGTACCTTCATTATTTGTAGTGAAACCATTTATATAATTTTCCTTTGGTAGGGGGACAAGAATTTAGCCACTGTGTTCTGCATGTAAAAGGCAATGAGGTGGAATCGGGACTGGGAATACCCTATTTTGTATTTTGCTCTTGCAGAGAATAAAGGCAAAGAGAAGGATTTTGGAAGAACAACTTCAATCATAACTCCATTATATTTTACCTAACTATGGTATTGGAAATGAGCTATGTTCATGGAGTCCTGTTCCTTTTTCTCCATTTCATATTCATCAGTCTGTATACCAAGGACTTCTTCCCCCTTATAAAGGAGGTAACCAAGCATGCACCCACTCCCACTCATTCCACTCTCATCCATCACCCTTGTTTCCCTTTTATCTTACCTCCTCATGGATCAAGTTTCATCCCTGTCTCCTGCCCACTTCCTAGGTCAGAAGCAATTGCAGCAAGACACAGTACATCCACAGTAAAATTTTCACTTTATCAGCGACCCCCCTCTCTGTCCTCTCATGTGGAAAATAAAGAGAATGGGGAGAAATCACTTTTGGTTGTATCAAAATATCCACACACAACTACCCCCATTCCCCTCACCCATCCTTGCTTGATATAGAAAAAAGAAATGACAGGGAGAAAACACCTTCAATTGCATCAAAGTATCCATACACAGACATTCTCCATTTACCTCTAGACCCTGCCTCTCTCTTCCTTGCTCAACAGACATTCCCCTCTTGTTCAAAGCTCTTTTCACCCATCCATCTATCTGATCTTCAGCTATCCCCTCAAATTTACTCCTCCTCTGCCTTCCACACTTCTTTTTTTTTTTTTTTTCTTTCACTCATTCTTTCCATGTGTCCAAACCATCCCAATACTCTTTCATCAGCCCTCTCTGCCATCTCCTTTTCCACCCCCACTCTCCTCCTCACCTCATTTTTCAATCTGTCCAACCTTGTAACACCTACCATACTTATGAGACATTTAATTTCAAGTGTATTTAAACTTAACTCTGCTTCTCTTAAATTTCAAATCACCACCCAGTATGGTCAGTACAATCACTCCTTCATATGAGCTTTGCTTTGCATCCTTTCTCAGATACATGTTTCACATGATAATTTTTAATCCTCTAAGACACATCTCTCAATCCATAATTTACCTCAATTCCTCCCTTTCCTGCCACATGTGACCCCAAATACTTAAAACTGTTCACTTCCCCCAGCTTCTCTCATTTAAGACTTATGTAGTGCCCTATGTATATGTGATCAAAATTAGGCAACTATGATTGTTAATGAATGGATGGGCAAGATGTATAGTACGCCTTCATAAAATTGTGTCTAATCTTGAACACTACAGATGAGGATGATAATTATTCAAATAAATCTTTACAATGTTGACTGGGAAATCCTACATTAATTCAGACTGGATTAGTAATAACAAGATGGTTATTGTGCTTCCCTGCCACCATCCCAATCACAAAGCTAAATACAGGTACTCCTCGTTTAACGACCTACTCAGTTAGCGACGACGCGGAGTTACGACGGGCTTTATGACAGACGTTTAACGTAAATCTCCCAAAGTTACGACATCGTGTACGATAATTAAGTTGGCTGAGGCAAATTTGTATGACGTTATAATTGAACTTGTACGGTGGATATTAGCTGTGAGGTAAAGTGTTCTGAAGCTTAGGTCTACATTACCATCCTGCAAGCTGAAAAAACTACCTGGGGTACAGTATATACCGGTAGTGGTAAATTTTTAGTTTCGACCATGGGCGCAATATAGCAATAGAAAATTAATTATTAATTTTTTAAATTATAATGTATCAAAGTAATATACAATTTTGTGAGCGGAAATTAAAAAAAGAGGTGCTAAAACAAATTTCGTAAGTAACGAAGTCATGTCGGACGAATGGTACACCATGTTTGTTATGATAGATGCCGATATCGAAGAAATAAAAGGATGATGAATTCGTCTAACCTAAACTAAACTAACCTGACCTGTGTTTGATAAATCATTACCTGCAAATTAAATGTCGTCCTGCTCGTCCTCATTGTCGTCGTCGTGAGAGACGTTGGCAGACGACAAGATGGCGTCCCAATCCTATGCTACCGACTTCGTTCATTAGCATATTTTCTTGTAGCAAGGTATTTTTTACTTGCATTGCCGCCCACAAAATTGCATATTACGTTGATACATTTTAATTTACAAAGTTAATAATTAATTTTCTATTGCTATATTGCGCCCATGGTCGAAACTAAAAAAATCACCGGTTTTCAATATGGAATGTCAGCATACGCGGATTTGGTCATATATGGTAATTTCAGGAACCTAACCACCGTAAATAAACAGTAAGTAAAGCTTTAATGTACTGTATAAAAGAGGGAAAATACACAAAAATAAAGATACATGTATTGCTGGACATTGTACATACAGTACATGTACGTATATGTATACACTTTCGCTTAACGACCAATTCGGTTAACGACGGTGCGCTGGTCCCAATTGTCATCGTTAAACGAGGAGTGGCTGTATATAAATTAGAACATGTGGTAGCCCATGACCAGCACACGATTCCATTCATACACATGTCGGTCAATGTGACAACGAAGTTTGGAACTCCAGAGAAGACTGCGAATTTCAAGGATCACAACGACAAGGAAGTACCTGTGTTGTATTAATTGGGAAGGGGAAAGCTTATGGTGTAGTGGGAAAGTAAAAAAAAAGGAGAAGGAGAAGGATTACTGAGGAAAATGGAAGGAAATGAGGAAGGGGACGAATGGGCCCAGATTCTTAGGAGAAGCGTAAACAAACGGGGGGCAGATTATACAGACGAACAAGGAAACAGAGGTGTGAAGAGCAGAAATATATATAATAGCAGCACAATGGAAAGAGATGATAACTGCTTTTATGGATTTAACCCCTTCCATACGGTGCCGCACACGTAGGCGTCATGGGGAGCGAGTGTATTCGCGAGGCTGCCATATCGGCGTCTTGATTATATTTATTGTAGTCGCCCCTCCATAATGACATTCTTTCTAATTCTTTTGTAATCGCATTTTCTATGGTTATCAAAATTCACGGGTGAAGAGAGAACGGTCGATATAAGCGGTGACTATATTTTATGATGCGAGTATTATTACGACACGTCGTACGGCTGGCATTGGCTGCTGCCACTGAGATCTAAGTCCATGACGCCTACGTGTGCGGCACCATATGGAAGGGGTTAAAGAGGGAGGAGGGGACTACCTCCCCTGATTAGTAAATCTAGAGGAGAAACTAAAAAAAATCAACGAAGAATGGAAGGTTAGGTTTGATCAATTAGCTCTAGTTGCAGTGAAAGTTGATAAACTGGAAGAACTAAGAAAAGAGAATAAAAATCTAACTAAAGAAGTAGAAAAATTAAAAAGACAGTTGAGAGAAGTAAAGAGAATGAGGAATTAAAGAGGAATAATAAAGAAAATAAAGAGTCCATAACAAAAGAAGTGGTTGGAAAAAGATTCAGGAGAATAACAAAATTGAATTTAGAGATATAGTGAAACAACAAATGAAAGAACAAACTGAGGGCACAGTTATTAAAGGTATGAGAGAGGAGAATATATTAAGAGAGCAGATAAAAAGAAATGTATTATTATATTAGGGATGGAAGAGAAGTATAATCTAAATAGGACTACAAGAATAAAGGAAAAAAGAAAAAGAAAATAGTATATTAGAAGTAGTTCAAGAAGAAGAACCAGAAATAGGGAAACAAATAGAAGCAATGTATAGGCTCTGGAAATACAATACTGATAAGACCAGACCAATTAAGGTTAAATTCAGGTCACAAACGCACTTTTAGATACTTGGGTGCAAATGTGGCAGGAATAGGTGGAGTGGAGGTGGAGGTTGAATGTATATTGAGAGAAGCGAGTAAATGCCTTGGTGGATTAAAGAGTGTAATGAGGAATAGACATTTGGGAATGGATGCTAAGAGGAGACTGTATGAAGGAGTGATTGTGCCAACAGCACTGTATGGGGGCAGAAACATGGAACATAAGAGAGGAAGAGAGGAGTTTGAATGTGTTTGAGATGAGGTGTCTGAGAGGTATGATAGGGGTTACTAGGCTGTATAGAGTGAGAAATGAGGAGGTGAGGAGGAGAACAGGGGTGGAAAGGGAATTGGGAGATAGGGTTGATGAAAGAGTATTAGGATGGTTTGGACATATAGAAAGAATGAATGAAGAAAGACTAGTAAAAGAGGTATGGAAGGCAGATGTGGAGGGAGTGAACATGAAGGGACGTCCTATGATGAGATGGATGGATGGGGTTAAGGGGGCTTTGGGGGAAGAGGGGAATGTCTGTTGAGGAAGGATGGGAGAGGACAGAAGGACGGGTGAATGGAGAATGGTTGTATATGGATGATGTTGTGATGGATGAGGTGGAATGGGCGTGGGGATGGGGGAATGAGGTAGTATGTGTGAACAAAATTTGACGCAGCCCGAAGGGATTTCTCCTCGTTTTCTCCTTTTCTGCATGGGGGGGATGGAGAGGGGGGGGTTGCCGATTTAATGAAGTGGCCTTGCTGTGGATGTGCTGTGCCTTGCAACACTGCCTCTGACCCAGGGCAGTGGACAGGGTGCAGGGATGACCCATCATCCAGGAGGTGCTAAGATAAGAGGGAGGGTGGAGGGGTGTGGAGTGTATTTAGGGATGGAATGGGTGGGAATGATTTTATGCCTTTTTCTTTTTGGCTACCTTCCCTGTAAGGGGGAAAAAGCCTTGGTGTATGTATGAACAAACGGCAGTAAATAATATCTTAGCAAAAATAGGGAAACTAGGAGACAGTGAGCAATTTAAACAGGTATGGATAAAAAGAGAAATGAATAAAGAGGAAAGAGAGGTTGAGAAATCAAAAAGACTAGAAGCTAAGAAAAAATGAGAAAAGAACAGAAACAGAAAAAGAGAAATTCTATTGGAGAGTAGTGAATATGAAAATGAGGAAATGGTTCATAGCAGAGAAAAACGAAAGGGAAACAAAACACGATGGAAGCAGCAGAATATTAAAAGTGGCTTACACAAATATAGATGGCTTAATAACAGGCTTGAATTAACTGAATGATTACCTGAAGGAAAAAGAACCCAACATAATGGGAATTGTAGAGACAAAATTGAAAGGTCCACTACCACCCAACAGTGTAGGACATGGTGCATATAATTATAAATATAAAACAAGGAGGTGGAATTATGTTCCTGACTAAGAGGGATATAAATGTGAGGAATGTCACATATGGAAAGAATAGTGTAGAGATGATTACAATGGAAGTGGAGGACTAGGATAAGAAGAGCAGGAAGATTGTAGTAGATTATTTGCCTCCTAAAACGGCTTCGTGGGAAGAGAGAGATCACAAAAGTATATTAGAAGACACCGAGATATAACTAATTAAGATAATGTTAGATGGAGGACGAATAATAATAATGGGTGACTTTAATTGTAAAGAAATCTGCTGGGAAGAGATGACAGTGAAGGGTGGAGATGACCTATGGGGAAATGTACTACTTGATGTGATTATTGAACATACAATGATGCAATGGATACAAGAGAATACTAGGTCTAGAAATGAGGAAGAACCATTGAGACTGGACCTAATAATCACATCAGAACCCGAAATAGTGGACAAGGTCGAATATAAGACGCTAATAAGTAAAAGTGACCACATATTGGTTGAACTGGAACTAAACGAGGAAAAATACATGAAAAAAAAAATGAACAAAATGGAAAGGGAAGATTGATGTATGAAAAAACAAACTTTGACAAAATGAAAGAATTCTTTCAAAAAGCTGACTGGGAAAGAATACACAAGGAGGAAACAATAGTAGAAGACAAATGGAGTATTTTGACAAAAAGTGTAAATGAGTTGAAAATTATGTGCCAAGACAAAAGCAAGCAAAAGGATATGTAAAGTGCTGGTACAACAAAAGATGTAGGGAGTTAAAAGACAAAAGGGATAAAACTTGGATAAAATGGAAAAAAGACAAAAAACCTGAAAAATGGAAAAAATATAGTTATAGAAATAAAAATGTACAAGTGTGCAGAGAAGAAAAGAAAAAATACGAAAAAGGTGTCATAGAAAAATGTAAAGATCAACCAAAACTATTTTACAGATTTGTAAACAACAAACTGAAAACCAAACAAGAATTAGAGAAACTACAAGGAGTCGAATACACAGAAGAAGTAGAAATGGCAGAGATTATGAATAAGCATTTGAAATCGGTGTTTACAAGAGAGAATATACAACCTAGAGATATCGAATGGGAGGAGATAGTTCCCCCAATGAAAGAGATAAAAGTATCAAGAAATGAAATAATGAAACATTTGAGTAATCTCGATGTCAGAAAATCGCATGGACCGGATGAAATGGCAAACTGGATTTTGAGAGAATGCAGGAATGAACTAACAGTTCATTGAAAGAGGGAAAAGTTCCAGAAGATTGGAAAAAAGCAAATATAGTACCTATATATAAAGGGGGAAACAAGGAAGACCCTATTAACTATAGACCAGTCTCTCTTACAAGTAAGATAGCAAAAATCTGTGAAAGAATTATCAAAACTAGATGGGTAAAGCATTTGGAAAAAACAACATACTAAATCCAAGACAAGTTGGATTTAGACGAGGACGATCATGCATCACAAACTTAACGTGTTTCTATTCAAGGCTAATAGATGTAATACAAGAAAGAGATGAATGGGCTGATTGTGCATTTCTGGACCTGAAAAAAACTTTTGATAAGGTGCCACATAAGAAGTTGCTTAAGAAATTAGAAACTGCAGTGGATGGAAGACTTCTTGCATGAAAAATGAGAGTGGTGATAAGAGACAAACACTCTAATTGGGATGAAGTGATAAATGGTGTTCAACAAGGAACAGTTCTGGCCCCAATAATGTTTGCTATATATATTAATGATGTGGATGAAGGGATTGAAAGTTATATGAGCTTCTTTGCGGATGATGCAAAATTGTTGAAAAAAGTGAACCCTGAAGAAGATTGTGAGTCACTACACAGTGATCTCAATACAGTATGGGAATGGAGTAGGAAGTGGGAGATGGAATTCAATATCAAGAAGTGTAGTATCATGGAATTTGGAAGAATCAAAAAAGAATAGTGGGATCTTATAAATTGGGAGAAGAATAAATAAAAAAGTAGAAAATGAGAAGGACGGAGTTATTATGAATATGTCCCCTGAGAAGCATATAAACAAAATTTTTTGAGAAACTTATAATTTAATAAGAACAATCAAAGTGGCATTTACATTTATGGATGAAGAAACGGTGAAGAAAATACTAGTTACTTTGATAAGACGAATATTGGAATATGCAGCGACGATGTGGTCACCAAGTACAAAAAAATGTGTAGCAAAACTTGAAAGAATACAAAGAGCAATTACAAAATTAGCACCAACACTCACATGGAAAGAAAATCAAGAAAGGCACTTATAGAAGAGACCTAAAAAAGAACAGCTTTCCCCACAGGATAATAGACATTTGAAACAAGTTAGACGAAAAAGTGGTGTGTGCAAAAACAATTCATGAATTTAAAAACAGTTTAGATAAAATGAGATATGAAGATGGGACACCATGAGCATAGCTCCCCTTCCTGTAAAATACAACTATGTAAATAGAACTAGGTAAATACTCACTTTTTTTTTTTTTTTTTTCTACCTAGTTGTATTTTATGGGAAGGGGAACTATACTCGTGAAGTCCCGTCTTCATATCTCATTTTATCTATACTGTTTTTAAATTCGTGTAACGTTTTTGCACACACCACATTCTCATCTAACTTGTTCCAAACGTCTATTACCCTGTGGGGAAAGCTGTTCTTTTTCAGGTCTCTTCTATTAGGCAACTATTTACCTAGTTGTATTTTGCGGGAAGGGGAGCTATGCTCGTGGTGTCCTGCCATTGTATCTCGCAGTGTCTAGTTTGCTTTTAAACTCATGAATGGTTTTGGCGTATACTATTTCACTATCCAGTTTGTTCCAAATGTCCAAAACTCTATGTGGAAAACTGTTTTTCTTCAGTTCTCTTCTATAGCTATGTTTTTTTATTTTCTTTCCATGTCCTCTTGTGTTTCTCTTGTCCCAGTTAAGTAAGTCCTCTCTATCAAGTATCTCTGTGCCTTTCATGATTCTGTAGATGGTCAATAGGTCACCTCTCTCCCTTCTTTGCTCCAGTGTTGGTAACTCCAGTTTAGCCAATCTCTCTTGTATGATAGGTTTGCAAGTGCAGGTGCCATTTTTGTAGCTGCTCTTTGGATTCTTTCTATTTTCTTTATATTTTTGGTACTGGGGGACCACAATGTCGCCGCATACTCTAGTCTAGGCCTTATCAATGTAACCAATATTTTTTTTATCATGTCTTTGTCCAAGTATGCAAATTCCACTTTTATTGATCTTAGCAAGTTGTAAGTCTCCCTGACAATTTTGTTAATCTGTTTATCATAGGACAAGTCGTTCGTGATAATTACTCCCAAATCTTTTTCGGATCCTACTTTCTTTACTTCCTTGGTTCCAATTGTATATTTTCCTGATATTCTGTTTTTGCTTTTTCCAAACTCCATTATGCTACACTTCTCAGTATTAACCACTTCCATACGGTGCCGCCTACGCAGGCAGCATGAGGAGCAAGTACTCGCTGATGCCGAAGTCGCCATCTTGATTATATTTATTGTAGTTGTACCTACGTAATTTTCATTCTCTCTAAACTGGCTTCATCAGTTTTCTCTGGTTATCAGAATACACGGGTGAAAGAGAATGGACAATTTAGCACTGACTTTATTTTTTATAATGCGATTATTATTTTGAGACATCGCATGTTGGGCAGCTAATGCTGCCAGACGTGCGATGTGCCCCAGAGGGAAGAGGTTAAAGTCCACTTCCCATTTCTGACTCCAGTTCCATACCCTATTTAGGTCTTCCTGCAGTGCTTCACAGTCCTTAGCAGTTTCTACTTTCCTTAACAGTTTGGCGTCGTCAGCAAAGAAGCTCATGTAACAGTTCACGTCCTTGTCCATGTCATTCATATAGATAGCAAACATTATTGGTGCCAGTACAGATCCTTGCGGTACTCCACTGATCACCTCTTTCCAATCTGAATATTTTTCTCTGAGCACTACTCTCATCTTTCTACCAGTCAGGAAGTCCTCCATCCATTTTAGTAGGTTCCCTTGTATTCCTCCTATGTGTTCCAGTTTTTTTTTAGTAATTTTCTGTGTGGTACTTTGTCAAAGGCTTTTTGCAAGTCTAGGAATGCACAATCAGCCCATCCATTTCTTTCTTGCACTATGTCTATTAGTCTTGAGTAGAAGCATATTAAGTTTGTGGTGCATGATCTTCCTTGTCTGAACCCAAATTGTCTTGGGTTTGATATGTTGTTGTCTTCCAGATGTTTTACCCATCTATTCTTGATGATTTTCTCACAAATTTTGGCTATAGTGCTTGTTAGTGATACTGCCCTACAGTTGGTGGGTTCTTCCTTGTTTCCTCCTTTATATATTGGTACAATGTTAGCATTTTTCCAGTCATTAGGTGTCTTTCCTTCTTTGAGTGAGCTATTTATTATGATGTGTATTTTGTCCGTTAGTTCTTCTTTGCATTCCTTTAGAATCCAATTTACAATACCATCCGGGCCATGTGATTTTCTGACGTCCAGTTTTGATAGATGTTCTGATATTTCTTTTTGTGATGTAAACTCACTCATGTGGGGAGATTGCTTGTTATTATCTACATCCCAATTTTGTATTTTCTCTCTGGTGAAGACAGATTTAAAGTGGTTATTCATGACTTCGACCATCTCTAATTCTTCTGTGTATTCTATATTTCCTTGGCGTAGTTTCACCATTTCCTGTTTGGTTTTAACCCCTTCCATACGGTGCTGCACACGTAGGCGTCATGAGGAGCAAGTGGATTCGCGACGCTGCCATATCGGCGTCTTGATTATATTTATTGTAGTCGCCCTTGTGTTTTTACATTCTCCCAAATGCGCCCTGAATCCCATTCTCTGTGGTTTTCAAAATTCGCGGGTGAAAGAGAGAACGATCGATATAAGCGGCGACTATATTTTATGATGCGAATATTATTACGTTACGTCATACGGCTGGCATTGGCTGCTGCCCGCGAGATTTAAGTCCCGTACTGAAGTGGTTAAGTTTATCATTCACATACCGATAGAATAGCTTGGGTTGATCTTTGCATTTATCTATAATATCCTTCTCATGGTTCCTTTTTTCCTCTCTTCTCACATTAACATACTCATTTCTACAGTTTATATAAATTTGCCATTTGCTTTGTTTTTTATCTTTTCTCCACCTTTTCCAAGCTTTGTCCCTTCTGTCTTTTGCCTCACTGCATCTTTTGTTGAACCAACATTTAATGTACTCTCTCACTTTTGTCTTGGTACATGCCTGTTTACCCCTTCATTGTAATTATCCATCAATATATTCCATTTCTGTTCCACTGTTGTCTCTTCCATATAGAATTTTTCCCAGTTTGCATTGTGGAAGAATGTCTTTAGTTTTGCAAAGTCTGTTTTGTTGTACATCAATCTTCCTTTCCTATGCTTTTCGTTCCTCTCCATGTCTATTTCTTCCTTTAGTACAGTTTCGATGAGTACATGGTCACTCTTTCCAATTGGTGTCTTGTACTGGACTTTTTCCACTATTTCAGGTTCTGTTGTAAATATTAAATCTAGTTTCGATGGCTCTTCGTTGTTTCTGTACCTTGTATTTTCACTGACCCATTGGGTCATTGTGTACTCCATGGTCATGTCTAGCAGTACATTGCCCCACAAGTCATCTCCTCGCACTGTCATGCTGTCCCATCAAATTTCTTTGCAATTGAAGTCCCCCATAATTACCAGATTACCTTTGTCCGTTAGTATCTCATTTAGTGATTTTCTTGTATCTTTTAGCATTTTTGTATGCTTGTTCTCTTTCCAAGCATTCGTTTTTGGAGGCACATATGTCACCACAAACTTTCTACTTTTCATATTCTTGCCTTCGACTTTTATCATGATCAGTTCAACATTACCTTTGCCCTCTGCAATTTTTGTCACGTTTAGGTCTTTCTTGGCCAAGAACATGATTCCCCCTCCCTGTTTCTTGTCCCTGTTTTTTATCCAGTAATTGTATAGACCTTGTCCAATAACGATGGATGGTATTTCACCTCTTAGTTTAGTCTCTACAATTCCCATTATGTCTGGTTTTTCTTCTAACAGATAATCATTGAGTTCGTTCAGACCTGAAATTAATCCGTCGATGTTAGTATAACAAGATGGTTATTGTGCTTCCCTGCCACCATACGAATCACAAAGCTAAATATATTAGAACATGTGGTAGCCCATGACCAGCACACGATTTTATTCCATTCACCCCCTTTTTTTTTTTTAAATCTACCCAGTTGTATTTTACGGGAAGGGGAGCTATGCTTGTGGTGTCCTGTCTTCATTTCTTATTTTATCTAGACTGTTTTTAAATTCGTGTGTAATGGTGACATTTCTTGTGTTTTTATGTATATTTCCCATTGTGTTTATATATTAATATATATATAATTATAGTATATTTCGTGTGCATATTTTTGTAATCGAACCAAGCAACCGAGTATGTTTGCCCGCGAATCTTGGTGTGCCCCAGCAACGCCAGTCTCTGTTTTGTCTTGGAAGTGTAAGCACGACAGTTAGTGCTTGGATAAACTTAATTAAAAAAACTTTTATTTTGTGTGTCATTTAAGCCACCCATACATGTGTATTGTTATTCCACACTCCACATTCTCATCTAACTTGTTCCAAACGTCTATTACCCTGTGGGGAAAGCTGTTCTTTTTCAGGTCTCTTCTCTAACAGTCTTGATTTTCTTTCCATGTCCTCTTGTATCTCTACTATCCCAATTTATTAGATCCTCTCTATCAATAGTTTCTATGCCTTTCATGATTCTATAAATAGTTATCAAGTCACATTTCTCTCTTCTTTGCTCTAATGTCTGTAGCTCAAGTTTTGCTAGTCTCTTCATATGATAGTTCTGAAAGTGTTGGTGCAAATTTCGAAATTGCTCTTTGTATTCATTCAAGTTTTGCTATACATTTTTTTGTACTTGGTGACCATGTTTTCGCTGCATACTCCAATCATTGTCTTATCAAAGTGACAAATTTTTCTACACCATTTCTTCATCCATGTATGTAAATGTCACTTTAATTGTTCTTATTAAATTATAAGTTTCTCAAAAGATTTTGTTTATATGTTTCTCAGGTGACATATTATTCATAATAATGACTCCCAGGTAGTTGCAGTGGGAAGCGCTAAGAAAATGACTGTGATGAATGAGGAAAATGGAGGAGAAATAAGGAAAGATGAGGTGAAGGCAGTTGTTAAGATGATGAGAGCAGGTAAGGCACCTGGGTTGGATGGATGTCATGCAGAATGTCTGAAAAAAGGAGGTACAGTGATGGTGGACTGGCTAGTGAGGTTATTTAATGTTTGTTTAAGAGAGGGTAGAGTGCCGGAGGACTGGAAGAGTGCCTGTATAGTTCCATTTTACAAGGGAAAAGGGAACAAGTGTGAGTGTAGTAGTTTCAGAGGGATCAGTTTGTTAAGTGTAGTTGGGAAGGCTTATGGGAGGATCTTGATTGAGAGGATTAGGAGAAGAATAGAGGGAGTAATTTGTGAGGAACAGTGTGGATTTAGGATAGGTAGGGGTTGCGTAGATCAGATTTTTGTGGTAAGACAGATATGTGAGAAAGCTATAGGAAAAGGTAAGGATGTTTTTTGGGCTTTTATGGATTTGGAAAAGGCTTATAACAGGGTAGACAGGAAAGCACTGTGGGAGGTATTGGAGATATATGGGATAGTAGGAAAACTTTTAGTTGTCAAAAGTTTTTATGAGAGTAGTGCAGCATGTGTTAGGATTAGAAATGGAAAGAGTGAGTGATTTGAGGTAAAGGTGGGACTTTGTCAGTGATGTGTTATGTTGCCCTGGCTGTTCAATTTATACATGGATGTGGTGGTGCAAGAGGTGAAAGCAGGGGTAGTGGGCCAGGGATTGGAAATGGTTAAAGAAAATGGAGAAAAGTGGGAGATAAGCCAGTTGTTGTTTGCAGACAACACTGCACTTGTAGCAGGATCAGAGGTGGGATTGAGGAAGTTAGTGACAGAGTTTGAGAAGGTGTGTGAAAGAAGGAAGTTGAAGATAAATGTGGGTAAAAGTAAGGTGATGGCAGCAGACTGGAAGTGAGTATTAAGGGAGAGAGACTGGAGGAAGTGGATAGTTTTAGATACTTGGGTGCGAATGTGGTGGGAAAGGGAGGAGTGGTGGAGGTAGAATGTAGATTGAGAGATTAAAAAATGTAATGAGAAATAGACATTTGGGATGGATGATAAGAGGAAATTGTATGAAGGAGTGATTGTGCCAACAGCGCTGTATGGGGCAGAAACATGGAACATAAGAGAGGAAGAGAGAGTTTAAATGTGTTTGAGATGAGGTGCCTAAGAAGTGTGATATGGGTTACTTGGCTAGATAGAGTGAGAAATGAGGAGGAGAATGGGAGTGGAAAGGGAGTTGGGAGATTGGGTTGATGAAAGAGTATTGGGATGGTTTTGGGCCAAGTGTGAATGTAGTAGTTTCAGAGGGATCAGTTTGTTGAGTGTAGTTAGGAAGGCTTATGGAAAGGTTTTGATTGAGAGGATTAGGAGAGAAATGGAGGGAGTAATTGGTGAAGAACAGTGTGGGTTTAACCACTTCAATACGGGACTTAAATCTCGCGGGCAGCAGCCAATGCCAGCCGTACGACGTAACGAAATAATATTCGCATCATAAAATATAGTCGCCGCTTATATCGATCGTTCTCTCTTTCACCCGCGAATTTTGAAAACCACAGAGAATGGGATTAAGGGCGCATTTGGGAGAATGTAAAAACACAGGGGCGACTACAATAAATATAATCAAGACGCCGATATGGCAGCGTCGCGAATCCACTTGCTCCTCATGACGCCTACGTGTGCGGCACCGTATGGAAGGGGTTAATATAGGGAGGGATTGCGTGGATCAGATTTTTGTTTTTACCTAGCCATACCTAGTTGTATTTAACGGGAAGAGAGCTATGCTCGTAGTGACCCACTTTTGTATATTTCAGTATCTAGTTTGATCTTAAATTCTTGTATAGTTTTTGCACTCACTGTTTCCTCATTCAGTTTGTTCCAGATATCTATCACTGTGTGGGAAGCTATTATTTTTCAGATCTCTTCTGTAACTATCCTTTTTAAGTTTCTTTTCGTGTCCTCTTGTTTTACTTCTATCCAACTTTAGTAAGTCATTTCAATCAAGGACTTCCATCCCTTTCATAATTCAGTAGATGGCTAGCAGGTCTCTTCTTTGTTCTAGGGTTGGTAGTTCGAGTTTGTCCAGTCTTTGTTCGTATGTCAATTTGGAGAGGGTTGGTGCCATCTTTGTCGTTGCTCTCTGAATTTTTTCTAATTTCTTTTTGTTCTTTTTAGTACTAGGTGTCCATAGTGTTGCATCATACTCCAGTTTTGGTCTTATCAATGTAACTAATATTTTCTTTACCTTTTCTTCATCCATGTAGTCAAAGGCCACTTTCATTGATCTTAATAAATTGAAAGTTTTTCCAACTAATTTGTTGATATGTTTGTCTGGTGCCATGTCATTGGTAATAGTTACTCCTAGGTCCCTTTCCAAGTTGACTTTCTATTTCCTTTTTACCAATTTTGTATTGTACCAATATTCTCTTCTTGCTTCTTCCAAATTCCATTATACTACATTTCTTGACATTGAAATTCACTTCACTCTTCTGACTCCATTTCCAGATTTTGTTCAGGTTTTCTTGTAATGATTTACAAAATTCCTCAGTGCCTACTCTCTTTAGTAGTTTTGCATCATCTGCAAAGAAGTTAGCCGTCCGGAGCGTGTTCTTGATACGTCCTGCTTCAATCGTTGCCCGTGTGTATTTACCTAGTTGTATTTTATGGGAAGGAGAACTAAGCCCGTGGTATCCCTTCTCCATATCTTGTTTTATCTAGACTGTTTTTAAACTCGTGTATCATTTTTGCACACACCACATACTCATCTAACCTATTCCAAACGTCTATTATCCTATGGAGAAAGCTGTTCTTTTTCAGGTCTCTTCTATAATTGTCTTTCCTGATTTTCTTTCCATGTCCTCTTGTATCTCTACTATCCCATTTTATTAGATCCTCTCTATCAATAATTTCCATGGCTTTCATTATTCAATAAATACAGGGTGCAGCATAAGTAACGCCCTTTGTTTAAGTGAAACAAAATTAACCCCTTCCATACAGTGACGCCTACGTAGGCGTCATGAGGACCAAGTGGGCACGTGAGGATGCCGATGTCAGCATCTTGATTATATTTATTGTAGTTGTACCTGCGTGACCCCCATACTCTGTAAACTGGCTTCATCATATTTTCTATGGTTATCAAAATTCATGGGTGAAAGAATGATCGATATAGCAGTGACTTTATTTTTTATGATGCGAGTATTATGACGCAACATCGTACGTCTGGCAGTTAATGCTGCCCGCGAGATTTTGGCCCGGAGTGAAGTGGTTAAAACCTTTTTAACTATCCTTTATTTTTTTAACATGAATGTATTCCACAGGTTAATAGATTAATATAATTTATTAACAAAATTGATAGAATGCTCATTGGGTTCAATAATGGTCAATGAAAATAAAATCAAACCAACTTAAAGAAAACGAATAAAAGTTACAAAAGCTGTGGACCTTTAAAAATTGGTCATTTATTTGAGATGTTCAAAATGTTCCCCTTCATGTTCCATACAATTTTGAACTTTACCAGCAACACTTTTACAAACTTTTTGACACACTTCAATTTCCATTTAACCCCTTCCATACGGTGCCGCACACGTAGGCGTCATGGGGAGCGAGTGTATTCGCGAGGCTGCCATATCGGCGTCTTGATTATATTTATTGTAGTCGCCCCTCCATAATGACATTCTTTCTAATTCTTTTGTAATCGCATTTTCTATGGTTATCAAAATTCACGGGTGAAGAGAGAACGATCGATATAAGCGGTGACTATATTTTATGATGCGAGTATTATTACGACACGTCGTACGGCTGGCATTGGCTGCTGCCACCGAGATCTAAGTCCATGACGCCTACGTGTGCGGCACCGTATGGAAGGGGTTAACTTAAAGGTTGCTTCATCTGACCACCATATCTTTTCAAGGAAAGTTACGTTAACATTAACTTTATTCATAAAGTTTTCACAAAATTACAGTTGTCTATCTTGATCTCCATCATGCAAACTTTGAAGCACATGTGGAATGTAAGGTCTCATCTGTAGTTTCTTCATTCTCCGAACACTCCTATCACTGATTGCTAACTCTGCAGAAAAACACCTACTGGATTTTTTAGGAGAACACAGCAACGATTCTTGTAGTTCATTGGACTTTACTAAGCTTGTTGCAACAATTGGCCTGCCTGCTCTTTGAGCATCACTTACACTTCCTGTGGATTCAAATTTTCTAATCAAGCTTGTGATATTTTGGCTTTGCACCCTTGGGATGTTAAATTCAACTGATAACAATCTTTCAGCACCATTTTTATTGTTTTGGTAGTACAACTGAATAGCTTTTACTCTGTTCCTTTGTTAATCTCATGGTGGTATAAAATATCTGAAAAAATAGAGATGTAGCAATTAATTAAAGAAAATAATAAAGAAAAAATACATTATGAGATCAAGAAATAAAAAGGGCATTAATTATGCCGCACCCTGTAATTATCAAGTCTCATCTCTCTCTTCTTATCTCCAATGTCTGTAGCTCAACTTTTGCCAGCCTCTCCTCATATGATAGTTCTGAGAGCTTGTGATATTTTGACTTTGCACCCTTGGGATGTTAAATTCAACTGATAACAATCTTGCAGTTTCAGCACCATTTCTATTGTTTTGATAGTACAATTGAATAGCTTTTACTCTGTTCCTTTGTTAATCTCATGGTGGTATAAAATATCTGAAAAAGTAGAGATGTAGCAATTAATTAAAGAAAATAATAAAGAAAATATACATTATGAGATTAAAAAATAAAAAGGGCATTAATTATGCCGCACCCTGTAATTATTAAGTCTCATCTCTCTCTTCTTTGCTCCAATGCCTGTAGCTCAAGTTTTGCCAGCCTCTCCTCATATGATAGTTCTGAGAGCGTTGGTGCCAATTTCGTAATTGCTCTTTGTATTCTTTCAAGTTTTGTTATACATGTTTTTGTACTTGGTGACCACATTGTCACTTAATACTCCAATTTTTGTCTTATCAAAGTGACTAGTATTTTCTTCACCATTTCTTCATCCAGGTATATAAATGCCACTTTAGTTGTTCTTATTTAATTATAAGTATCTCCAAAAATTTTGTTTATATGTTTCTCAGGGGACATATTATTCATAATTATGACTCCTAGGTTCTTCTCCTTTTATACTTTTTAATTTCTTCCTTTCCCAATGTGTATGATCTCGCAATTCTTTTTTTGCTTCTTCCTTTATACTACACTTCTTAATGTTGAATTCTGTCTCCCACTTCCTACTCAATTCCCTTACTTTATTGAGATCACTCTGCAGCGACTTGCATTCTTCTTTGGTGTTCACTTTTTTCAACATATTTGCATTGTCCACAAAGAAGCTCGTATAACTTTCAATTCTTTCATCCATATCATTAATATATATAGCAAACATTATTGGGGCTAAAACTGTTCCTTGTGGAACTCCACTAATCACCCCATCCCAATTGGAATGTTTGTCTCATATCACCACTCTCATTTTCCTTTCATGCAAGAGGTCATTTCCTCCCTCATTAAATCCATAGAAATAATTATCTCCTTTTTCATTTGCGCTGCTCTTATCTATATTTCTAATTTTAATGATTTGTTAGACTTCAGCTGTGTTGTCTGCACATCTTTTGTTTACATTCCTTCAGATGTCCAGGGCCCATTTGTCCCCAACTTCATTTTCTTCCATTTTTCTCAATAATCCCTCCCCCCTTCTTCACCTGCTCACTACACCATGAGCTTTCCCCATTCCCTACTAATACAACACAGATACTCCCTCATTGAAATCCACGAAAATTGCATTTTTTCCCGGAGTTCCAATCTTTGCCATAAATTCGATGTGTGTGTGTGAATTCTACAACATGGTCATCTTGAATTGTGACAAAAAAAAAAAGATAAATAATATATATTGACTTTGCAAAAGCTTTTGATTATGTGCCCCATGAAAGACTACTTACTAAATTAGCTTCACACAGAATAAATGGTAGTCAATTAAGTTGAACAAGTAATTGGTTCAATGAATAAAAACTGAGAGTTTTCAATGCAAATCTTCTAGACGGAAAAATGTTATGAGTGGAGTTCCTCAGGGCTCCATTCCTGGGCCACTTCTCTTCATACATACATACATACCAAAGGCTTTTCGCCCCTTACATGGGGGATAGCCAAAAAGAAAAAGGCATAGAAACCACTCCCACCCATTTCATTTCCTATATATTCCACTGCCCTCCACCCTCCCCCCTCCCTCCCATCTTGGCACCTCCTGGATGATGGGTCATCCCTTCATCCTGTCCACTGCTCTGGGTCAGAAGCAGTGTCGCAAGACACAGCACATCCACAGCAAGGCCGCTTCATTAATTTGGCGACCCCCCCCCCCCACCCCCACCCCCCTCCATCCCTTCATGCAGAAAAGGAGAAGACGGGGAGAAATCCCTTCGGGCTGCATCAAATTTTTCTCATACATACTTCCTCACCCCACATCCCCCACCCACTCCCCCTCATGCATCACAGCATCATCCATACACAACCCCTCTCCATTCACCCTATCTTCTGTCCTCTTCCGTCCTTCCTCAATAGACGTTCCTCTCTTTTGTAATACCCCTTTCACCCCATCCATCCATCTCATCCTAGGATGCCCCCTCATATTCACTCCTTCCACCCCTGCCCTCCACACCTCTTTTACTAATCTTTCATAACTCATTCTTTCCATGTGCCCAAACCATCCTAATACTCTTTCATCAACCCCATCTCCCAACTCCCTTTCCACCCCTGTTCTCCTCCTCACCTCCTCATTTCTCACTCTAGCCTAGTAACCCCTATCATACTTCTCAGACACCTCATCTCAAACACATTCAAACTCCTTCTCTCTTCCTCTCTCATGTTCCATGTTTTTGCCCCATACAATGCTATTGGCACAATCACTCCTTCATATAACCTCCTCTTATACCATGGACTGAAATCTATTGTCTCCAAATTTGCTGATCACTTAAACCAATTAGATATTCAAGAAGATTTAGATAAACTACAGCAATGGTCTGAAAAGTGGCTAATGAAATATAACACAAGTAAATGCAAGGTTATGCACATAGATAAAAATAACAGTAAGTATAATTACAAGTTATTTGGAAATTCATTAACAAAAGTGGATATTGAAAAGGATATCGGTGTAATTATCAATAACAATCTCAAATCATCTAAGCAGTGAGCCTCTGAGAAAGCAAATAAAATTCTGGGACTGCTTGATTTTTTACTTCAAAAGTCTATCTTTCATTAACAAGCTATATAAATTAATAATTTGTCCACATTTGGGATATGCTTTTTCATTATGGTCCCTAAATCTCATTAAAGACATTGACAGATTAGAAAAAGTACAATGGCGAGCCACAAAACTGATTCCAAGTATTAAAAATAGATCATACAAAAATTGGCAAAACACATGAATCTATTTTCCCTAAAAAAGCATAGAAACCAGAGTTGACTTGATACAGGTCTTTAAGATTCTTTTGTCTTATTACTTTTCTTCCTCCATTATCCCAAACCAAGTTCCTGGCCTTTTTTTCCAATCTCACACTTTTTGTTAAACCAGTCCTGTTTCTGCTTCCTCCCAA
Organism: Oratosquilla oratoria; assembly: GCF_046742065.1. Taxonomy (NCBI): domain Eukaryota; kingdom Metazoa; phylum Arthropoda; class Malacostraca; order Stomatopoda; family Squillidae; genus Oratosquilla; species Oratosquilla oratoria. The sequence continues at coordinate 9,867,950 of NC_134816.1, forward strand.
TAGTCATTGGCACATGTTCACAAACCAGTTGTAAATGTCAGGAAAAATTTCCTATTTCCTACTTATTCCTGTGATATTCATGAATTCCTTCTAGTTTCCTTCTTCAAAGAATTTTTTCAATACTAAATAATCTGCTTCCCAAAAATTTAGTCTCTCTTACCTTTGTGATTCATCCCTTGGCTCTATTTTCTCATCCTCAATTTGAAATTCAATTGTTACAAGGTCACTTTTTCATATGGGGCAAAGGTAGTTCAATGAGCTGATGATGTTTGCTCTTTGGGTAGAACAGATCTTGTGGGTATGTCATCTCATACCCAGGTCACTTACTCATGTATAGGACTCGAACCTACTGCTCTGAGCGTGAGGTTCAAGTCCTATACGCTACAGTCATAAAAATGATCTGATTGATGTTGTCCACCAGCAAATTTCTCACAGAGTTACAATGGTGAAGCGTGAAAGGGATTTATTCTGGTCTTTACCCCCCTGGTACTAGCGGGCTTGGGTCTCTAGTGAAAAAGGAAATGGGGTTGCAGACAGCGATCTTTCCCAATCTTGGGAATCAGTAGCATTTTGAGTTCAGAGACTTTTTAAGTAGCTTCTGTAGCTGAGCAGGTTAAGGTGCTGCTCAGTAGCCTTATGGCTTCTTGTGTGTTAGGTTCAAGCCCTATACTCAATGGTCATTAAAATGATCTGATTGAGGTCGCTGTCCACTAGTGAATTTCTCACATAGTTACAATGACAAAGCATGAAAGGTATTCTTTCCAGTCTTTACCCCCTACTATTAGTGAGCTTGGGTCTCTAGTGAAAAAGGAAACGAGGTCGCAGACAGCGATCTTTCCAAACCTCTGGAACCAGTAGTGTTTCAAGTGTAGATACTTTTTAAGTAGTTTCTGTAGCTGAGAGGGTTAAGGTGCTGCCCAGTAGCCTTATTGCCTCTGAGCAGTAGGTTGGAGTCCTATATGTGACAGTCATAAATATTATCTCATTGAACTACCTTCGCCCAGTAGGAATTTATGAATTCCATGGGAGTAAGGAGGAAAAGGGAAATTTCCTAACATGACTTAGGAGTCAACAAACATGTACCAAAGACTATTAGGAGGAGGAAACAGAAACAGGACTAGTTTAGTTTAACCAAAAAAAAAGTGAGATTGCAAGAAAGGCCAGGGATGTGGTTCAGGAAAAATGAAAGAAAAGAAGCAATAAAACAAAAGCTTAAAAACAAGCAAGGAATGACTATGCAAGAATTCAAAGGGAGGAAGAAAGAAATTTTGAAAGAAGTGAAGTAGATAAATGCAAAGATGAACCTAAGCTGTTTAACAGATTTATAAATAGTAAATTGAGAGAGTGAAGTAATGAAGCTAATAATGGGTGATGAGGTCTTTGAAGAGGCCTCTGCACAGGCAGAAATAATGAAAGTTTCCAATCAGCCTTCACAAAACAGCAGTTTTTTGGAGGAAAGCAGGGAAGTAAAAAACTAGGTTTAGAAGATATAAATGTAGAAATAAGGAAAGTGGTCAATCTCTTGGGATCATTGGATGTGACAAAAGCTTGAGGACCTGATGGGATCTTGAACTGGATACTTGAAGAATGTAGGGAACAACTTTTGGGCAAGATTCACAGTCCTATATGTTTGTTGAAAGAAGGCATTGTGCCACTTGATTGGGTAAGGGCAAATGTGGTGCCAATTCACCAAGGTGGGAAAAAGGTGACACTATAAAATTATAGGCCAGTATCACTAAGCAGCACAATAATGAAAGGAATATTAAAGATGGATGGACCAAATATCTTGAAGAGAACATTGCAAAAAGATCTAGGTACTATTTTGGCATGGAGAGCCAAGAATGGGAAATGAAGTTCAATACCAAAAAGTGCAAAGTACTGGAAATGGGCAATAGCAGCAAAAGGCCATACTTACTGTTATTTGGGAAGCAAACACATTACAAAAGTAAAGGAGAAAGACTTGGAAGAGTTGATAAAAGATAACAGGTCACCTGACAGATATATTGATAGGATTGTGGGAAACATTATGGACTACTGTAGAAGATTAAAGTGCTGTTTCACTATATGGAAAAACTAATTGAATCACTGATGTTGGCCAAGACTGGAACATGTATCAGTAATGTGATCCCCACACACAGAAAAATATATAAGCAAGATTGAGAGAATACAAAGGGCAAACCAAATTGGTCCCCAGCCTGGCAGATAAACCATACAAGGAAAGAGTAAAAGCACTGTGTCTACCAAGTTTGAAGCATTGAAGAGAAAGAAGTGACATGATTACTGTATTCAGGTCATTAACGGGGATAGATTGTATTGACAGAAGAGATATCCTGATTATGGATGGGAGGGCTTGAGGTCATGGGAACAATTTTAGAAAGCCCACATGTCTAAAGGATGTGAAAAATTACAGTTTTCCATATAAATGCATAAATGCTTGGAATAGCTTAGATGATATAGTTCAAGATGGAACAATACACGAGTTGAAATCTAAAAGAAATTGGAAATCAAAGATATAGATTAAGTTAGAACTGTACTTGAACTTGAGGCTAGTTATTTCAACTTCTTCAATGCAAGTCAAATATTCATGCTCACATCAGGTTGCCTGATGTACAATGATGCATCACAATATGCTTATTACAAAATACAAAGTTACTGCTGTGATACTCATTCTCTTTCACCCAGAATAAATATAACGTCACAGAAAATGTGATCAAGCCTGTTCACAGAATATGGGGGTCTCTTCAACTACAAAATATAACTAGGAAGCTAACACCAGCATCCACGTATATCCCACTCTCGGCTCATAACACGCACATAGGCATCATCGCATTAAAGAGGTTAAATTGGAGAGTAGGAGGTGGGACTCAACAAATGTTGTTCCTTTCCTTGTATACTGTAATTAGGTAAATTTTGTACATAATACACACACACCCTGAACATTCTGACAAACTCTGGCCTCAGATCTCAAAGGTTGTGTATTTACCTAATTGTAGTATACAGGAAAGGATCAAATGCCACTTTTATTGATTGTAGCAAATTATAGGTTTTACCGACAGTTTTCTTTATCTGCTTGTCAAGGGACATATCCTTTGTGATGATTGCTACCAGGTCTTTTTCAGATCCTACTTTCTTTACTGCCTTTGCACCAATTTTATATTGTCCTGATATCCTGTTTTTAGTTTTCCCAAATTCCAATATGCTACATTTCTTAATGTTTAAGTCCACTTCCCACTTCTGACTCCATTTCCAAACCCTGCTCAGATCTCTCTGTAGTGAGTTACAGTCCATTTCAGTATTCTCTTTAACAGTTGCATGTCATCTGCAAAGAAGCTCATGTAACATTCCACACCTTTGTCCATGTCATTCACATAAATAGCAGACATTATTGGTGCCAATACTGATCACAGTGGAACTCCACTAATTGTCTCTTCCCAAATAGAAATCTCTAAGTACTACTCTTATTTTTCTTCCATGCAAAAAGTCCTCCATCCATTTCAGTAGTTTACGTTGTATCCCTCCAATGGTTTCCAGTTTAATAGCTTTTTGTGTGGGACTTTAACAAAAGCTCTTTGTAGATCGAGGAAAGCACAGTCATCTCATCTATCCCTTGTATTATATCTAGAAGTCTTGAGTAAAAACAGATCATATTAGTGGCACATGATCTTCCCTGTCTAAATCTGAATGGTATCGGATTTAGTATATTGTTCTCCAGATGTTTTATCCATCTACTTTTTATAACTTTTTCACAAGTTTTGGTTACTGTACATCTAAGGGAAACAGGTCTGTAATTTGTTGGGTCTTCCTTATTTCCTCCTTTATAGATTGGTACAATATCAGCATTTTTCCAGTCATCTGGTATTTTTCATTGTTTGAGTGAGCAACTTATTATGTTATTTTTTGTCTATTAGTTCTTCTTTACATCCTTTTAATATCCAGTTTGCTTTTCCATCTGGGCTGTCTGATTTCCTGACATCGAGGTTCATTATTTGGTCCATTATTTCTGTGTTACTATTTTCAGATCTCTTATGTAACTATCCTTAAGTTTCTTCTCATGTCCTCTTATTTTTCTTCCATCCCACTTCTGTGTGTGTGTGTGTATTTACCTAGTTATATCTAATGGGAAGGGGAGCTATGCTTGTGGTGGCCTATCTCTGTATCTCGCAGTGTCTAAATTGCTAATAAGTTCACATATGGTTTTTGCACACACTATTGTTTTGTCTAGTTTGTTCCATATGTCCACCACTCTTTGGGGAAAGGTGTTCTTTCTCAGGTCTCGTCTATAACTGTCTTTTTTGAGTTTCCTTCCATGTCCCTTTGTATTTCTCTTATCCCAATTTAGTAAGTCTTCTCTATCAAAGACTTCCATACCTCTCATGATTCTATAGTCAACAAGTCATCACTTTTTCTTCTTTGTTTCAGAGTCGATAACACTAGTTTTGACAATCTCTTCATATGACAGTTTTGAAAGTGTGGGGGCCATCTTTATAGTTGCTCTCTGGATTCTCTCAGTTTTCGTTATATTTTGGGACTGGGTGACCATAGTATTGCTGCGTACTCCAATTTTGGCCTTATCAGTGTGACTAGTATTTTCTTTACCATTTCTTCATCTAAGTAAAAGCCACCTTTATTGATCTTAGCAAGTTGTAGGTTTCTCCAACAATTTTGTTTATTTATAAGGGAACATGTGCTTTGTGATACAGGTCTTTTCAGATTCCACTTTCTTTACTTCCTTTGCACCAATTTTATATTGTCCTAATACCCTTTTTTTTTTTTTTTTATACTTTTTCCGAATACCATTATGCTACATTTCTTTATATTGAAGTCCACTTCCCACTTCTGACTTCATTCCCAGATCCTGTTCAAAGCTCTCTGCAGCGAATCACAATCCATTTCAATACTTTCTTCAGTTTGCATCATTCCACACCCTCATCTATGTCATTCACATAAATAGCAAACATTATTGGAGCCAATACTGATCCCTGAGGAACTCCACTAATCACCTCTTCCCAAGTAGAACTCTCTCAGAGCACTACTCTCATTTTTCTTCCATGCCATAAATCCTCCATCCATTTCAGTAGTTTACTGTGTATCCCTCCTTTGGTTTCCAGTTTTCTTAAATTTTTTTTTTTTTTTTTTTTTTTTTTTTTTTTTTTTTTTTTTTTTTTTGGTGGTACTTTGTCTAGGAAAACACAGTCAGTCCTATTCCAGTCTTGGACTTATCAGGATTTTGAGGAGTTTTTCATCCTTTCATCCATATGGTGGAACACCACTTTAATCTTTTGCAATAATTCATATGTCTCCTACAATCATGCTGATATGTTTGTCAAGTGACATGTTGTCTTTTATCTACTCTCTCAAGTCTTTCTCCTCCTTTGGTTTTGTAATGTGTTTGCTTTTCAAGGAATAGTTTAAGTATGGCCTTTTGCTGCTGTTACCCATTTCCAGTACAGTAGTCCCACGAATAACGCGGGGGTTAGGTTCCTGAAATTACCGCGTATAACCAAATCTGCGTATTCTGATATTTCTTATTAAATACCGGGGTAAATCTTTATTTTCGACCATGGGAGTAATGTAGCAATAGAAAATTAAATATTAATTAAATATGCAATTTTGTGTGCAAAAAGTGTGAAAAAGTAAAAATAGAATATCAGGGCAATATAAAATTGGTACAAAGGAAGTAAAAAAAAGTTAGCTTGGAAAAGGACCAAGGAGTGATTATTAACAGATATGTCACCAGACAAGCAAATAAACAAAATAGTCAGAGAAACCTACAATTTATTGAGATCAACAAAGGTGGCCTTTAACTACTTGGATGAGGTAATGGTAAAGAAAATATTAGTCACACTGATAAGACCAAGATTGGAGTACACTGTGACACTATGGATGCTCAGTACAAAAAAGAATATAAAGAAATTAGAAAGAATCCAAAGAGCAACAACAAAGATGGCACCAACACTTTCAAAGTTGACATGCAAACAGAGATTGTCCAAACTGCAACTACCAACCCTGGAACAAAGAAGAGAAAGAGATCTACTAGCCATTTACAGAATCATGAAAGGGGATTGAAGTCCTTGACAGAAAAGATTTATTAAAGCGGAATATAAAAAAGAAAAAAAAAAAAAAAAAAAAAGAGGGCATGAAAACAAACTCAAAAAGGATAGTTATAGAAGAGATCTGAAAAAGAATAGTTTCCCACACAGAGTGGTGGATGTCTGGAACAAATTGGACAAGGCAACAGTGTGTGCAAAAACTGCACAAGAATTTAAGAACAAACTAGATGTTGAAAGATACAAAGATGCACTATGAGCATAACTCCCTTCCCTTCTAATACAACTAGGGTAAATACATAGTCAAACCTATACAAATAGAAAATAATTTTTTTATTTAGAACTTAGAATTGAAACATGTGATAATTATTGGTAATACTGTTAATAGGACTGTACAAAGTGGAGCATGCTAAAATATAGAATGAAAGTACTGTACATAATCTGTAAAATGTACAATAAGGACCCCAAGAATAAGTAAAAATGTTAGTCATAGGATTAGCAACATACTTGATGTGTAAAGGTGTTGCTGAAATAAATACTAGTTAATATATGGTTGATGAATATGGATATATAATGGTAAATGAATAGTATATCAGAAACCTCAGGTGTCAAAAATACGTACACATAAAAATAGTATTGTTTGTGTAAGTGGTTTAAAATTCTTATATTTTTGTATTTTTAACATAAAATTAGTAATGAGCAACTCTGTTAGATACATTTCATTACTATAGTAAACAGTTTATAAATATAAAAGCATTAAACCACTTGAATCATGTAATGCTGAAGGTAATGTCCAGATTTATCAAATGTATATTCTTTACTGGTGCCATATTGGAAAATTTCTGCTATTTTCTTAGGCAGGGTTTGAGATGGCCCCATATCTGAAAATTGTCATAAAGGTCTAATCTAACATTCCGCTGAATTTCAAGCTTTTAACCCAATTTGAATAATCACATGATATTTTGTCATTCACCTGACTAATATAGCCCAATCTGGAACAATATAAGTATTCAAATCTAAATTTGATAATTGGAAATTAATTGATTAACAATACATAAAGGTGAGGCTAGGTATGATAAAATTGGAGAGTAGGAGACAGGGATGGAATGGATGGGAGTGGTTTTATGCCCCCCCACTTTGTTTTTGGTATATTTATGTATCTAGGAGACAGGACCCAATAAGTGATACTCCTCTCCTGTACACTATAATTATGTAGATACTCAGAAACACCAGCACCCTGATCCATGCAAGAATGAAATATGCATCAGTGGTATGGTTTCTCCACAGAGTGAAGGAGATCAGGAAGCGAAAAAGTTCTTAGATGTGGTGTAGGATAATTTCCTAAAACAAATGATTACCGATCCTACAAGGGGAGAAAATACTCTGGGCTTACTTTTAACTAATAATGAGCACCTAATAAGTAACATAAGAGTGGGAGATAGTCCAAGTTCCAGTGATCAAGAAATAAGATTTAATATTATTTGGGAAGAATTAAAAAGTACGAATAATGTCCAAGTGCCAGACTTCAGGAGAGCAAACTTTGACAATACAAAAACCTATTTGAAATTGAATATGAAGTGTCATATGGAGGTTTTGGAAATTATTGGCATGGTCAGGTGTCGGGACATGACCAGAGGTCAGGTCATGACCAGGGGTCAGGTCACGGAGGGTAATATACATACCTTGGGTCAGGTCATTTGGGGGCGGGGGCTCAACAGCCAGGTCAGCGATTTGGATGAAATGTATAGCAATCTAACTGATTTAATTATTAGTGCACAAAATACATCCACCTGAAGTCAATACAGAAGAATAGTAATACATCCAAATGGATGATGGACAGATTGAAACATGAGATCGGAATGAAAAGAGGAATTACGTAAAAATTAGAAGAAAAGGGAAAAACACCTTGGATCAAGATATAACAAAATGGCAAAGCTGGTTAAAAAGAATACACATACAGTGAAATGTATTTATGAAAATAAGGTTGCCAGTCAAGCAAGATCCAACCCTAAGGGTTTCTTTCATCTCTATAGAACAAAAAATAAAGAAAGAATAGGCCCAATTAAAAACAATGAAAATGTCATGATAGAATCAGAGGAAAAAATGAATGAGGAATTTAACAAATATTTCCTCTCGGTGTTTACTAATGAAAGGTTAGATAAGGTACCTGACTGCAATCCGATTTTCAGCGGGGATGAAGAAAGTAGACAATCTAATATCAATATTAGTAAAGTAGTAGTCAAGCAGATTGAAAGACTTAAAGCTACAAAATCCCAGGGTCCAGACAAAATTTTTCTGAGAATGCTTAACCACTTCACTCCGGGCCAAAATCTCGCGGGCAGCATTAGCTGCCAGATGTATGATGTCTCATAATAATACTTGCATCATAAAAAATAGTCACCGCTTATATCGATCGTTCTCTCTTTCACCTGTGAATTTTGATAACCATAGAAAATGTGATGAAGACAGTTTAGAGAGTATGTCATTATGCAGGGGCAACTACAATAAATATAATCAAGACGCCGATATGGCAGCCTCGCATATCCACTTGCTCCGCATGCTGCCTACGTAGGCAGCACCGTATGGAAGGGGTTAAGGAGTGTAAATTTGAAATCTGCGACCAGTTAACTGAAATATTTAATAAATCTGTAGACACTGATTTTGTGCCTACTGCTTGGAGGGAGGCAAACGTTCCTGTTTTTAAGAAGGGAGATAAATTGTCTATATGCAACTACAGGCCAATCAGTTTGACATCGTTTATGGGTAAAATGCTTGAATCAACAACAGTAAATAAACTCGAAGAACACATCGAGAGACATAATTTAATTCATGACACAAAGGTAAGTCATATGTGACTAATCTTATATCCTTTTACACTTAAGTATATAAGGCATCAGATAATGATAATTACGGTGTTATTTACCTTGACTTTAGCAAAGTGTTAGACAAGGTGCCACACCAGAGAGTACTAAATAAAATCAAAGCCCATGGCATAGGAGGAAAAGTGTTAGAATGGATTAGAGTTTGGATTAGTAACAGAAAACAGCAGGTCACCATAAATGGAGTAAAATCTAAGGGCAATATTACTAGTGGGGTTTCCCAGGGCTCTGTTTTGGGTCACTTGTTGTTCATTATGTACTTAAATGACTTAGACAATGGGATAAATAGTGATGTTAGTAAGTTTGCAGACGACACTAAAATAGGATGCCTAATTAGGTCAGGAGATGATGCACAGATTCTGCAGGATGATTTTAACAAATTGTTCACATGGTCGGTGAAATGGCAAATGAACTTCAATATCTTTAAGTGTAGCATGTTAAACGTAGGGTTACACAACTCCGAAAATAGATACAGCTTAGATAACGTGCTTTTAGAGAAAACTGAGTTGAGAGAGACTTGGGAGTTCTAGTGATTCCTGACCTTAAAACCAGGAAACAGTGCATTAGCACCAGGAATAAAGCTAACAGAGGATTATGTTTCATTGCTATAACGGTAACAAATAGAAGTGCAGAGGTAATTATCAAACTCTAGCTGGCGATAGACCCATCCTTGACTATGCAGTACAGTTTTGGTCTCCGTCCTACAGAATGGACATCAATTCACTAGAATCAGTACAGAGAAGAATGACCAAAATGATACATGGACTCAGACATTTGCCTTTCCAAGAGAGGCTTAGGCACCTTAACTTACACTCTCTGGAAAGACGCAGAGTGCGGGATGATCTAATAGAGGTGTTCAAGTGGATCAAAGGCTTTAACAAGGGTGATGCAAACAAGATCATCATATTAAAACAACAGGGTAGGACTCACAGTAATGGATTTAAACTGGACACATTTAGATTCAAGAAGGAAATAGGCAAGAATTGGTTTACTAATAGGGTGGTCAATGGATGGAATAGACTTGATAACAATGTAGTGAGTGCTGAAACTATCAGTTGTTTCAAGAAATGGTTAGACAACTTTAGGGATGGGGATGACAGATGACAGGTGGTGATGGATATGGAGCAGCCTAATAAAGTCCTTATGGTCTCTTGCAATGTTCTTCATTCTTAGTTCTTATATACTAAAAATACAAAGGGCAGCAACCAAACTGTTTGCCAGCCTGGCATATAAACCATATGAGGAAAGACAAAGAGCACTGGGTCTGCCAGCTTTGAAAGATCAAAGAGAAAGAAGGGATATGATTACACTGTTGAGGTCGCTAAAAAGGATAAATTGCATGGAAGAGATCTTGTAAGGATAGGAGGGCTTTAAGAAGTCACAAGAACAAATTAAGAAAGACTAAGTGTCAAAAAGATGTGAGGAAATGCATTTTTCCATGTAGATGAATGAATAGTTGTAATGACTTAAGAGATATAGCCCAATTTGGAACAATACATTAATTCAAGTCAAGGATATAGTGTGAGTTAGAAGTGTAATTGGACTAGATGCAATGTAAGATGAATTGGAGAGTAGGAGATGGGACCCATTGAGCATTGGTCCTTTCCTATGTTCTACAATTAGGTAAATACATAAATTCATAGCTAAATATGATACTTGGAAATTAAAGATATAGACCAAGTTGGAACTGTTCATGCATTTTAGTCAAGGCATGATAAATTGGAGAGTAGGAACTAGTACCCAAGGAATATTGCTCCATTCCAGTGTACTACAATAAGGTAAATACATAAACTCTTGAAGACAAACCACAAAATTCAATACTCCAGCAAACCCCAAACCTTCCAGCATCAGTACAATGGAAAATCCTTTTCAAAAGAAGTAAGAACTCCACTGTCTGATTTGAATTCCAAACATCAGCTTTAAGTCCATTTCAACACAGAATAGGCCTGGGCATAGAATCAATTTACATTAAATGCAACTATCAATCAGAGGGCACTGAACATTTTATACTTTCCCACACTATTCCAGGGCAAGAACATAATGTTTATTTTTTTAATTATGTATGGGCTCATCTGGTGGCTATTGCTGGTTACTTGGGAACCAATGGTCTTCTATATGGGAGACATGGGACAAGGGATGGTTTGAGTGACTATAATTTGCTGTTTTCATTTTTTTTTTTTTTTTTTTTTTCCAGATTTGATATTTGGTCTGATTGGATCATTGCTACTCCTGCTCATCTTGGCCTTAATTGTTATCTATGTCATCAAGATCCGACATCTGTCCTCACAACCTCGTGTTCTGGCCTGCAATGGTAATGGCCATATAAATGGCAAACGGAGTGGTCCAAGTGCATTGCGGAGTCAGAGTGGAGGTGGGCCGGTTGGGGAAAGTCATGAAATGGAAGCATATGTGCCCATGCTCACACGTATCCCTCCTGACTTTGTATCCGCTCCTCTTGACACTAAGGTAAGATATCCATTTATTAGAATATATAGAAAGGTAATGAGTAATCTTATTATTTATCTGAATTATATAATTGTGTACATTTTCATATATCTTAACAGTATTAAATATTCTCACCATTGTGTGAAGTGTACTCTATTAAGTATGGGCAAATTTCAATTTATGCGATCTTGAATGTGTAGTAATATATTTTGAATGAACATTCTTTGGTACAGTACTTTGTTAAACCACTTTGTAATGAATCTATATATCATAGTGGTGCATAAAAAATATATATTCTGGTCAAATGGTTAATTGTTGGCTCAAGTTCTACCTACTGGAAATCCATAGGCCATTATTCAGTAATAATCCCCATGTATTCTCATAGATCTTTCCAGAAAGAAATGCTAGACTGTGTGTTGTATTTATGCATGTGCCTCCTTGCCTATTTAGAATATACAGTATTGGAGTTATGGTTGTGGGACTGTATTTCCATTTTTCATACTTTGTTTTGAATTTGCGTTGTCTGACTGGATTGTTTTTTCTAATTCATTTCACAAATCAGTATGAAAAACTAATTTTTGGTATCCTTCAAATATTCTATCTTCTGCAGATTTTTGTTATGTCCTCTTGCCCCCTATGGGAATTGTCTTGTCATGGTGACATATGGGGAGGGGGGGGGGGTGCTTGTGTGTCCCAAGGACCTGGTGAGTGAGGCTAAAGAGGGCTTCTGCCCCTCCTCTGCCCTACTTAGGGGGAGAGGTTTGCCCATGCCAGCAAGGTTGCCATTGAGGGACCAGAGTAAAGGGTTCCCAGTGCTAGGCTAGTATGGGCCAATGGTACCACACACCAGAGGGACCCCTATAGGAGGTGGTCCTGTGGTGGATGGTTTGGTGTTTGGGCTGGGATGAGTTGTGGAGGCAGGTTGTAGCTCTACCATGGACAAACCTTTGTATCAAGAGGAAGTGTTTTTTAAAATGAGTGGCCCCCCATGGGGACAAGGTACCCTATCTGTAGCAGCCAGCACTCACTCCTTTTGAAATCCCAGTAGGTGGTTATCCTTTGCCTCTGGAGCAAAACAAATTATCTCTACCAATGGAGATAAACCACACCCAAAACCTCTGAGAGCGGGTCAACCAGGCCATCAGGGTCACCCCATCTGGTTGTAATGGAAGGGAAACAGCAGGCTGGAAGTTGAACTCTCCTTGCTAATGTGTCTCAAGTTTGAAGACCCCATGGATCACCAACTGAGTCTGGTCTTGATACAATCAAGATATCAAATATCTACCCATCACTCTCCCTTGAATTTGGAAATGTGTTGGGTCTCCCAATTTTAAAATTTCTATATTTTCGTCTTCTATAAAACTCACCTGTAAAACTCCTCTGAGGTTGAAGAAGCTGTCTCCCCACAGTGGGTGGCAACAATTAAAATCTAATGGGATGAAAGGAGAGGGAAGGTTTTACATGAGGTGGCTAAGGTTGTCCCTTTCAACTGAGATACTGGGTGGTATGTAGATGCTGCACATTGTGGAAACTTGGTTTAAAAATAGTCTCTGTGAAACAGCCTGCAATGGGAGTCTGCAGTTTGAGAATAGTTTGGGGAACATCACTTCTCGTTAATACTACAGTGCCGACACAGTGGCCCTGTTCTAAATTAGATTCTGTGTAGTATGCTATATATTCTGAGGGAACAGGAGGGATTGAGTCTCCTACCATTGTCTCTTGGAGACAGACACATGCTAGGGAGAATCTTGAAAGAATGAGACTTGACTCCTCCCAGGCGGCATGCATACTGTGACAATTTCATTGTAGAAACTTGGATTTGCTACTTTGTTGGCCTTTGAAAAGCTCCAGAAAGGAGTTTCCATTTCCTGTCCTGATGGTGTTTTTGTTCAGATGGTGTGGTTAATACTAGAATCAACAAAGAACCAAAATCTTGAAATTTCCGATGGCATCTGGACAGGGTAGATTGGTTGCTGTTTGAGAGGCTCACATCACCTGATCATTCGTTGGCTAGCTTTAGTTACTTGGGGGAGGCTGTAGCATATTACCAGTATAATACAATCTACAGCACTACAATCTGTCCTAAGGACATTTGGCTGTTTTTCCTAAGAATGACTGGACTACTGCTTTATGGGTGTTGTGTGTTGCTTTGCCCTGCCTTCATAAACATTGTGGAGATCCCAAGTGCATGGATGCCTTCTGACAAACACAGACTCAGGCCCAATGAATATTAAAGGATGCACAATGAGCATCGTGGAAAAATTGTCATGTTAATTACAGCTCAAACCCTACTGTATTTACCTAGTCGTATTTTATGGGATGGGAGCTATGCTTGTTGTGACCCGTGTTCGTATCTCTCCATGCCCAGTTTAATTTTAAACTCGTGTATAGTTCTGGCATTTATGGTTTCACTGTTCAGCCCGTTCCAGACATCGATCACTCTGTGTGGGAAACTGTTCTTTTTCAGGTCTCTTCTGTAACTGTCTTTAATTTCTTTGTGTGTCCTCTTGTTTCTCTTTTGTCCCATTTTAATAGGTCATCTCTATCAAGAACTTCCATCCCCTTCATAATTCTGAAAATGGTCAACAAGTCGCCTCTTTCCCTTCTCTGCTCTAATGTTGACAGCTGTAATTTTTCCAATCTTTGTTCATATGTCAAATTTGATAGTGTGGGTGCCATCTTTGTTGCCGCTATTTGGATTCTTTCTAATTTCCTTGTGTTTTTCTTGTGCTAGGTGCCCACATTGACATAGCATATTCTAATTTCGGTCTTATCAATGTAACAATTAATTTCTTGACCATCTCCTCATTCATGTAATCGAAGGCCACTTTCATTGATCTTAAAAAAATGTAGCATGTTTGTCGGGTGTCAAGTCACTTGAGATGATTACTCCTAGGCCCCTCTCTGAGTTTACTTTCTTTACTACTTTGTTTCCCATCGTATATTTTCCTGAAACTCTATTTTTGTCTTTTCCAAATTCCATTATGCTACATTTCTTGATGTTGAAATTCATTTCATATTTCTGGCTCCATTCCCATACTTTGTATAGGTCATCCTGTAGCGATTTGCAATCTTCTTCTGTCTTCACTCTCTTGAGTAATTTAGCATTGTCGGCAATAAAAATCATGTAACAATTTATATCTTCGTCCATATCATTTATGTATATGGCAAATATTAAGGGAGCCAAAACAGAGCCTTGTGGGACGCCACTTTTTATATCTTCTCATTTCAAATTTTTGTCTCTAAGTACCACTCTCATTTTTCTCCCAGTTAAGAAGTCCTTCATCCATTCCAACAGTTTGCCTTGAATTCCTCCTATTTTTTTCAATTTTGCTTATTAATTTATTGTGTGATACCTTATCAAAAGCTTTCTGCAAATCCAGGAAGGTGCAGTGGAAGAGGGTTTGTAAGATCTCTACGAAGTTTTCACCTCCCACCTCTCCCATGTTGTCTCATGCTGGTGAGATGATGGCCAATCCCAAAGAAGTTGCTAATATGTTTGCATATCACTTAGTAAGCATTTCTAAGAAAGATCTTAATTCACCCATGGCACACCATAGACGCCATTTGGAATCATGTGGAATTATCTTTACCTCCACTAAGAGTGAATCTTATAATGTGCCTTTTTCCATCTCTGAATTAAAGATAGCTCTGTCACAATGGAGCAATTCATCACCGGGCCTTGATGATATTCCATATGCCTTTCTATATTGCATGTCAGATAAGGACTTCCCTTACTCTTTGGGTGTTGGCATGATCCCAATCCCAAAACCTGGAAAAGACCATCCATTGGTAGCCAGTTATTGCCCCATATCCTTAACCTCTTGCATCTGTAAACTACTGGAAAAGATGGCAAATGTTATACTTATATAGTACTTGGAGAAAGGCAATTACCTATCACCTGTTCAATATGGGTTTTGAAAAATGCAATTCACAGCTGATGCTCTTCTGTCCCAAGAATCCTGTGTTTGTGAAACATTTACAAATAAACAACACTGTGTTACAATATTCTTTGACTTGGAAAAAAGCATATGACACAGCCTGGCATCACAGCATTCCAAAAACCTATACATATATGGGCTTCTTGGTAGACTCCCCATTTTCATTCAACAGTTTTTATCTCCTCGTTTCTTATGAGTGCAAATTGGGAGTGCTCTGAATCTCATTCACATGAAGATGGTGTACCACAAGGAAGTATACATAGTGTGACACTTTTTGCTGTGGCCATAAACAGTGTCATTGATGCGCTTCCAGAAGGAGTTCGTGGTAGTTTATATGTCGATGACTTGTCAATCTCCTTTGCAACACAGCTGCTATTGATTGAGAGGAAACTACAATTAGCAATTAATAGATCTCTGTGTGGGCCACAACTCTAGGATTTTGTTTCTCTACTTCAAAGACTGCAGCCATACACTTTTGCCTCCATGGTGTTCCTCCTGATCCAGACCTATGTCTATATGAAAGAAGAATCCCATGTGTGGAGGAAGGCTGCTTCTTAGAGTCGCCTGACTCGGGTACCTCACTTTCGCTATATTAATGGTACCTGTATAAAATTGGCAATGTCACTCTTTAGAGTTTTAGCCCATACCTCTTGGGGTGCTGACTGACAGACCCCCTCCTATTACACTGAACAGTTATCCTCTCAAAATTGGAGTATGGCTGTGTAATCTACTCACCTGATACTGAAGCCTGACTTTGTTCATTGAACTTGGTACACCATGCCAGTGTCCACTTAGCAATGAGTTTAAGAGCAAACTAGACACTGTGAGATACAAAGGCAGGACACCATGAGCAAAGCTCCCCTTACCGCAAAATACAACTAGGTAAAACTAGGTAAATACTTATCCCCAATACCAGGCATGCTGGTGGATGTGGCATCCTTCCATTGGACTTGTATCACCAGTCCCTATTGCTGAGCTGCTGGTATAGAGTTCAGCATTTTCCTAAGTCAGTTTCTTGTAAGTCAGTATCCCAAGACTTATGCTCACAGCTATACATCTCACCCAAGCTTCCCTAAGCCTTTCAGCTTCAAGGTATCATCTGCTATGACGACATTGAATGTACCTTCCATATCTGTATGTCCCTGTCGATTTTCTAGACCTATATTACTATCTGCAACCCTGATATTTCTAAGAAAAATGTGTTACCAGATTATGAGTACCATACACTATTACCAGAACACTTCCACACACTCTGACTCCACTCCAGTATTTACAGATAGTTCAGTTGAAGTGGTAGCCTTCCTAGTGTAGCATAATTTTCAATGGCAGACCTATCTGCCATTATCTTAGTTTTAACCCATACATTGCTGGGGGAATGTTGCTTATTTTGATTCACCTGAGCCTAGAAGTGGAGAAACTGGGTAAATTTTGTCGAGATATGCTCGCGAAAGTTGGTAGAAATTCCAAAGACTTTTGCTCTTCATGCAAGTTGAACAAGGTTGTATTTTTTGGGGGAAACTCCGTTAGAATTTCATAGAGTGAAGAAATTTGACATTAATGATGTTTCAAGTCAATGTACAGTTGCCCATAATAGCCTGACACTTACAGAAAATGTGTTTATAAATAGTTTTTGTGGATTTTTTGGCAAATCACTATGTGGTAAATTGATTTTATATATATATATATATATATATATATATCTATATTTATATGTATCTATTTATAATTTCATGGAGGATAGGTGATGTTGGTGTTTCTTATTGTTTTGGTAAATGTTTTAGTAAGCATCCATCACACCATTATTGCCCGGCCACATTTTGTATTACACATTACGAAAATTGGCTGTGCAAAATTGCCAGTTCTGTGTACCTCTAAATACGTACTAAATAGCACCTGCCTAACTTTCGAAGGTCAACTTCACCTTCTCATACTTTGTTTCGTACACCAGAATCACCTAAATTACATCCTAAAGGCTGATTTTATACCCCAAGTCATCCCTGAAAAATTGCTGCCAGGGTTGCCAGTTTTGTCAATAAATAAAAAAAAATTGGGTGCCTTTTATATCCAATGGATAGGGCTACTTGGTCATTACCACATATTTGACCCTCAACATAATGAACCTATTTTTGGCAAATTTTTAAATTTGTGGCATACAATGTATGCCGCTGATCCATAAAAATTGCAGCATACAATGTATGCTGCTGACACTGTAGGGGTTGAGAATAATTTTTACCCTTCCTGTTTAATATTTTTTTTTACTATTTTTTATTTTTTTAATAAAAAGAAATGTACACGGTATGTGTGAGCAAAATTTGACGCAGCCCGAAGGGATTTCTCCCTGTCCTCTCATTTTATGCAATGGGGGGGGACGGAGAGGGGGGGTCGCCGATTTAATGAAGCGGCCTTGCTGTGGATGTGCTGTGTCTTGCGACACTGCTTCTGACCCAGGGCAGTGGAGAAGGTGCAGGGATGACCCGTCATTCAGGAGGTGCTAAGATAAGAGGGAGGGTGGAGGGGTGTGGAGTGTATTCAGGGATGGAATGGGTGGGAATGATTTTATGCCTTTTTCTTTTTGGCTACCTCCCTTGTAAGGGGGAAAAAGCCTTTGTATATGTTTGTATGTACTATTTTTTATTTTTTTATTTATTTTATTTTTCTTTTTACTATTTTTAGTGTTCTGTTGTTGTGATAAGGATGGATTATTTTGCATCTTGCAGATACTAGGAAAGGAGACCCTTTCCCCAGGACATGAGTTACTGAAGTTCATAGAGAACTTTCCTTTTAGAAAAATTATAGCTCCACTTCTGAAGGTTTTTAATCTGTTTTGGCTCACCCCATCCCCTATTTTTCATTATCACATTTTAGGTATATTTTTATTCATTTGTTACTTTACCATACCAAATATTTTGTCTTAAACATGAATTTCAGCCCATCTTTGTCATTAGTAGAAATTATGTAAGCGGTATCATATGACTTAGAAATTGCAGCATAAACTATATATCAATCAGGGAATCTATGTCCTTGATATTCATTCTTTTGATACTAATAGATCATCCATCAATTTTCCCCATGCCTTTTGTGGTTTTGTAGGCTGCTGTCATGTCACCTTTCTTTTCTATTTTGTGGTGTGGGTAATCCCAGTGTTTCTAATCTTTATATGTTCTGTCAGATAGACTGGGGATAATTTTAGTTGTATAAAAAGGTCTGGGAGGAGTTTTCGAAACAATACCCTAAGGTTTGGGTCTTTTAATGTGTGTGGATGTGGTACAGATGAGAGTAAAAGGGAAGAGATAGGCAGTATGTTTGTGAGAAGAAAGATGGATGCGTTGGCATTGAGTGAACTTAAGTTGAAAGGGAGGGGCGAGTTTGAGTTTGAGAGTGTAGATGGGAGGATGTCAGGAGTGAAGAGAGGAAGAGGGAGAGAAGAGGTTATACTAAGTGAAGAGATAGGTAAGCATGTGGTGGAGTGGAAGTTTCTTCAAGTTTAATTTGGATGAAGGTGAAACTGGGAAGGGAGATGTGGGTTTTGTAAGTGCATATGGGCCTGGTAGTGAGAAGAATGTAGAGGAAAGGGAGTAATTTTTGATAGATTTAAATGAGTGCATAAGAGGGTTTAGGGAGAAATGTCAGTGTAATTGTAGGGAGCTGAATGGTCAACTACCATATTATTATTGAATAGCGGCGACTATGCTAATCCCACTGCTGTCAACTGCCATTAATTATATTATTATAGACCAATGGGTAGTGGGTCTGGTATGATGTTACATTGATATTGATTGGAGATAATTATCTCCTCATCTCTACAAGGTGATCACCAAAGTAATGTGCCATTAAATCCCAATTCATCCAAGGCTCTGTATTGAAGATAACAAATTTCTGTGCCAACCCTTATCTTGTGGATGGGAAAGATTAAAGAAACTTTAAATTTAAACTTACAGTAATGAAGAAGGAAAATAAGAAAGATCGCTGCCACCACTCCTTGATAGGATGGTTGTGCATGCCCCCCCCCCTTTTTTTTTTTTTTTTTTTTTGGGGGGGGGGGGGGTCACAGAGGCCTTGGGATTCTATTTGCCACACTTGGTCACCAGCAATACTATCACATTAGGTGACTGAAAGAATACCCTCTTATCCAAGTTTTTAATTTATTTCTTTACCGATGTTCAATTCACTGATGGGTCTAATTCCTTAATATTCACACAGATAAAGAAATGATAAACAGGACCCAAACTACATTACAGCTTCACAGGTGGTGGGCTTAAGCACTAGGTGTATGCACCTCTCATTCCCTCCTACATTCACCAACCGTAGGGTGTCAACTCTTATGCCCACTCAGATCACATAATAATCACAAATCCTCTTTGGATTTTTTTTTTCTAATATAACTCAAATTAGAAAAAATATACATTTTTTTAATGATAAATATCTCCAATAAACAGACTAATACAAAATCAAAGGGAGGTGTCTCATTCCAATTACAGCGTGGGTTATATTATGCTGCCAAACGTCCAGCCACTTATGATTACTATGATACATAAATTCTATTGAGATCTTCACCAGGTTGCCAATTTTATCACTCACTTTGAATAAATAACATTCTTCCCCTCTCCTCAACAGTTACTTATAAATACTTAATCCACTAATGGGTTCTCATGAGAGGACACTAATGGTCACAATCAGAAACTTATTACGATCCCATAGTTTCTATAAGCTCAGCCATGTACCGGGTGCAGCAAGCATATGAGAACAAACCTTAATTCATTACCGTATTTTTCGGACCATAAGGCGCTTTGTACCATAAGGCGCACCCGTAATTTGCTGTTCCCCGTCCTTACATAAGGCGCAGCTGGTCTCGTCATCGATAATCATGCTTATGTGAGTGCATTCAGAACTGAACATTTTCGTTGTCGAATGAAAAAAATCGGTTGGGATTTAGCAAAATTACAAAAATAAATGATATATTTTTTTATTTTGGTCAGTGAAATCAGACCACCTCCATGGATGGTCTGCCCTACCAATTCCCCTTAAAAACAACATAAACACGTTACGGAATTGTGAGGAATAAAACCAGCATTAGCAGTTTTATTCCCGAAATTCTTTATTCACTTAAAATCACACAATTACAAATGAAGGTAAATTTTTAGTTTTGACCATGGGCGCAATATAGCAATAGAAAATTAATTATTAATTTTGTAAATTGTAATGTATCAATGTAATATGCAATTTTGTGAGCGGAAATAAAAAACAAAAAAAAGGTACTAAAACAGATTTCGTAAGTAATGAAGT
The DNA here is from genome assembly GCF_046742065.1 of Oratosquilla oratoria. Taxonomy (NCBI): domain Eukaryota; kingdom Metazoa; phylum Arthropoda; class Malacostraca; order Stomatopoda; family Squillidae; genus Oratosquilla; species Oratosquilla oratoria. The sequence goes on from NC_134816.1 coordinate 9,888,545, forward strand.
CTTGTCGGACGAATGGTACGCCATGTTTGTTATGATAGATGCCGACGTTGAAGAAATGAAAGGGTGATAAATTCGTCTAACCTAACCTGTGTTTAATAAATCGTTACCTGCAAATTAAATGTCATCCAGCTCGTACTCGTTGTCGTCGTCGTGAGAGACATTGGCGGGCTTTTCAACCACTCTCTTAGCTTGCGGGGTATACAAAGTACCTATGCTACTGACTTCGTTCATTAGCATATTTGCTTGTAGCAAGGTATTTTTATTTTTTTTTTTCATTTCCGCCCACAAAATTGCATATTACGTTGATACATTTTAATTTACAAAATTAATAATTAATTTTCTATTGCTATATTGCGCCCATGGTCGAATCTTAAGAAATACCCTAATGACTACAGTCAGAATGGAGCGAGACTAGACCAATGTAAAATGGCTGTCTTTGTTGTGGACGCTATCATGTCATAGCCATGATAGCGTTAATGAATGAGGTGGCATGGACTCGAAAACTGTCGAAGTTTTTTGCAATTTTCTTGTCAAGATACATGCATCTTGCTTATAACTTGGTTGTAACTTTTGCTAGGCCTATGCACTGTCGCCGTCGGCAGGCTAGCTATGAAACGTGTGAAAATAGTACGTCACTGTCCGAGGCATTTTTTTTGCAATGATGCCACACATAAGGCGCACCTCACAATAAGGCGCACCACCCAATTTTGACCGATTTTAAGGATTTTGCCCGCGCCTTATGGTCCGAAAAATACGGTAGTTTTGTCCAAGCTGCCATTGACGAGGACCTTGGGAAATCCATAAGGGCACTGGGAAGAGAGTTGCACATTGATGAGGCCACCATCCGACATGTGGTTCATGAAGACCTCCGTTACAAGTTGTACATGATGTGAAGAGGACAGTTCATGTCCCAGACAACCAGGAAGAACCAAGTGACCAGGGCCAAGCATCTCATAAACAAGCTGAAACATCCGGAGGAGCCAGGAATGCTGTAGTTCTTCTTCGATGAGAAAAATTTTGTACAGGACCAGAAGGTGAACTGCAGAAATGATCAGTGGCTGTGTATAACTCCCTAGGAGGTTCCAACTGTCATGCACACAAAATTTCCAGCTTCCATAATGATTCTGGGTGTCGTGAGCAATGAAGGCAATGTGATGCCTCCACATTTCTTCCCTCAAGGTCTTCAAGGCAATGCCGCTGCTTACACCAATGTTTTAGACACAGTTGTGAAACATGGATTAATGATGTAGCACATGGCAGGCTGTGTTTTCCAACAGGACTTCACTCCATCGCATACGGCCCACACCACCCAAGAATGGCTGGCCAACAATTTTCATGACTACGTCACTCCCAACATTTGGCCCCCTAGCTCTCCTGATGTTAATCCTTTAGACTATTACATCTGGGGTATTGTTGAGAGGGCCTCCAATATGCATCCACACAAAACTGTTGCAACTCTTCAGCAAGCTGTTGTAGCTGCAATGGCAAACATTCCCAAGACCCACCTCATTACTGCCTGCCAGTGGTTTAGACGTCGTCTAGAAGCTGTTATTGTGAATTATGGTGGTTTCATTGAATGAATACATGCATTGAGTAGGTATTCACCTGTACAGAACAGTAAATGGTACTGAAATGCTCTACAGTGTCATTTTCCTTATTCCATGGACGTTCCTTTGTTCTCAAATACCTGCTGCACCTGGTATAACGCTTTCAGTCAGTACACCCCTTTTCACTCATTTCTCATTTGCACAATGAAATATATTTTGTGTATGATGCTTCAGTCACTACACTCTACAAAACCCTCTTTATGTTTCATTCTCTGTAATCAGAACAGCGGCTTCTCAGCAATCTTTTAGACATTACAGATATAGTTCAAATATGTCCACCTATATATTCCATATCCCATAACTATGCTACATAACTGTTTTCAGAACAGCCGTAACCTCATATGTATCCAGATGCCCGGCCTAATGTTCAAATGCCTCGGTGGGCATCTGGCTATATTTTAATTATTTAGGAGTGAAACTCACTATTACACTCTACTACTGTGAGGTGAGGTAATGAAATCTCCTAAATCCTGAACCCCAAGGTTGGAATTATTCCCCTTTGCTCATAATATATTATAAGAGCCTATAGCTACCTACAAACATGCTGTAGGCAGGGCTTCCCACTCATAAAACCATGGCAAAAAGCCTCTAAATCACATACACCTCAAAATATGTGTCAAAAATAAAAATTATATAAAATTTCTATCCTTACATGACATGTGCCCCCCCTCCCTTTGAAGAAAAATTCCTGCATCATCGAGTGAAGGATTCACTGCAATAGATTTACTCACAATTCCCTCCTTTTTGGAGGTACTCCTGTTGTCCTCTGACTACTTTTTGGTCAGTTTAGTGAGATATTCCCTAACAACAGCACACTCAAGCATGTGCGAATTACAGGTGACCCTTGGGTACACCATTGTTGTGGGCAACTCTGCTGGTCATTCCACCTTCGTAGTGGGTTGGAGTGCCCCAATTGACCTCTCCTTCTGAGCTCAACTGATCATGGTGACCGCTACAACTGAGCTGCATCTGGGGTCTCGCTGGAGAGTTTGCCCCCATGACTTGGGTGATTGGTGAGCTCTCACCAGGTCTTTAATCCCTCCACCCCTGTCTAGCAGGTAATTATATCTGGATTGGGGTATCACCCCACTCGAACAAAAGCGTCTCCAATCCACCAATACTGTTCCCACTAGGAGTCCTCCCTAACCACCCTGGGTGTCCTCTGTTGGACCTTGACATGGAGCATATGTATCTCCCTGAAGTCATTAATTCCCTCACTCTTGTCATATTAATTTTTCTTTTATACAACATAGAGATGTCCTTAATACTAATATATACATAATTACACACAAATGAGAGTGGTAGTAACAAAAACTCAACATGGGAAGAAATGATAAGTGGAGTCCCACAAGGTTCAGTACTAGCTCTGATAATGTTTGCCATATATATAAATGACATGGATGAAGGTGTTGAATGTTATATGAACTTCTTTGCAGATGACACAAAACTACTAAAGAAAATAAGTACAGAGAAAGACTGTGAATCACTTCAGAGAGATCTGGACAAAGTCTGGAAATGGAGCCAAAAGTGGGAAGTGAACTTCAACATCAAGAAATGCAGTATAATGGAGTTTGGAAAAAGTAAGAATAGAATATCAGAGCAATGTAAGGTTAGTACAAAAGAAGTAAAAAAGTTAGCTTAGAAAAGGACCTAGAAATAATTATTAGCAAAGACATGTCACTAGACAAGCATATAAACAAAATAGTCAGAAAAACCTACAATTTACTAAGAACAATAAAGATGGCCTTTAATTACATAGATGAAGAAATGGTGAAGAAAATATTAGTCACACTGATAAGACCAAGATTGGAGTATGCTGCAACACTATGGACACCTAACACAAAAAAGGATATAAAGAAATTAGAAAGAACCCAAAGAGCAACGACAAAGATGGCACCAACACTTTCAAAATTGACATATGAACAAAGATTGTCCAAACTGGAACTAACAACCTTGGAACAAAGAAGAGAAAGAGATCTACTAGCCATTTACAGAATCATGAAAGGTATGGAAGTCCTTGACAGAGAAGATTTATTAAAATGGGACAGAAGAAAAACAAGAGGACATGAAAAGAAACTCAAAAAGGATAGTTATAGAAGCAATCTAAAAAAGAAAAGAAAAAATAGTTTTCCACACATAGTAGTGGATGTCTGGAACAAATTGGATGAAACAATATTAGGTGCAAAAACCATTCAAGAATTTAAGAAACTAGATGCTGAGAGATACAAAGATGGGTCACTACGAGCATAGCTCTCTTCACATATAATACAACTAGGTAAATACATATAGAATATAATTCTTACAATGTCATAGGGTTCAGTAGTCCCTCGTAACCTATCTTACTGTTCACAGTTCACCCCTTTTTTCACACAGAACACTTCACTGTTTCCTCACAGTCCTGGTTGGTTTGCACTAGTCACTGAGTTTCGTATGCAGCACTCTTCTATGAGTTACCATGGAGCATGATGCACCCTAGGTGGAAGCACTTCTGCTTTAGGGTCTGGTGGGAACTCCCTTTCCAAAGGTTCTAACAGCCACTCCTCTCCAATATATTTCTTCACTTGGGCTGCAGCCCTTCTCGTTTGTTTCCCCATGAAAGTATTCTTGAGAATGTAAACATTGCCCTTTGCAAGTCTCTCCATTACCCGGTATGGGCCTTCACACTTCGGGTTCAGCTTACAGCAGGTGCCTCGTAGGGTGGTCTCCGTTTGGATCCATACTAGGGATCCAATGTCCACCTTCTGGTAACCTCTTCCTCAGTCAGCTAGGTTCCTGTACTTTTCAGTTTTCCTCTTGTGGGTTTCCAATATGACTCAGTGTGCCAACTCAGCTTCGTCTTCTGCTTCCTCTATATTGGGGAGTCTATGCCCTACCAATCTAGGTGAGTGTCTTCTGAAGAAAGTGAAGTGTGGGGTTTGACTGTTAGAGCTGTGGGTGGCTCCATTTAATTTCCTCTGGGGTATTTGGCTGCATGATATTTTGGCAAAGTAGCATGCAGTTGATACTTTAGAGTCTATATGGGGCACCCCTACAGACCAGAGCCACACATCATTTTGTCTGTGATAGAGGAAAACTCTGTTCATAGAGAAATGATGACACTTTTATACTACGACTATCCCTCTGTTATGCTGTCCCCCAACCCCTTGTTACTGTCCTGTACCATTTCTCTGAATATTCATTTCCTTTTTTTTGCTGACCCTGTGATGGGGGAAGAGAATGCTACCACCAAGTCTTTCCATTTGAGTCTTAAAAGGTGACAAAAAACAGGATGGAGATGGGATTAGGAGTCCTATTACCTGTAGCCCCAAAAGGGGACATTCCTAAAAAAAGAAGAAAAGGCATAAGAGGATCTGGGAGTCTCCCAACCAGTACCCTAAGGTTTGGGTCTTTTAATGTGCATGGATGTGGTACAGATGAGAGTAAAAGGGAAGAGATGGGCAGTATGTTTGCGAGAAGAAAGATGGATGTGCTGGCTTTGAGTGAATCTAAAATGAAAGGAAAGGGCAACTGTGAGTTTGGGAGTGCAGCTGGGAGGTACTCAGGAATGAAGAGGGGACGAGAGAGAGAAGGGGTGGCTATACTAGTAAGTGAAGAGATAAGTAAGCGGGTAGTGGAGTGGAAGGAGGTTTCATCAAGGTTGATGTGGATGAAGGTGAAGCTGGGAAAGGAGATGTGGGTTTTTGTAAGTGTGTATTGACCTGGTAGTGAGAAGAGCGTAGAGGAAAGGGAGGCTTTTTGGGTAGATATAAATGAGTGCATAGAGGGATTAGGGAGAAATGTCAATGTAGTTGTATTGGGAGACCTTAATGCTAGGGTAGGAAATGAACCAATAGACAGAGTGATTGGGAAGTATGGAGTTCTAGGTAAAATTCATAGTGGAGAAATGATGGAGATGTGTCTTGAAAGACAGTTGATGATAGCAAATACAGTGTTTAGGAAGAAAGCCAAGCATAAGTACACATGGGAGAGGGTGGTGGATGGAAGGGTGGCAGATAGAGTGTTAATGGACTATATAGTAGTGACTAGGAGTATGATAGAAAGAGTTAAGGATGTACATGTTCTAAGGGGAGAGAGTGGGGGAATATCAGATCACTTTCTGGTGGAAGGTAAATTGAGAGTGGAGAATAGGTGGAGAAAAAGGTAAAGGGCAGAATGTAGGGAGGTACTTAGAGTGAACTGCTTAAATGAGAAAAAAAAAAGGAGAATGAATATAAGAAGAAGCTGAAAGAGGAATGGGAATTAGTAAAGGATAGAGTAGAGCTAGGAGTGGAGGAGGAATGGGGATGGTTCAAGGAGGGAGTCATAAGGTGTGTAATGATGATGTATGGAACAAGGAGGGTGGGAGGAAATAGAAGGAAGGGTAGTGAGTGGTGGGATAAGGAAGCAAAGAAATGTGTAGAAGAGAAGCAGGCTTTCATAGATTGGCTACAAATTAGGACGAGGGAATCATATGAGAGGTACAAAATAAAGAGAAAGGAAGTTAAGCATAAGATAAAGGAAGCATAGAGGAGAGCAGATGTGAAATGGGGTAAGAGTATGACAGAAAATTTTAAAAGCAATAAAAAAATGTTTTGGAAGGAAATTAAAAGAGAAAGAGAAGGCGAATCAAGTAGAGAAGAAAAGGTAAAAGGTGCAAATGGAGAGATGATAATGGAAGAGAAGGCAGTGAGAGGAAGGTGGGCAGAGTATTTTAGGGAGTTGCTAAATGTGAAGTAGGATAGGGAGGGAAAGGTAGTTGCAGTAGGAAGTGCTAAGAAAATGAGAGTGATGAGTGAGGAAAACAGAGGAGAACTAGTGAAGGATGAAGTGAAAGCAGTTGTTAAGATGATAAGAGCAGGTAAGGCACCTGGGTTGGAAGGATGCCATGCAGAATGTCTGAAGAAATGAGGTACAGTTATGGTGGACTGGCTGGTGAGGTTATTTAATGTTTGCTTAAGAGAGGGTAGAGTGCCAGAGGACTGGAGGAGTGCCTCTATAGTCCCGCTTTACAAGGGAAAGGGGGATAAGTGTGAGTGTAGTAGTTTCAGAAGGATGAGCTTGTTGAGTGTAGTTGGGAAGGCTTATGGGAGGGTCTTGATTGAGAGGATTAGGAGAGGAACAGAGGAAGTAATTGGTGAGGAACAGTGTGGATTTAGGACAGGTAGGGGTTGTGTAGATCAGATTTTTGTGGTAAGACAGATATGTGAGAAAGCTATAGGAAAAGGTAAGGATGTTTTTTGGGCTTTTATGGATCTGGAAAAGGCTTACGACAGGGTAGACAGGAAGGTAATGTGGGAGGTACTGCAGATATATGGGATAGGAGGAAAGCTGTTAAGAGTAGTCAAGAGTTTTTATGAGAGTAATAGAGCTTGTGTTAGGATTAGAAATGGAGAGAGTGAATGGTTTGAGGTAAAGGTGGGACTTCGTCAGGGATATGTTATGTTGCCCTGGCTGTTCAACTTATACATGGATGGGGTGGTGTGAGAGGTGAATGCAAGGGTAGTGGGTCAGGGGTTGGAGATGATTAAAGAAAGTGGAGAAAAGTGGGAGGTGAGCCAATTGTTGTTTGCTGACGACACTGTGCTTGTAGCAGGATCAGAGGAGGGATTGAAGAAGTTAGTGACAGAGTTTGAGAAGGTGTGTGAAAGAAGGAAGCTAAAGATAAATGTGGGTAAAAGTAAGGTGATGAGATGTACAAGGGGATAGAGTGACAGTAGGCTGGAAGTGAGCATTAAGGGTCAAAGACTGAAGGAAGTGGATAGTTTTAGAAATTTGGGTGTGAATGTGGCGGGAAAGTAAGGTGATGAGATGTACAAGGGGATAGAGTGACAGTAGGCTGGAAGTGAGCATTAAGGGTCAAAGACTGAAGGAAGTGGATAGTTTTAGAAATTTGGGTGTGAATGTGGCAGGAAAGGGAGGAGGGGGGTGGAGGTAGAATGTAGATTGAGAGAAGCGAGTAAATACCTTGGTGGATTGAAAAGTGTAATGAGAAATAGACATCTGGGAATGGATGCTAAGAGGAGGTTATATAAAGGTGTGATTGTGTGAATATGAGGGGGCGTCCTGGGATGAGATGGATGGATGGGGTGAAAGGGGCATTACAAAAGAGAGGAATGTTTGTGGAGGAAGGACGGGAGAGGACAGAAGATAGGGGTGAATGGAGAGGGGTTGTGTATAGATGATGCTGTGATGCACGAGGGGGAGTGGGTGGGGGATGGGGTGTGAGGAAGTATGTATGAGAAAAAATATGACGCAGCCCAAAGGGATTTCTCCCTGTCTTCTTCTTTTCTGCATGGGGGGTACGGAGAGGGGGGGGTCGCCGAATTTATGAAGCAGCCTTGTTGTGGATGTGCTGTGTCTTGCGACACTGCTTCTGACCCAGGGTAGTGGACAGGATGCAGGGATGACCCATCATCCAGGAGGTGCCAAGATAAGAGGGGGGAGGGTGGAGGGGAATGGAATATATAGGAAATGGAATGGGTCTGAGTGGTTTCTATGCCTTTTTGTTTTTGGCTACCCGTGTAGGGGGAAAAAGCCTTTGGTATATGTATGCATGCTATCAACAATTCTGGCCAGCAGTTTGGGTGTCCTTGGCACAGCATTGAGAGGATGCTCTTCAAACTTCAGTGCATCCTGTCCACAATGCCATTTGCCGGAGGGTGGTAGGGGCTGCTGTATATGATTTCCACTTACCGGCTCTTGCAGAGTTCCTGGAAGGTGGCATTGGAGAATTCTAACCCATTGTCTATTTGTATCTGTTATGGGGTCCAGTAGTTGGCAAAGAATTGGGAGAGGGAGTGTATTATATATTGTTGTTGTTTTGTGCATAGAGGGTAGAGATGCACATACCAACTATAATGGTCGAAATATCGACATTACATACTTATATCCCTGTGCATCAGACACCATGTCTGATAGATCTATACCTATATTCTCCATCAGCCTAGTCAGTGGAGGAACCTCTTTATATTGCTGTGACAGCCCTTGTGTACTTTTAAATTTTTGGCACGTAACACACCCCATAAAGTTGTAAATGTCCATCTTTAAGTTCGACCAATAGAATAGTTCCTCATCTTTTCTGATGGTTTTCCTTTGTCCCATGTGTCCTATTGATTCATGTGCATGTTTCAGTGCTTGTTTCAGATCATGGGGAATGACAAATGTATAATGAAGGCTTCCATCAATCTTTTCCCTAACGTAGTACAAAACTTCCTCAATTATTGTGAACTGATCAAGTGTGGTTTTCTTTATCCCTCTACTTGGTGATCTGCCCCTTTTAAGTGTTCAGCTAACTCCTGCCATATTAAATTTTCTCTCTATTCTTGAATGCTTCTCTCTCATATCCTAACCAAGTACATTCTGGGCTCCATGTAATTACCATAACCAGTCTCACCAGTTGATCATCTACCGCATTCTCTTTTCCTTTTACATATTGAATTACATATTGGTATTCCCTCTTCTCCAAAATGCATCTGTTTATTTGAGGTGATTTGGTTTTCTTCTTAAAAAAGTTTTTTTTTTTATGAGAGTTCAAAGTATGCCCTTTTTTCACCAATATTTGGAAAGGAGCAAATATATAATACAGCAGGAACTGTATAATGTATTATTTTTTATAAGTTTTTGGAAAGTAACACAATATCATATCCTACACCTTTATATATAAGAATATACAAAGATATATACAAAATATGTATATATGTATATATATATGTATATATATATGTATACATAATATATATATATATATATATGTATACATAGTATATGTGTGTATATATATATATATATATATACATATATATATATATATATATATATATATATGTGTGTATATATATATATGTGTGTATATATATATATATATATATATATATATTATTGTGTGTGTATATATATATATATATACAGGTAAACGTCGACTTACGATGGCCGCGACTTACGATTGTTCGACTTTACGATGACGACGACGATATGATAATTTAACCCCTTCCATACGGTGCCGCACACGTAGGCGTCATGAGGAGCAAGTGGATTCGCGATATCGGCGTCTTGATTATATTTATTGTAGTCGCCCCTGTGTTTTTACATTCTCTCAAATGATTCATTCTCTGTGGTTTTCAAAATTCGCGGGTGAAAGAGAGAACGATCAATATAAGCGGTGACTATATTTTATGATGCGAGTATTATTACGTCACGTCGTACGGCTGGCATTGGCTGCTGCCCGCGAGATTTAAGTTCCGTACTGAAAATACATATTATAGTGTTTGAATATGGTAAAAAGGATAAAAATAATTAAATAAACTACTGTACATGTTTAATAGGCTATATTCAGTATCTCTGGTGGTTAATATACAGGTAGGCTAGGTACAGTGACCACGGAACAGAGTGGGGATCGACTTACGATGAGATCGTCTTACGATGGCTCTATCGAAACCTAATGCCATCGTAAGTCGACGTTTACCTGTATATATATATATATTATTGTGTGTGTATATATATATATATATATATAATATATATATATATCTATATGTGTGTATATACATATGTATATATATATGTGTATATATATATATATATATATATATATATATATATACACAACCACTCCTCGTTTAATGATCTACTCGGTTAAAGACAACGCGGGGTAACGACGGGCTTTATCATTTTATGACAGACCAATATTCGTTTAATGTAAATCTCCCTGAAGTTACGATGTGTACGATAAGTTGGCTGAGACAAATTTGTATGATGTTATAAATGAACTTGTACGGTGGATACTAGCTGTGATGTAAAGTGTTCTGAAGCTTAGGTCTACATTACCATCCTGCAAGCTGTAAAAACTACCTGGGGTACAGTATATACCAGTATTGGTAAATTTTTAGCTTCAACCATGGGCGCAATATAGCAATAGAAAATTAATTATTAATTTTGTAAATTATAATGTATCAATGTAATATGCAATTTTGTGAGCTGAAAAAAAGGTGCTCAAACAGATTTCGTAAGTAACGAAGTCGTGTCGGACGAATGGTACGCCATGTTTGTTATGATAGATGCCGACATTGAAGAAATTAAAGGATGATAAATTCGTCTAACCTAAACTAAACTAACCTAACCTGTGTTTAATAAATCATTACCTGCAAATTAAATGTCATCCGGCTTGTCCTTGTTGTCGTCGTCGGGAGAGACGTTGGCGGGCTTTTCAACCACTCTCTCAAATACAACACCAACAGACCATTTACACCATGAAACAAAAGTCCTCAAAGTCAAGGACCACCTCGACATGAGAGGCACACAAACACTTGCCGCAGCCACCACAAGCACATCACACCCGCTACACTACATAGCAGAACACCCACACACACCAAGAAACATTAAAACAACACCCAAAGACCTGTATTACGCACATATACTCTCATCTCTTCCTCCACAACCACCAAATATCAGCCTCCGGAAACATATTCATAATCATATCACACACCGCTCCATTAACACACTGAAAGACAACACACTGCTGCATGCCAGACCCCCTGATATCCACCCTTCTGAATCCTCTCTCCCACGAAAGGACAGAGTCCACCTGGCCAGACTGCGGTGTGGCCACCACCCAGCACTTCTAAGCTACCAGAAGAGGCTAGATGACCGCATTGTGAACAGCTGCCCAGGATGTAACACTTCACCCCATACCATACAACACATAATGGAAGACTGCATTATACACAATCATGCACACAAACAACACAACATACACTCTATAAAGGATTTGTGGGAAAACCCAGTTTTGGCTGTAGCATTCCTTGGGGAGATGGGACTGCTCGGACAGACAGTCTAGGGAACGACAACAACAACCACTCTCTCAGCTTGCGGGGTATACAAAATTCTTGCAGCTTGAAGGAATGCATGTATCTCTGCTCCATAACATTCCTTCAAGAAAATGTATCTGGTGAGATACTATTGGAAGTACCTAGGCCGTCAATTGACAGACAATAAGATGGTGTCCCGATCCTATGCTACCGACTTTGTTCATTAGCATATTTGCTTGTAGCAAGGTATTTTTTATTTTCATTTCTGCCCACAAAATTGCATATTACGTTGATACATTTTAATTTACAAAATTAATAATTAATTTTCTATTGCTATATTGCACCCATGGTTGAAACTAAAAAAAATACCCTGGTATTTAATATGGAATGTCAGCATATGCGGATTTGGTCATACACGGTAATTTCAGGAACCTAACCACCGCATTATTTAAGGGCTTTCTGTACTATCAAAACAGTAAATAAAGCTTTAATGTACTGTATAAAAGAGAGAAAATACACGAAAATAAAGATACATGTATTGCTGGACATTCTACACACAGTACATATGCATATATGTATACACTGGGAAGAAATATACAAAGAAGAAACAACAGTGGAAGAGAAATGGAATATTTTGAAAAAAAATTACAAAAAAGGAGTGGAAAAGTATGTCCCAAGACAAAAACAAGAAAAAGAATATGTAAAATACTGGTACAACAAAAGTTGTAGGGAGTTAAAAGACAAAAGAGACAAAGCCTGGACCAGATGGAAAAAAGACAGACCTGAAAAATGGAAAATATATACCTGTTATAGAAATGAATATGTACAAACGTGCAGAGAGGAAAAGAGAAAATATGAAAAAGATGTCATAGAAAAGTGTAAAGATCAACCAAAACTATTCTACAGATATGTAAACAATAAACTGAAAAACAAACAAGACTTGGAGAAATTAAGACAGGAGGGAGCCGAATAGACTGAGGAAATGAAAATGTCGGAAATTATGAACAAACATTTTAAATCAGTGTTTACAAGGGAGAACATACAACCTGAAGAGATTGAATGGAAAGAGAAAGTCCCCCCTATGAAAGAAATAGAAGTAACAAAGAATGAAATATTGACACACTTGAGTAATCTTGATGTCAGAAAATCGCATGGACCAGATGATATAGCAAACTGGATTTTGAAAGAATGCAGGAATGAACTGGCAGACAAAATACATAGCATACTAAACAGTTCCTTGAAAGAAGGAAAAGTTCCAGAAGATTGGAAAAAAGCAAATATAGTACCTATATATAAAGGAGGAAATAGAGAAGAACCTACAAACTATAGACCAGTCTCTCTAACAAGTACAATAGCAAAAATTTGTGAAAGAATTATCAAAAGTAGATGGGTAAAATATTTAGAAAAAAACAAAGTGTTAAATCCAAGGCAATTTGGATTCAGACAAGGACGATCATGCGTCACCAATTTAATATGTTTCTATTCAAGGCTAATAGATATAATACAAGAAAGAGATGGATGGGCGGACTGTGCATTTCTAGACCTAAAGAAAGCATTTGACAAAGTACCACATAAGAAGTTGCTTAAGAAATTAGAAACTGAAGGAGGAATACAAGGAAAACTACTAAATTGGATGGAAGACTTTTTGCAAGAAAGAAGAATGAGAGTAGTGATAAGAGACCAGCACTCAGAATGGGATGAAGTAATAAGCGGTGTTCCGCAGGCCCCAATAATGTTTGTTATATATATTAATGATATGGATGAAGGAATTGAAAGCTATATGAGCTTCTTTGCAGATGATGCAAAACTACTAAAAAGAGTGAAAACAGAAGAAGATTGTGAATCACTACAGAGAGATCTATATAAAGTACAGGAATGGAGTAGGAAGTGGGAGATGGAGTTCAATACAAAAAAGTGTAGTATAATGGAATTTGGAAAAAGCAAAAGCAGAGTAACAGGATCGTATAATTTGGGAGAGGAAGGAATAAAAAAAGTAGAAAATGAGAAGGACCTGGGAGTCATTGTTATGAATAATATGTCACCTGAGAAACATATAAATAAGATTTTTGGAGAAACTTATAATTTGATAAGAACAATCAAAGTTGCATTTACATACCTGGATGAAGAAATGGTGAAGAAAATCCTAATCACCCTGATAAGACCAAGATTGGAATATGCAGCAACGATATGGTCACCAAGTACAAAAAAATGTATAAAAAATCTTGAAAGAATACAAAGAGCAATTACAAAACTGGCACCTACACTCTCAAAACTATCATATGAAGAGAGACTACAAAAACTTGAACTACAGACACTAGAGAAAAGAAGAGAGAGAGGAGATTTGATAACTATTTACAGAATCATGAAAGGCATGGAAATTACTGATAGAGAGAAGCTGATAAAATGGGATGACAGAAATACAAGAGGACACGGAAAGAAAATAAAAAAAGACAGCTATAGAAGAGATTTGAAAAAGAACAGCTTTCCTCACAGAGTAATAGACAGTTGGAACAAGTTAGATGAGAAAGTGGTGTGTGCAAAAACAATACATGAATTTTAAAATAGTTTAGATAAAATGAGATATGAAGACGGGACCCCACGAGCATAGCTCCCCTTCCCGTAAAATACAACTAGGTAAATACAACTAGGTAAATACACACACTTAAATAAAAACACAATGAGAAAAAGGTGTGCTGTGTCTTGCTACTTTGTTTCTGACCGTATCCAACACCATTATATATAGAAAATATATAAATATATATACAATATATATATACAAAAACACACAAAATGAAAATGCGGTGTGCTATGTCTTGCTACATTGCTTCTAACCCAGATTGGGAGAGGAAAGACCTGATTGGAATTTGCTGGTTCTTACTGCATTGCTTCTGAACCATCACAGGTACCATAGAAAATATTGCTGTCTTGCTGAATTGCTTCTAACCTATCACAGCCACAACCACAGGGAATAGGGGGTACTGTGTCTTGCTGCATTGCTTCTGACCCAGGATAGAGATGAGAAAGATGACCTAATAAACACTTATACTGTATTTTCTTTACCTCGTGGTAGTTCTGAAAGCAACCATACTTGCAAAGTGGCCTCATGCACACCCTACACATAGTGCGGGTCATCTTCCTCTTACTGTCCCATAACAAAAATACACCTGCGTTATTTGACCCCCTCTATCTTTGTGACTGCATGGGAAGTCTTCCCAAGCAGTCTCAAGGGAAAGGGCTTGGGAGATGGGTGGCCTTGCTTGTTGTAGGGCTCCAGAAGCCTGACAAACTCATTGAGTATGTCATCTGCCAGGGTCCGATGGAAGTGGTATTCATACACATTGTGGCCCAGTTTGTTATATATGGTATGACAATTAGCTGTTGCCATGTCATACAGAAAAAAAAAATAGTTTTCTGTACCATTTCCATTGCCTGATAGAAAGGTACAACCTGGCCAGCTGTTCGTTAAGATCACCCTTCATATACCTAGTGTAGTCTGCAACACACTGGGGCTTCTGGAGCACCCTACCATGGCTCTCCACATCAACCATGCTGGATGTGTGGATTGTGCTTAGCATGGTGACCATCCTTTTGTCTTTACATTGCAAGCACAACATCCCTGTGGCAGTGCACTGGTGGTCTATGCCCCCTCTCTTCTTCACCCTGAGGTTCGTAGGCATGAACTGCTGGTTTGTCCTTTCAGTTCTGATGGCTCTAGTCCTCCAGGCTTGCAGGTAGGGGAACAAGGAAGGAGATGTATACCAATTGTCCACATACACAATATATCCCTTGTCAGAGTACCCCCCAGCCTCCATGAGGTCTACCACTGCCTTCTGCAAAGAGGGGAGGTCACTTTTATCCTTCCCTGTATAAATCTTGAAGGCAATGGTGTATCCGCTAGTGGGCCTGCTCTCTGAGAGCTTGTACGCCTATAGAATAGTAATGATTCATGTTTTATTCAAACAGTACAGTCATATGCTGAAAGCATACATTTACAATTTATGTATTGTATACATACTTTGATCCCAAAATGAGTATGTTTACTAGGATTGTATGTTCGGAAGCTGAGGCAGTCCATGCACTTCTACAGGCTTTCATCGATGGAAATGTGCTGGTCAGGCATATACATCGATGAAAACCTGTGGCCAAGGAGGTCTATGAACAGCCTCAGCTTCCACAGCATATCCTGTTCATTTCAGTCTTCATTATTTGCAAAATGAATGTTGGTCAAGATTTGTTCAAATCTTGACTGGGACTTATAGGGTCCAACTACCAGTGATCCTGTAGCTTGGGTTTTGGGTTGAGACCCATCATAAGTTGCAAGGGTAGATATATGTGCATCTCCACACTTGTGACTGGCTACCACCTGCAACCATGCCTTGTGGGGGATGCCTCGGGATACCTATAAACAAATAAGAGCATGGAAATAGCTCATGTAAATACTGTGCTCACCTTTTCTGTTTCAGTATAAGAAAACACATGAACAATGTTGGTCATATCAACTCTACATACCGGTTAGTTTCCTCAACAATGTGGGGAACAAGTTTGTCCGTCATGAACACCTTGTAGATGTCCCTGATGGACGAAGATTTGTTGAGGTCCTCTGTGATGCCAGTGTTGCTGCTGAACCCATTCTTCCTGATCACATTCTCCGACCGGGACCATGAAAATCTTTCTGTTCCTGGAGCATTGTTCCTCCAATACCTGTCCCTCACACCAGGGCTGTGGAGTCTGAACACAAAACCTCTGACTCCGACTCCTCTATTTTTGGCACCACCAACTCCGACTCTGACTCCTCATCATGTAATTAACTGATTATGGCCTACATATTTTATAAAGCCTATACAACACACATACGCTCCAATCTTGAGTAGACTTATATCATTATAACTGGTTTATATCAAAGAATAAATATATATGTTATAGTGTGGCTTTCCTATGTTTGACCTCTTCATTAATACTTTATAAGTGAAGTAGAGACAATTTTTGAAAGGATATTGAAGAAAATTCAGTAAAAAAAAAAGATTCTATAATGTAAGACATTTGGCATAATATCTTTGCAAATAAGTGATAAGTACATTTCAAAAACAAAAATATTGTACTTTATAACAAAGGTTGAAATATAACCTTTGTAAAGGATATACAAACCTAATTATAAAAAATATATATAATGGAAGATTTTTTTTACATATATAGTTTTGCAAATACAAAAAAATTAAAATACTTTATAAAAGAAGTTTAGGCAAATTTCTTGAAAGGAAACAGTAAATATAGAGGAAATAAACCTTATTGATACAAGAACGGTACAAGGTCAAGTGTTACAGCTGAACATGTATGATGCTGAAAGGTATATGTATCATTCATACTTTTTGGGTATCATTATCCTTCATATGTTTTCATACCTTTTGTCTTAATATACTGAAATTACTGACACAAGTACCTCTTGGTTTAACTACATACTGGTACTGCTATGCGATTATTGCAATGGACATTACTCTGGTTCTGGAACCGATCTTATTGATACAAGTACAAAACAAGATACAGCTGAACATGTTTGAAACATGAAACTTTTTTTTTTCAACTTTAAATATCCTTTTTCAATAATTCATTGTTAAAAAATATAGAGGGGAAAAAAGAAGGGGAAAGGAGATTTAGTATTATTGTGTTAGTCTACAGTTGAAATCATAATTATCCTACTGTTTGGCAACACAGCAGTGGGAGAAACCACCAAACTGATGGAGTGATGGAAACAATGGATATGGAACTTGACAGGAATATTACAGCTCCCGTGACTGTGTGTCAGCAGAAGGTGTAAAATTGAGGTGTTTAATTTATTCAAGTAATACTTTGGATGTGGATGTTTATCGGTCTATGTATAAATTTGAAAGCCAGCGTTGCACAAAGATGTTTTTGGGGTTTAATGGAATGACCACAAAGATAAGATGATGAGATTTATTACATTTTATAAGATTATGTTTTTTTTATATAATCTACTTATAAGGAGTGTGCACTGCATAACTCTACAGACTAAACGAAGGCCTTATAAAGTCTAAATTTAACTGGAGTCGGAGTCGGTATATTTTTACCGACTCCGACTCCAGTGACACTGTAATTGTTTCCGACTCCGACTCCATAACTCCGACTTCGACTCTGACTCCACAGCCCTGCCTCACACTTCAGAGTTCTGAAGAAAAAGAGTTTTCCACACAGAGTGGTGGACACTTGTAACAAACTGGGTGAAACAATAGTATGTGCAAAAACCATACACGAATTTAAGAGCAAACTAGACACTGAGATACAAAGGTGGGACACCATGAGCATAGCTCCCCTTCCCCTAAAATAGAACTAGGTAAATACATCTTTCATCACAATAGTGTGTGCAAAAACCATACACAAATTTAAGAGCAAACTAGACACTGCGAGATACAAAGGCAGGACACCATGAGCATAGCTCCCCTTCCTGTAAGATACAACTAGGTAAATACAAATACAACTTCTTCACCCACATTATTCCTAAAGACACTTCCCTCCATTCCACACACTGTTCTATCTCATCTGTGAGCTGCAGAGTTATTCCTTCTCTTTCATGCCTATTCATCACTCTCAACGCCCTTCCCACTGTGCTTCCAAACTCAGACTCACTTTTCCCTTTCTACTTGGTTTCACTTAATGTTAACACACATCTTCCATGTCACAAACAAACCTCCAGTATCTTCCCCACACACATTTAATGACCCAATTACTAGGTATCAGTTTGATGTCCTCCCAGTCCCTCTCATAACTTGACTTTTTGTAGGAGGAACATAAAGTGCACAAACCCTAGTTGTATCACTGTCCCAGTGAATTGCCCTTTATGACGTGCCTGAGAAACATGGTGGCAGAATTCTTTACCCCCCACCATATGGGGATCAAGAAAATTTAGAGTCATAGAAGTGGTAAAGGACAGGTTCATGGGAACAATGGTAAGTTGTGACAACTGTAGTACAAAAATTTCAACCCTAAACAAGTAAGATAGCTTTAACATAGATGAGTCATGTATGGTTCTGCTCCTTAGAAGCACCCAGAAATAGTCCTCAGAATATTGACTGCAAGTTAACATGCAGCCACTGTGCAAGTACAGTAAAGAAAAATCTTAATGTATATTATTTGAGACAAAAGGGACCAATGATAGGTACCTGCTTGTGGTGGTCCTGCTGGATCTCACTGGTAGTCATTTCTAAAATACATTCATTCCCTTCACTTTCATCTGTATGTAGCCCTTAAGGGGCAACATTTGGTCTCCAGACCAGGCTCACAGTCTTTCTGTATGAACTGAAACTGCTTTTCCCTTTTCACATGTGGAGAACTGACAGCTAGCAATGCCCCTCCACCTACTTTTGGCTGATGACAGAATTTTTTTTTCCTCATAAACACAACACAGACTAGTCCTAGGTTTCTTCATGGAGAGATCAGTGGGAAGGTCCAAAAACTGTTGTCAGCCACTGTGTAACTATGGATTTCCAATCGGTGAAACTCAAGGCAACTCGAGACATTGTGATTGCATTTTTAGACTTGCCTATTAATCCTGAAGGAGACATTGTCATGAAGCCAGAGATATTTCAGAATATCATATCTACTGCTGTTCAGGCTGTCTTGTAAGCTACACTCACCTCTTCAGGCTCCTGCAGTGAATTACTCAGAAGACCTACCAAAGACATTTCCTATGAATGCTGGAATTACTTCTTCAGCAAGTGGACTTGCTACAAATGGGTTGCTGATATTTAGCATGCATAGGATCCTTTGTTCTGATACATTTACCAGAGATAAGCAGTCCATTTTGAATCATATATATCAACTTGCTGTAAAAGAGGTCAATAGCATTGTCATACATCTTGATGAGGGAAATGTGACAACCTTGAGAACGTGTACACCACTTTCTTGCAAGACCATGAAGCTAGCCAGAAGCCTATGATTTTAAGATTACTTGTGGAAATAATTGTAAAGTTATAATTTTATATGCTGAAGAAATCAAGACCAGCTATGTATTGTCATCAGTGACCCAGAAATTCAGCACTAGTTCTTGATGTCAGTTTGAGAAGAGTCTTGAAGATGCTATGAAGTTTGTAGCCATTAAGGAAGGCATTCACATGCTGCAGTCACTATTGAAGATGAACCATCTACTCACTTATGCAGTTATAGATATCAGCATATCAACATCAGAAATGCTCAATTGCTCAGAAAGACAATGTTAATAAGTAACCATGTGGGTGGTGTGTTTAAAATGGTCATAACAGCAGACCAGTAAGTGCTGGTTAGCAGCCTAAATACATTTAGAGAAATGTTATTAAAAAAAAAAAAAAATGAAGAATCATTGAGTGTCAGGACCAATTTTCTCAGCATTCTTCTCAAAATGTCACTGCAATATATACATCACTATGAGTATTGTGACCTATATGGATGGGCAGCTTCTCAGTCCAAACCTCCCTCAAAGTGTTTGTTGCCATTTTCCTAGAGGCCTTCACTGTTTATGGGATTCTTAGTAGACAAATTAACCTAACTGGCACTTGCACAATAGCCTGCAGCTTTTCTCAAGTGTGCTCCCTTGGCCTCATAAATTGGGAATTTTTCCAGTTTGGGAGCAGCATTGAGGGGTTCATTCATCACCTCTTTATCATCTTTGAGGTTATTCCTCTCCTTCAATGCCACAGATGACAAGAACACCAGGATTGCCAAACAGCTGTACAACATGTAGGCAGACAACTCAGATCATCTCTGCCTGAGTTGGAGTGCCTGTTAGTAAATGAAGATAATTCTGAAGGCATTCCCCACTATTGGCACATATTTATCAACCTCCAGCATGGCACACATGGAATCTTGCTCAGAGCTATAGCTGACTGACAAACATGATATTGCTTCAAACATTGCACACATGATGTAGCATGTCTGCACTACTCCATCTGTACCAGGTGAGACTTGCATGGAATCACACTCATCTATGACCTGCTCATGTTTATGGCATGGTTTAGACCTCTGAACATGACACTACGCACTACACCACAGTTAAGCATGGGGGCATGCCATGTCCCTATCCACAGTGCCTGTGGAAATGCACACCAGGCTACAGTCTCAGGTCTTTGCCATCCTTCACTCTCTTGATACTTATGCTGTTTGTGGTTGGCCAAAATGTTGACCTGCACCTCAACTGCCCATTCATCTGCCATTTTACACCATTGGAAGTATTTGTGATGCCATAGAACTGTTTTGAGCATCAACATCTTCCATCCTGAGAACAAATGTTTGCTCTAGGTGTATTTTGATGACCCAGACTTCATGGGTTTTCAAAAATTTTCAATCATTCTAAAGCAGATATATTACAATCCATTCACCTTCATGTCCACATGTTTGATGTTCACAAATGAGCATGTCTTTCCATGGATTGGCCTTGCAATAGGATAGGATTTATTCTTCATCAAAACCAGTGTGACATCTCCCTTGTCTCACAGAACTGCTGTTCATTGGGATTCCAAATGGTGTTCATTGAAGGGCTTAATCCAACTGCTGCCAAACCCAACTACACATCAGTTGAGGGTGAGTGCTTGACTGTAGTTCAGGTGTTTCACAAGACTACTTCACCCTTGGGTGTGGAAACCTTTTCGTCACTACAGATCACAAACTTCGCTTAAAGTACTTGGTGACCACTTCTTGGAACACATTAAAAATCCCTGCTTATAGTGCTACCTGATGTGCCAGCAAGTTGGAGCACTGCTGATTGAAAATTGGAGAATTTAATGGAGAAGACTCAGATCCCTCATGGCTGCAAATACATTATACCTTCACCTCCACAAGAAGGTGTGGCCCTAAGGGGATGATACCTGGTCTGATTTGGCCCAGAAATTCTTTCAGTTCTATCTGTTACTTCCCACCAACCTATTTACCCCTCTGCTATTTCTGTTTTTCACATAAGTCAATACTAGAGGACCTACTCTCCCACACCATTTAGCTAGACATAGAAACCAACCCAGGTCCATACAATGTCCCACATGCTCAAAATTGATAAATTACTCACACATATTCATCAGGATGTATTGCATGCTACACATGGGCCTATGTAACATGCACCACACTTGCAAACACAAAGCAGTACATAGAATTAGAGCTGTAGGCACCACATGTCACATACACAAAAATATTCCACCACAAAAACACACTTTAAACATACTATAAACATAATTGGTATCATATACATAGAACTACTAAAGTTCCTACTGAAACACAACATACACATACCACTACTACAGGAAACAAAACACCACACCCAATACTACCCATATTCACTGAATATATAACAGTTAGGGAAGACAACACACAACACAGAGGTAGACTTACACTTGAGTGCAAACCACAAGCAGGAATGGACAACTAGAAATGAGCTCTGATATACGACGTTTTTTCGATAAATTTGAAGGAAACACCTAGCTTGTATTTATATTCAGGAAAGAGCTGTGTTTATCGAGTGACTGAAATGATGAAATAGAGTAAATTCAATATTATTGTTAAATACACAAAATGGAGAATGATGAAGGAGAAAGACGAAAAAGTGAACCAACAAAGAGAAGATTGGATGTAAGCAGAGTGGAATCACTGTTGGGGGTCATACCTGAGTAATCTTGTATGATTGATACCCTGACATCTACTCAAATGTTTGATAATGTATTTTCAGAGTTTATAAGAGAAAGTGGAATACTAGGTAGAGGTTTAGAATTGGAAAGTGAATCAAGGTATAAAAATGTCCTAAGAAATCGGGAGATTGCAGAATCAAAAGCCGAATACAGGGCAATGTACTGAGAGGTAAACCAACTAAAAAGAGCTAATGCCGAGACTGACAGGGAGCTTAATTATCTAAAAAAGGAATTAAATATGGTCAAAGGTGAAAACAAAAGAATGAAAAATGAAGATTATTTTGAGTACTAGACCTGAGTGATAAAACGGTATATAAAAAGGGAAACATAATAAAAAGGAGGAGAAAGAAATAGAAATAATGTATACAATGGCATGGCAGTAGAGAAACCAGACATAATGGGGAATGTGGAGATGAAATTAAAAGATCCACTACCACCTAATACTGTGGGACAAAGTTTATACAACTATTGGATGAAAAATAGAAAGAAACAGGGTGGAGGAGTCATGTTTTTGACAAAGAAAGGCTTATATGTGACAAAGACAATAGAAGGAAAAAATAATGTGGAATTGACTATGATAAAAGTTGAAAACAGTGACATGAAAAGTAGAAATTTTGTATTAATATAGTTGCCCCCCAAAACAGTCTTGGACAGTGATCATTCCAAAATGTAGGAATACACAAAGAATACATTAAATGAATTACTGAAAGGAGAAAACATAGTAATTATGGGTGACTTTAACTCAAAATATGTTGGGAAGAAATGACAGTGAAAGGTGGAGAAGACTTTTGGGGAAATATACTACTGGATATGACCATTGAATACACAATGATTCAATGAGTAAAGGAAAATACCAGATATAGAAACATGGAGACTAGATTTGATATTTACGTCAGAGCCTGAAATTGTGGATAAAATGGAATACAAGACACCAATTGGGAAATGACCACATACTACTAGAGTTTGAACTAAAAGAACAAATAGATTTGAGAAGAAATGAGAAACATGGAAAAAGAAGACTAATGTACAATAAAATAGATTTTGAGAAACTGAAAATTCTTTCAAAATGTAAATTGGGAAAACTTCTTAAATGAGGAAACAAAGATGGAAGAGAAATGGAACACATTAAAAGTAAATTATAAAAAGGCAATAGACAAATATGTACCAAAACAGAAGCAAGAAAGGGTGTACATTAAGTGCTGGTACAACAAAAAATGTAGTAAGGCTAAAGATAGAAGAGACAAAGCTTGGAAAGGATGGAAAAAAAATTAGTAAGTGGCAAATATATATCAAACTAGGAAATGGATATGTAAAAATATGCAGGGAGGAAAAGAGAAACTATGAACAAGACATAATAGAAAAATGCAAGGACCAACCAAAACTAGTCTACAGGTATGTGAATGGTAAACTAAAAGATAAGTAGTGAAACTGTGTCAAGGGAATGTTGAGTATGTAGATGTAGAAATGGCTGAAATTATGAACAAACATTTTAAATCTGTGTTCACAATTGAAAGTACACAAAATTGAGATGAAGGACAGGAAGATCCCCCCCCCCCGCCCCCATGAAAGAAATAACTGTGACACAGATGGAAATAAAGGACCAAATAATAAACTTTGACATCAGAAAATCACACTGTCCAGATGGAATTCCAAATTAGATATTAAAAGAATGCTTAGATGAACTAACAGAGAAAATATATAAGATGATTGATTACTCAAAGAAGGAAAGGTACCACAAGATAGGAAAAATGCAAATATTGCTCTAATACAGTATATAAAGTGTGGGAGGAGAACAAGGAAAATCCTACTAACTATAGACTTGTTTCCCTTACAAGCACAATAACAAAAATATGTAAAAAATAAAAAATTATCAAAAGTAGATGGATTAAACATCTGGAAGAAAATGATATACTGAATTCAAAACAATTTGGCTTTAGACACAGAAGATCATGTGCCACTAACTTTATTTGCTTTTACTTGAGGCTAATAGAAATAATGCAAGAAAGGGACAGATGGGCTGATTTTGCTTTCCTATATCTACAAAAAGCTTTATATAAAGTACCACACAAAAAGCTAAGAAAAGAATAATAGGTGGTGTACAAGGAAAGTTATTGAAATAGGAGATTTCTTGAGCAGGAAAATGAGGGTAGTATTTGGAAACAAAAACTCAACCTTGGAAGAAATGATAAGTGGAGTTCCACAAAGTTCTTATTGGCTCCAATAATGTTTGCCATATATATAAATGACATGGATAAAGGTGTAGAATGCTACATGAACTTCTTTGCAGATGATGCAAAACTACTAAAGAAAGTAAGTACAGAGGAAGACTGTGAATCACTACAGAAAAACCTGGATAAAGTCTTGGAATGGAGTCAAAAGTGTGAAGTGAACTTAGATATCAAGAAATGTAGTATAATGGAGTTTGGAAAAGTCAAAATAGAATGTTAGGGCAATATGAAACTGGTACAAAGGAAGTAAAAAATGTTAGCTCAGAAAGGGACCTAGGAGTAATTATCAGCAAAGACATGTCACCAGACAAGCATATCAACAAAATAGAGAAACCTTCTGTTTACTAAGATCAATGAAAGTGGCCTTTGACTACTTGGATGAGGAAATGGTAAAGAAGATATTAGTCACACTGATAAGACCAAGATTGGAGTATGCTGCAACACTATGTA
The DNA here is from genome assembly GCF_046742065.1 of Oratosquilla oratoria. Classification (NCBI taxonomy): domain Eukaryota; kingdom Metazoa; phylum Arthropoda; class Malacostraca; order Stomatopoda; family Squillidae; genus Oratosquilla; species Oratosquilla oratoria. The sequence goes on from NC_134816.1 coordinate 9,913,267, forward strand.
TCCAGTATAAAAAATATAAAGAAATTGGAAAGAATCCAAAGAGCAACAACAAAGATGCCACCATCATTCTCTAAATTGACATACAAAGATAGTCCAAACCAGAACTACCAACCCTGGAACAAAGAAGAGAAAGAGGAGACCTACTGACCATTTACAGAATTATGAAAGAGACGGAAATCCTCAACAGAGAAGCTTTATTAAAGAGGGATAAGAGAAAAATGAGCACATGAAAAGAAACTCAAGAAGGAGAGTTATAGAAGAGATTTGAAAAAGAATAGTTTCCCACACAGAATGGTAGATATCTGAAACAAATTTGATGAGGCTACAGTGCGTGCAAAAACTATTTAAGAATTTAAGAACAAACTAGATGCTGAGAGATACAAAGACAGGTCACTACGAGCATAGCTCTCTTCTCATATAATGCAACTAGATACAACTAGGTAAATACAACATTAATACACAGTAGCATATCCATTTCCAGCAAAGCAAAATGATTATTTTGGTTTGCTGGAAATAATCACAGTCCAATCACAGATTAACAAAACTACATGATCTTAAATATTTATATACCATCTACCACATCAGCACCCTGGGACTACATTCCTCTAAACCAACCATTCAACTCCCTTTTGAACCATATCCTGGCGGGTAATGTAACACATACTGCCTAAACTGTCTAAACATACAAAGATCAAACCAAAGATGAATAAAACACTTGGACAGTTTCCCAACCTAAACATATGAAGTTAACTCATAATACAATAAATACTATAACAGTAATGTAACACAACCATATTATTGTAGTACTGCCTATAGTACCTTTGATTTTTAAAAGTAAAATTTTATTCTGTAGACCATAATTATGAGAGCTTTTATATCACTCTGAAATGTATAGAAAGTACAGTACTTTATATATATATATATATATATATATATATATATATATATATATATATATATAGTTATATAATTATATAATTATATATATATATTTATATATACACACACATGTATATTGGAGTGTAATTGACATGAGGCTGAGAAAATGGTACATCAGAATGGGTGAAAAGAAAAAATGGAGAAAGAAAAATAAAATAAAAGTGGCATATACTAACATTGACAGATTAATTTCAGGATTGAATGAACCAAATGATTACCTGGTAGGTGAAAAACCAGATAAAATAGGAATTGTGGAGATGAAGTTCAGGGGTCCAATACCACCCAATAATGTTGGACACAGGTTATACAATTATTGGATTAAAAACAGAAATGAGAAACAGGGAGGAATCATGTTCTTGGCCAAGAAAATCTTGAATGTTACAAAGATTACTAAGGGTAAGAACAATGTAGAAATGATCATGGTAAAAGTCGAAGACAGGGACATGAAAAGTAGAAAGTTTGTGGTGATTTATGTGCCCCCCAAAATGGGCTCTTGGAAAGGGATCAAGCATTCAAAAGTGTTAGAAGATACAAGGCATTCATTAAATGAGATACTAAAGGGTGGAGGTAACCTGGTGATTATGGGGGATTTTAACTGCAAAGAAATTTGTTGGGAAGAGATGATAGTGAAGGGTGGAGAGGAACTCTGGGCTAATGTGTTACTGGACGTGACCGTGGAATATAGAATGACACAATGGGTCAATGAAAACACCAGATGCAGAAGTAAACTTATAGAGATTGAACTAAAAGAAATGTATATATATATGGAGAGAAATAAAAAATACAGAAAAGGAAGATTGATTTACAACAAAACAGACTTTGGGAAATTTAAGAAATTATTTCAAAATGCAAATTGGGAAAAATTCTACATGGAAGAGACAAAAGTGGAAGAGAAATGGGAGATCTTGATGGATATCTATAATGAAGAAGTGAAAAGGTATGTACCAAGACAGAAACAAGGGAGGGTATACATTAAATGCTTTTTCAACAGAAGATGCAGTGAGGCAAAAGATAGAAGAGACAAAGCTTGGAAAAGATGGAGAAAAGATAAAAAAAAAAAAAAAAAAGGAAAATGGCAAATATATATAAACTATAGAAATGAATATGTAAAAGTGCAAAGAGGAGGAAAAAAAGAACTGAAAATGACATAGAAAAGTGCAAAGAGCAACCCAATGCTATAGATGTGTGTATGGTAAACTTAAAAATAAACAGAAAATGGTGAAACTATGCCAAAGAATTACAGAATACACACAAGATCTAGAAGTGGCTGAAGTCATGAATAATCATTTCAAGTTGGTTTTCACTAGAGAGAAGGTCATTGGGACAAAGGAAGCGAAGTGCAATCTCCCCCATGAGGGAAATGATAATAACACAAAAAAGAAATAATGGATCAATTGACAAACCTTGATGTTAGGAAATTGCATGGCCCAGATGGAATTGCAAACTGGATACTAAAAGAATGTAGAAAAGAACTAATGGACAAAATATATAACAATAATTTGCTCACTTAAAGAAGGAAAAATACAAAAAGACTGGAAAAATGCCAACATTATACCAATATATAAAGGAGGAAACAAGGAAGAACCAACTAATTACAGACAGGTCTCACTAACAAGCATACATACATATACCAAGGCCTTTTTCCCCCTTACAAGGGAGGTAGCCAAAAAGGAAAGGCATAAAATCATTCCCACCCATTCCATACCTGAATACACTCCACACCTCTCCACTCTCCCTCTTATCTTAGCACCTCCCCGATGACGGGTCATCCCTGCACCCTGTCCACTGCCCTGGGTCAGAAGCACGTGTCGCAAGACACAGCACATCCACAGCAAGGCCGCTTCATTAAATCGGTGATCCCTCCCCTCTCCATCCCCCCATGCATAAAAGGAGAAGACGGGGAGAAATCCCTTCGGGCTGCGTCAAATTTTGCTCACACATACTACCTCACCCCCCATCCCCCCACCCATTCCACCTCATGCATCACAACATCATCCATATACAACCATTCTCCATTCACCCCTGTCTTCTGTCCTCTCCCATCCTTCCTCAACAGACATTCCCCTCTTCCCCAAAGCCCCCTTCATCCCATCCATCCACCTCATCCTAGGACGTCCCCTCGTGTTCACTCCCACCACATCTGTAGCCAAAATTTGTGAGAAAATTATCAAGAATGGATGGGGAAAACACCTGGAAGAAAATAATATAATAAACCCAAGACAATTCGGGTTCAGACAGGGAAGATCATGTACCACAAATTTAATCTGTTTTTATTCAAGACTAATAGATGTAATACAGGAAAGGGACAGATGGGCTGATTGTGCTTTCTTGGACTTATAAAAAGCCTTTGACAAGGTACCACTTTGGTAACAATTGTCTTTTAGGCCATTTACAATCGTTACCAAAGCAGTTACTTGAGCTGCCTTCTCATATTCCCTCTGTATCCCTTTGTATCGACTATATAACTCTTATTTATACACGATGTAACTATCTGCTGAAGAGGACCACAGAGAGTGGTTGAAATATACAGTTAAATCTATTTTTCAACTGTTTACTTTCTCTGACATTGGGGTTTATATATATATATATATATATATATATATATATATATATATATATATATATATATATATATATATGTATATATATATGTATATATATATATATTGTGTGTGTGTGTGTGTTTATATATGCATGTATATATATGTATATATATATATATATATAATATATATATATATATATATATATATATATATCAACACACAAAGAATCCACAGTTGGAGTAAAAGAAAACTTAGGGGAACATTTGACTTTTATGTTTTGGCTATCAGGTTAGCCCTCTTCAGGAAATTACAAGATAGTAGAAATGGTAGAACATATACTCCTTTGACATAAGGAGGGGAATGTAAGAGGAACATGGACAGCTTACATGATGGACCAGTTGACCTCACCCAAAGAAAAGTTGTGGGGTCAAATGTGGGTTCAATGGTGAGTCAGGAGGGTGATAACTACTGACCAAATGACTCACTGCTAACTATGAAATGATATCCGGAGACCATTGTCCTTTGGGGTTCTTGAAATTGGGATGTTCTTCAGTTAAGGTGGACTCAACTATTTTCCTCCTGAACTTGAACACTCATTTGGCCTTATCTCAGTTAATCTGGTGGTTTTGATGACTCACATGGTGGAATACAGCTGAACTTTCTTGGGCATATTTGATGAATCTCTTATGTTTGGCCAATTTAGTGTTCAAGTCTCTACCAATTTGGCATAGGTATACCAGATCACAATCTTCACAGGTTAAGCTATATACTTCAGGAGAATCAGCCCCCCTAATACTTTGATGAACATTCACAATTTGCGTATGCACTGGTTTAGGATAGTGGTAAGCAAATGTGAGATGATCCTTGTGAGTCGCATGGTCAGTAGTTATCATCCTTCTAACCCTGCACCCAACCCCATGCTTGAACCTGTGACTTTTCCTTGGGTGAGGTCATCAGGCCCATCATGTAACCTGTACATGTTCCTGTTTACATTCCCCTCTTTATGTCAAACAAGTATATATGTCATGCCACTTCTACTGTTTTGAACTTTCCTGAAGAGGGCTACAGCTAGTAGCCAAAATATAAAAGTCAAACATTCTCCAAAGTTTTCTTTTACCCCAACTGTAGGTTCTTTGTGTGATTTACATATGTGTCGCTACATTTTGCTCTAGTGAATGCATATATATATATATATATATATATATATATATATATATATGTGTTCTCACAATATGTGGTATGGTTCTCTGGATGAAAGACCCATTAATAGCTGGCCAGGTTTCCCTCTCTCACTCTCTCTCGCTCTCTCTCTCCCTTTTTTTTTTTTTTTTTTTTTTATTCTAAGGTAAAGTTGTTAGCATTCAGTACCTCCATCTCTTCTAGTATGCCTCTGTGACACATAGAGAATATATAGATGGTATTCTTACTGACCCCAACACCAGAGAAAATTGTAATTTTTATTAGAAATATTCATCACTTTGAAAAAAAAAGTAACTTTTCCTGTTTCGAGAAGGTTGCTGAAAGTGTATACCAGAAATATGTTACAATGTTCAATTAAAGTATATTATTCACATTTGTTAAAACAATGCTTCACATATTGCAGGGTGGCTATCCTGACCACCGAGTGAATGGCTTTAGACATCCAATGTATAATGGCATCATAAAAAAGGAGAGGCTTAATAAATCTGCAGTGTCAGGCAGCCAGGTGAGTGTTAAAGAGAACTCACATGTAATAGAACACCATCATTATTATATTTTCCTTTTTTCTCTTCTTTTCTTTTTCCATAATCATGCTTATTATTCTTTGTGCATAATGGTATAGTTGTTTTGGGGAAATTTGGATAAGGATTAGTCTTTGAAATGGATTAGTCTTGGATGGAAAATAGAAAATTGGGTTATTTCAGAAACAACATTACTCATAAGAAGGAATCCAGAATATTTTCTGTAGTTCAGTAGGGATGATAAAAAAAAAAAAAAGGTGGGGAGTGGGAGATAAATTTCATTGTGAAGAAGTGCAAGATATTGGAAATGGGTGTGAAAATAGGCTGTCATTGTTCTATAGGATAGATAATGATTTAAGTAGAGGCAAGAGAGAAATTTGGAAGTGATGGATGTAGAATATTTCCACCAGAAACCAAATCACTGGGAAAACATAATCTGTTGGTGAATATATAGTTAGCATTCCACTACATGGACAAAGCCATAAATATTATTGAAAACCTAATTTGCAGAAGAAATGTAATCTTCAGGTAACCAGCAACAGCCTCTGGGGGGAACCATAAGTCACTCAGGGAAGCTGTATTGTGTTGACGTCTAGGGATTGTTAATGTGGGGCATTGTAGTATTGACCTAATTGTAAATACATTGTAATGCCTTTCACTTTCCCCCCCAGAGTTTGAATTTTGACAAAAAAAAAAAAAAAAAAAAGAGAAAAAAAAAGAATTGTTCTCTTAAAATCATTGATGCCATGTGTACATTAGCATTTAACAGCAATTGCTTACAAGACTGCCCTAAAAAAAAAAAAAAAAAAAAAAAAAAAATATATATATATATATATATATATATATATATATACATGTATATTTATATATATATATATATACATGTATATGTATATATATATATATATATATATAATATTAAAAACAGTAAATGTGTATCCCTGCATACAAAATTTTTGGTAGAAGTTCATGGGAACACTGGTTTTGTCATGTTTAGTTGCATCATTTGCCAGGTGACTGGCAGATGGGGCATGACTCTACCATAATTTTATGTATTCTTCCATGTTTTATAAACTGTAAAATTATTGATCGACAATACCCATATTCAGTTACATGGGGTTCAAACTTTAATTTAAATATGATACAAATGTCACACCACAAAAGGCTTAGTTATCCAAAGTGATTACAATATCTCTTTTTCAGTGAACACATTAAAAAATATATCAAAAGTTAGTGAAGCTTCCATTTTATCTTGACTCCTCCTGGATGATGGATCATCCCTGCATCTCGCCCACTGCCCTGGGTCAGAGGCAATGTAGCAAGACACAGTACATCCACAGCGAGGCTGTTTTATTTAATCAGCGACCCTCCCCCCCTCCATCCCCTCATGCAGATAAAGAGAAGACAAGGAAAAATCTCTTTGGGCTGTGTCAAAATATCATTCACACATACTTCCTCACCCCTCATCCCCCACCCACTCCCTTCCATCCATCACAGCATCATCCATATACAATCATTCTCCATTCATCCCTATATTTTGTCTTCTTCCTTCCGCATAGATATTTCCCTCTTTCCCAATACCCCTTATACCCCATCCATCCATCTCATCATTGGTTGCCCCCTCATGTTCACTTCTTGCACCTCTGCCTTCCACACCTCTTTTACTAATCTTTCTTCACTCATTCTGTTCATGTGTCCAAACCATCCCAATGCTCTTTCATCAACCCTATATCCCAATTCCCTTTCTATCCTGCTCTCCTCACCTCCTCATTTCTCTCTCTATCCATCTTAGTCCCCTACCATACTTCTCAGGCATTTCATCTCTTAACACATTTAAACTCTTCCTCTCTTATGTTCCATGTTACTGCTCCATACAGTGCTGTTGGCACAATCACTCCATACAATCTCTTCTTAGCATCCATTCCTAAATGTCTGTTTCTCATTACACTTTTTTTTTTTATCAACGCAGAAAAATATAAGGAGGTTCAGAGAACAGTGATTAAAATGGTTATAAATGTTGATGATAAACCATGCAAGGAGAGACTGGATATTTTAGGGCTGCCAACATTTGAGGAGAGAACAGAGGTATTTACCTAATTGTAGTATACATGAAAGGAGCAATGCTCTTTGAGTCCCATCTCTAACTCTTCAATTACCTAGCCTCAAAGTCATGTATAGTTACAACTCTGTTCCTTATTTCCAGTTATCTTTTGTAGATTTGAATTCATGTATGTTCCAGCTTGGGATATATCACCTTCTGAGCTATCTCAAGTATTTATGCATCTATATTGAAAACTATTCTTTACATCCTTTAGACATGTAGTCTTCCTTAATTTGTTCATATGACTTCTTAAAGCCCTCCTATCCTTAATGAAGATCTCTCACCATTCAATGTAGTCTCTCTTTAGTGAACTGAATACTATATATTACATCTTTCTCTTTGATCTTTCAAAAGTTGCTAGATCCAGTACTTGTAGTCTTTCCTCGTATGGTTTATCTGCCAGACTGGGAACCAGTTTGGTTGCTGCCCTTTGTGTTCTCTCAATCTTGCTTATTTACCTAATTGTAGTATACAGGAAAGGAGCAATGCTTGTTTGGTCCATCTCCTGTTCTCTAATTTTCTAACATACCTAGACTTAGATTCATGTACGGTTCCAACTTAATCTATATTTATTATTTTCAATATATTTAGATTTGAACTCGTGTATTGTTTGAGCTTGGGCTATATCACCATCTAAGCTATTCCACATTTACATCTATATGGAAAACTATTTCTTCAAATCCTTTTGACATGTGGTGTTTCTTAATTTACTACCATGACCTCTTAAAGCCCTTCCATCTTTAGTCAAGAAATCTATTCTATCAGTGCAATCTATCCCCTTTAATGACCTGAATATTGTAATTATATCATCTCTTTCTCTTTAGTCTTTCAAAGTTGGCAGACCCAGTACTTTTAATCTTTCCTCTTATGGTTTATCTTCCAGGCTGGGGTCCAGTTTAGTTGCTGCCCTTTGTATTCTCTCAATCTTGCTTATATCTTTCACTCTTGTGTGGGGACCATACTACTGATGCATATTCAAGTCTTGGTCATATCAAGGTTTTGATGAGTTTTTTAATGATGTCTTCATCCATATAATAGAATGCCACTTTAATCTTCTGCAATATTCCATATGTCTCTCCCGCAATCCCGCTGATATGTCTGTCATGCGACAGGTTGTCTTTTATCAAGACCCCCAAGTCTTTCTCCTCCTTTGCTTTTGTAATGTGTTTGCTTTCCATGGAATAGTTAAGGATGGCCATTTGCCACTCTTACCCATTTCCAGTACTTTGCATTTTTTTGCATTGAACTTCATTTCCCATTCTTGGCACCATGCAAAAATAATATGTAGATCTTTTTGCAATACTCTACTGTCCTTTTTTTTTCACTCTTCTCATGATTTTTGCATCATCAGCAAACATGTTATCACAGCTTGTTGTTCCTTCTATCATGTCATTGATATAGACAAGAAATATTATTGGTGCAAACACTGAACTTTGTGGAATTCTGTTCGTTACTGCTCAGCTTGACATCTTGTCCTTTATTACTGTCCTCATATATCTTTCCTTCAAATGTCTTCAATCCATTCTAGTAGTTTGCCTGCCAGTCTTCCAACATTCCCAATTTCCACATAAGTTGACTGTAAGGTACTTTATAAAATACTTTCTCTAGGTTGAGGTACATACAGTCCACCCACCCCTCTCTCTCTTGCAGCACATTAATCACTCGAGTAAAAGCTTAAGAGGTTTGACACACATGACCTTCTAGATCTGAAGCTAAACTTACTGTCTCTCAGAACATTCATCTTTTCAAGATATTTGGTCTATTGATCTTTTATATTCCTTTGACATAATTTTACTATTGTGCTGTTTAGTGATACTGGCCCATAATTTAGTGTGTTTCTTGTTTCTGCCTTTGTGAATTGGCACCCCATTTGCCCTTTTTCTATCAAATGGCACAATGCCTTCTTTCAATGAATATGTAATAAGACTGTGAATCTTGTCTGCTAGTTGTTCCCTACATTCTTTAAGTATTCAATTTGAGATCCAGTCAGGTCCTGAAGCTTTTGTCACATCCAATGGTCCCAGGAGATTGAGCACTTTCCTCACTTCTACATTTATATCCACTAAACCTGGTTTTTTGCCCCCCTCACTTTTCTCAAAAAAATTGTACTCTTTTGTGAAGACCAATTGGAAACCTTCATTATTTCTGCCTAAGCTGAGGCTTCTACAAAGACTTCACTATCTACCATCAACTTGGTGATTTCTTCCCTGTGTCTCAGTTTACTATTTATAAATCAGTTTTGGTTCATCTTTGCATTTATCTACTACACCTCTTTCAAAATTACTTTCTTCCTATGAATTCTTGTATTGTCATTCCTAGCTTGTTTGTAAGCTTCATGTTTTTTATTGCCTCTTTTTTTTCCTCCATTTTCCCCAAGCCACATCCTTGGCCTTTTTGGCAGTCTCACATTGTTATTAAACCAGTCCTGTTTTTGCTTTTTCTTTTCTCTAGTCATTGGCACATGTTTGTTCACTCTTAGGTTGTAAATGTCAAGAAAGATTTCCAATTTTTTCCTTATTCCTGTGGTATTCATGAGTTCTTCCTAGTTTGTTTCTTCAAAGAATTTTTTCATCGCTAAGTAATCTGCTTTCCTAAAATTGAGTCTCCCTTGTCTGTGCGATTCATTCCTTGGCTCTGTTGCCTCATTCCCCAGCTGAAATTTAGTTGTAACATGGTCACTTTTTCCTATTGGGCAAAGGTATTTCATACACTACTAGATATAATATAGGAAAGGGACAGATGGGTGATTGTGCTCTCCTAGATTAACAAAAAGCTTTTGATAAAGTCCCACACAAAAAGAACTGTTAAGAAAACTGGAAACATAGGAGAGATACAAGATAAACTACTGAAATGGAGGACTTTTTACATGGAAGAAAAATGAGGGTAGTGCTCAGAGATAAGAGTTCGTTTGGAAGAGATGATTAATGGAGTTCCACAAAGATCAGTATTGGCATCAATAAAATTTGCTATTTATGTGAATGACATGGACAAAGGTGTGGAATGTTACATGATCTTCTTTGCAGATGATGCAAAACTGTTAAAGGAAGTGAGTGCTGAAATGGTTTAATTCTGTTTACTGTTCCCTTCTATGTTTTTGTATTTCTGCTTTCACCTTCAACTTTCTTTCCATCACTTGTCTTAAGTATGTCTTTCACCATATCTTTCTGTAGGAAGTAAGTAATGTTTCTTGATGGGATAAATTAAACAGGTAAAAATTTTCTTCTTTTCTTCCTGAATATTACACTTGGCTTGTCAATTTACACCAATGATCTTTACTTTTACATCCCAGGGACTTCGTCAGGGATGTGTTATGTTGCCCTGGCTGTTCAACTTATACATGGATGGGGTGGTGTGAGAGGTAAATGCAAGGGTGGTGGGTCAGGGATTAGAGATGGTTAGAGAAAATGGAGAAAAGTGGGAGGTGAGCCAGCTGTTGTTTGTGGACGACACTGCGCTTGTAGCAGGATCAGAGAAGGGATTGAGGAAGTTGGTGACAGAGTTTGGGAGAGCATGTAAAAGAAGAAAGTTGAAGATAAATGTGGGTAAAAGTAAGGTGATGAGATGTACAAGGGGTGAAAGTGGCAGCAGACTGGAAGTGAGCATTAAGGGAGAGTGACTGGAGGAAGTGGATATTTTTAGATACTTGGGTGCGAATGTGGCAGGAAAGGGTGGAATGGAGGTGGAGGTAGAATGTAGATTGAGAGAAGCAAGTAAATGCTTTGGTGGATTAAAAAGTGTAATGAGGAATAGGCTTTTGTGAATGGATGGTAAGAGGAGATTGTATGAAAGAGTGATTGTACCAACAGCACCTCATGGGGCAGAAACATGGAACATAAGAGAGGAGTGTTTGAGATGAGGTGTCTGAGAAGTATGATAGGAGTTACTAGGCTGGATAGAGTGAGAAATGAGGAGGTGAGGAGAACAGAGGTGGTAAGGGAGTTGGGAGATAGGGTTGATGAAAGAGTATTGGGATGGTTTGGACACATGGAAAGAATTAGAAAAGAAAGACTATTAAAAGAGGTATGGAAGGCAGATGTGGAGGAAATAAACATGAGAGGGCAACTTAGGATGAGATAGATGGATGGAGTGAAAGGGGCTTTGGGGAAGAGGGGTATGTCTGTTGAGGAAGGACAGGAGAGGACAGAAGACAGGGGTGAATGGAGAATGGTTGTATATGGATGATGTTGTGATGCATGAGGTGGAATGGGTGGAGGGATGGGGGGTGAGGTAGTATGTGTGAGAGAAATTTGATGCAGCCTGAAGGGATTTCTCCACATCTCCTTTTCTGCATGAAGGGACAGAGAGGGGGGTCGTTGATTTAATGAAGCGGCCTTGCTGTGGATGTGCTGTGTCTTGCAACACTGCCTCTGACCCAGGGCAGGAGGTGCCAAAATAAGAGGGAGGGTAGAGGGTGGAGGGGAGTGGAGTATATTAGGGATGGATTGGGTGGGAATGGTTTTTATGCCTTTGTTTATTGGCTACCTCCCTTGTAAGGGGAAAAAAGCCTTTGGTATATGTATGTACCAATAAATTTTTCTCCACCCTTTCTCCAATCAGAAAGACTGTTACAATGTCTTAAGCAATACTGCTTACACAAGCAATCACAATATCAATGCACAAATGGCTTAGTTTACATATATTAACATCAGCATTAAAATCTGTTCCTAGTGGTTGTTTATAAACTTTAGACGAGGAGTGAGATTATGCAACCCCTTCATGGCTATTGTTTACCAAACACCCTTCACATAAAAATGAAATTCTTGACACCTACCCCTTTATCTACCTTTCTTGTCTACTTTTATCTACCAGCCTCTTACAGTGGCTCATTGCAGAGAGATCTGAATAGGGTTTGGGAATGGAGTCAGAAGTGGGAAGTGGATTTCAACATTAACCTCTTCACTCCGGGCCAAAATCTCGCGGGCAGCATTATCTGCCAGACGTACGATGTGTCGTAATAATACTCGCATCATAAAATATAGTCACCATTTATATCGATCGTTCTCTCTTTCACCCGTGAATTTTGATAACCATAGAAAATGTGATGAGGACAGTTTAGAGAGTATGTCATTATGCAATAAATATAATCAAGACGCCGATATGGCAGCCTGGCATATCCACTTGCTCCTCATGCCCCCTACGTATGCGGCACCGTATGGAAGTGGTTAAGAAATGCAGCATAATGGAATTTGGATAAAGTAAAAAAGGATATCAGGACAATGTAAAATTGGTGACAAGGAAGTAAAAAAAGTGGGATCTGAAAAAGACATGGGAGTAATCATCATAAAGGATATGTCCCCTGACAAACATATAAACAAAATTGTTGGTAAAAACTATAACTTGCTAAGATCAATAAAACTGGCTTTTACTTGGGTGAAGAAATGGTAAAGAAAATACTAGTCACACTGATAAGGCCAAAATTGGAGTATGCAGTGACACTATGGTCACTCAGTACTAAAAAGAATATAAGGAAAATTGAAAGAATCATGAGAGCAACTACAAAGATGGCTCCAATACTAAACTGTCATATGAAGACAGGTTGTCAAAACTAGAATTATTGACTGGAACAAAGAAAGAGTTGACTTATTGACCATATACAGTATTATGAGAGGTATAGTCCTTGATAGAGAAAACTTACTAATTGAGATAAGAGAAACACAAGAAGACATGGAAAGAAGCTCAAAAAGGACAGTTATAGAAGAGACCTGAAAAAGAACAGTTTTTCCCACAGAGTGGTGGATGTATGGAACATACTAGACAAAACAATGGTGAGTGCAAAAACAACATAAGAATTTAAGAGCAAATTAGTTATGGCAAGATACAGAGACAGGACACCACAAGCATAGCTCCCCTACCCATAAGATACAACTAGGTAAATACAGTCGCGGCGACTTGATGTGGTGCTCCTTGAATTGCCTTTAATAGGCAAAGCCAGATGGAATATTTACCAGTTGAGTGAACAGGGGGAAGCAGTGCTATTTCGTGGTCACAATAGAAGCAAAACATTGCTGGTTCCAACTTTAGGAGAGAGTTAGGGAAGGAAAATAGTTATTTTTGTCACGACATAACATTGGCGACCTGAAGTGATGCTCTAGTTTTGCCTATCAGAAAAGGCCAAGTTAAAATAATTACAACTTGTATAGAAGGAAAGTAAAGCTATTCAGGATCACAGTAGAGACAAACTCTCATTGATTTCAACTTTTGAAAAGAGAAAGGGAAAGAAAATGGCCTTCATCTCTGTAATCACTCGCAATAGAAAACACAAGATAAAATTTAATTTCTAGTTTCTTTACATCACAAATTGTTGCCTTTCAGTGCTGTGTCTATACTAATGAATGAGTTCAAAGGCTTTACACCTAAAAAGGTGAGTAAATCCATTGGAAAAATTATAAATATAGTACAGAGAATAAATCTGAAAAAGAAGATAAGTCTCGAGTTGGATACTCTACCATGTAAGTGAAATTCTTACAGAGTTGGAAAGATTTAGACTCAATTTCCTCACATGAGGCTAGATTACACAATCTGGAGAAAAAACTTGAGCAATTAAAGGAAACAAACTTGGCTAGAAAAAATGGAGATTGTTAAATTGAAAAGGAGAAAATGAAACTTTAATAAATGAGGGAAAAATCTTAACACCATGGAGGAAAAAGAGGTTTGGTCAACAACAAATGAGAATAGGAGAATTAGAATAACCTTTAAAGTCATGATGGAAGAAAAAGGCAGAGGTAGCCTAGGAGAAGGAATAGTTAAAATTATAAAAAAAAATCTCATCAGAGATGTTTTAGACAAGCCTGGATGCATTTTATTCTTTGGATGCCAAGAAGAAACAACTCATGGAAGTTGTGTCAAGAAAAAGAAAGATGATTAGGAAATTACATCAACAACTCTAGGGAAGGATTTGGGTTTAAAGGACCAGAATGATAGCATGTATTGGTTTGGCAACTATAAGAGAAATTGTGCATGTCCAATGAAAATAAAGTTCAAGTTGCAAGCCATGGCAAAAGAAGTAATCGGCAAGTCTTAGAAGTTACCATGAGAAGAAAAGTAAAAAAAAATATTTGGATGAGGAAAGATGCTAACAAAGAGGATTGAGCTTAGGAACAAAAGCTCTTAGTGGAAGCCAAAGCCAGAAATTATAGGACCAAAGAAGAAAACCAGCAGTTATTTTGGAGAGTTGTCAATCAGAAGGTGAGGAAATGGTCTCTAAGAAAACAAGAAGGCAGCATTGTAAAGTAAGCACTACAAGGAAACTTAGAATAGCATCTTTATAGCTTTTCATCAGAATCATCCATTTTTCTTCCACTTGTGTTTCTTCCTTGTTGAATTTTCCCAGCTCACTTTAAGAAAAAAATTCCTAAGTTTCTCAAAGTCTGTTTTATTACACATCATTCTTCCTTTTCAGTATTTTTCATTTCTCTATATATTTCCTCCTTTTCTAACTCAAGTTGTATGGGGTCACTTTGCAATTGGTGTCTTGTATTCAATTTTGTCCACAATTTCAGGATCTGATGTAAATAGTAAATCTAGTCTTGGTGTTCATTATTTCTAAATCTAGTATTTTCTTTTACCCATTGTGTCATTGTATGTTCTATAGTCCTGTTGAGTAATACATTTCCTCATTGGTCCTCTCCACCTTTCACTGTCATCTCTTCCCAACATATTTCTTTGCAATTAAAATCTCTCATAAGTACCATGTAACCTCTATCCTTCAGCATCACATTTAATGAAAGTCTCATATCATTTAACATTTTAAAATAATTTCTCTCCAAGTCCCCATTTTTGGGGGGCACTTAAATCACTGCAAATTTTCTGCTCTTCATGTCACTATCTTTAGCTCTTATTGTGATCATCACCGTGTTCTCTCCATATGTAATTTTTGTCACATTTAAGTTTTTCTTAGCCTAGAACATGACTCCTCTACTCTGTTTCTCTCTATTTCTAAGTCATGTCCAATACTGTTTGGTAGTAGTGGACCCCTTAATTTTGTCTCCACAATTCCCATTATGTCTTTTTTTTCCTGACAGGTAATCATTCAGTCTGTTTAATCCTGAGATTAATCCTTCTATATTGGTATTAGCTAGTTTTAATTTTCTACTCTCTCCATCTTGTTCTCTGAACCTTATATTTCTTTTTCTTGAATATACCATTTTTTTTCTCTGTTCTTTTCTCCTTTTTTCCTCAGCTTTGCTTTTTAATGTCTTATCTCTTTCCTCATCATTCATGTGTCTTTTTATCCATATACTTTTGTAGTGTTCACTTCTTGCTAGTTTTCCTGTATTTACTCGAATTTCTTCTGCCATCTGTGACCTTAATTTGATCTATCAGGGTCGACATTTTCCTTCTGTATATTTACCTATTCTGTGCATTTCCTTTATTTCCTTTTCAATTTCTTGCTTTTATCTTGTACTACCTTTAGAACTTTCTTGCCAATTCTTTCTCTTATGTTTTTCCTTTAGACCATATAGCTCCTCTCTGGAGCTTTCCAAAAGCCAGCATAGTAGCCAAATTCAAGTTCTTACAATGGAATTATTGTAGTATGCATACATCCTGGGAGGAGCTGAGTCTCCTTCTTTAGACTCAGTCCCTCCTGCTCCCTCAGGAACAAGGCCACCATGGTGGCACCATGGTGTTAACAAGGAGTGATGTCCTCTAAACTGTTCTTGAATTGCAGACTCCACTACAACCTGTTGCAGTGAGACTGTTTTTAAATTAAGCCTACACAGTGTGGAGCATTTACATACCATCTAGTATCCCAGTTGAGTGGGACGACCTTAGCTGCGTTGTGTGAGACTGGCCCTTTCCTTTCCTCTTAATAGAAACAGTTATCATCTCAAAGTTGGAGTACAGCTGTGAAATCTACTCACCTGTACTGTAGCTCGACTTTGTGTGTGTTGAACTCAGTACACCATGCTGGTGACCACATAGCAACTGGTGTGTTCCACTTATCCCCAACAGCAAGCATTTACCTAGTTGTATTATACGGGAAGGGAGCTATGCTCGTGGTGACCCATCTTTGTATCTTTCAGCATCAGGCTTATTCTTAAAATCGTGAATAGTATTTGGACACACTGTTTTTTCATCTAAGTTATTCCATATATCCAGCATTCTGTGTGGGAAGCTATTCTTTTTCCTATCTCTTCTATAGTTGTCCTTTTTGAGTTTCTTTTCATGACCTCTTGTTTTTCCATTGTCATTTTTTAGTCAATCTTTTCTGTCAAGGATTTCCATAGCTTTCATGATTCTATATATAGTCAGTAGATCACCTCTTTCTCTTCTTTGCTCTAGTGTTGGTAGTTCTAATTTCGATAATCTTTGTTCGTATGTTAATTTGGAAAGAGCTGGTGCCAACTTTGTTGTTGCTCTCTGTATTCTTTCTAGTTTCCTTATATTCTTTTTAGTACTGGGTGCCCATAGTGTGCATGCTGGTGGATGGAGGCATCATTCCATTGGACTTATGTTGTCAGTCCTTATTGCTGACATGCTGAGTCAGTTTCTTTTATGTCACTATCAAGACCCTTCCTCACAGCTAGGAATGACTGTACAAGAATTTCCAGGGGGGAAGAAAGCATTTTTGAAAGAGGTGTAGTAGATAAGTGCAAAGATGAGCCAAAGCTGTTTTACAGGTTTATAAATGGTAAATTGAGACACAGGGAAGAAATCACCAAATTAATAGTGTATGGGAAGGTCTTTGAAGAGGCCTCTGCTCTGGCAGAAATAATGAAAGTACCCAGTCGGTCTTCACAAAAGTTCATAATATTTTGGAGAAAATCAAGAGGAGCAAAAAACCAGGTTTAATTGATACAAATGTAGAAGTGAGGGAAATGCTCAATGTAGTGGAATCTCACACTGAATACTTAAAGAATGTATGGAACAACTAGTGGACAAGATCCACAGTCTTATTACATGTTCATTGAAAGAAGACATGGTGCCACTTGATTGGAAAAGGGGCAAACATGGTGCCAATTCACAAATGGGGAAACAAGGAAACACAACTAAGTTATAGGCCAATCACTAACAAGCATAATATTGAAATTATGTGAGAGGCTTGTGAAAGAGCAATGGACCAAAATCTTGAAGAAATTAACATTCTGACAGGTTGGCTTCAGATCTGGAAGGTCAGGTATGTCGAACCTTTTAAACTTTTACTCAAGAGGAATTGATGTGCTGCAAGAGAGGGAGGGGTGGGTGGACTGGATGAACCTGGGCCTAGAGAAGGTATTTGATAAAGTACCTCACAGTCAACTTTTGTGGAAATTGGAGCACGGAGGACTGAGTGGCAAACCATTAGAATGGATGGAAGACTTTTTGAAGGAAAGGTACATAGGGTAAAGGATAAGATATCACACTGGAGAGTAGTAATGAGCGAAGTTCCACAAGGTTCAGTGCTTGCACCAATAATGTTTTTTATCTATGTCAGTGACATGATGGAAGGAACAACAAGCTATGCCTACATGTTTGCAGATGATGCAAAATTCATGAGAAGAGTGAAAAATGAGGACAATAGACTATTGCAAAAAGATCTAGATATTATTTTTGTATGGATAAATGGGAAATGAAGTTCAATACCAAAAAATGCAAAGTACTGGAAATGGGCAATAGCGGCAAAAGGCCATCTGTAAACTATTCCTTGGGAAGTGAACACATTACAAAGGCAAAAGAGAAGAAAGACTTGGGAATGTTGATAAAAGACCTGTCACCTGACAGACATATCAGTAGAATTGTGGGAAAGACATGGACAACAGGAGATTAAAATGGTGTTCCACTATATGGATGAAGAGATGATAAAAAACTCATCAAAACCCTGATACATCCAAGACTTGAATATGCATCAGCAGTATGGTCCCCACACAGAGTGAAAGATATAAGTAAGATTGAGAGAATACAAAGGGCAGCAACTAAATTGGTCCCCATCCTGGCAGATAAACCATAGGAGGAAAGACTTATAGCAGTCTGCCAACTTTGAAAAATTGAAGAGAAAGAGGTGACATGATTACATTTTTCAGGTCACTAGAGGGGATAGGTTGCATTGATAGAAGATATCTGATGGGAATGTTTTAAGAGGTCATGGGAGTAAATTAAGAAAGCCCACATGTCAAAAGGATGTGAAGAAATACATTTTTCTATATGCTTAAATATGTGGAATAGCTTAGAAGGTGAAATAGCCCAAGCTGGAACAATACATGAGTTCAAATCTGAATATTTGGAAATAAAGGATATACGAGGTCTGTTAAAAAAAATATGCGGACTGTTTGAATTGCATGGCTCCAGTTGGTTTCAGGGGAATCCTCTTGGTGTCGCTAGGTTTTTACAGATCAGCTGATTATGATGCCATTTCCCAATTGCAGATATCTTTATTTGTGTATTAGCTAGTTTTAGTGAAGTGCAATTTTTTCGTTTGGCAGATTTCAGAATGAATGACGTGAAGGAGCAATGACTTGCTGTGAAATTTTGTGCTAAACTTGGAAAATCTTCGACTGAAACTTTTGCTATGCATAACATGGCTTACAGTGATGTTGCTATGAAATGTATGGCATGTTTCAAGTGATATGAGCGTTTTAACCCCTTCCATACGGTGCCGCACACGTAGGCGTCATGGGGAGCGAGTGTATTCGCGAGGCTGCCATATCGGCGTCTTGATTATATTTATTGTAGTCGCCCCTCCATAATGACATTCTTTCTAATTCTTTTGTAGTCGCATTTTCTATGGTTATCAAAATTCACGGGTGAAGAGAGAACGATCGATATAAGCGGTGACTATATTTTATGATGCGAGTATTATTACGACACGTCGTACGGCTGGCATTGGCTGCTGCCACTGAGATCTAAGTCCATGACGCCTACGTGTGCGGCACCGTATGGAAGGGGTTAAGGATGGTCGACAGTCCATTGAAGATGATGAGCATCCTGGACGTCCTTCCATGTGAACCGATGACTCACACGTCGACAAAATCAAAACCTTGGTGTGGGCAAATCTATGTCTTACTGTCAGGGAGGTTGCTGAAGAGTGTGGGATATCAGTTGGATCTTGTTACGATATTAATGACAAAAAGATTGAAGACGCACCGCATTGCTGCAAAATTTGTGCCACGCCTGATGATGGATGAACAAAAAGCCCATCGCTTTCAGGTTTGTCAGAAACTGCTTGATATTCAGAAGATGAAAACTTGTCCAGGATCATAACAAGTGATGAATCGAGGGTTTATGGTTTTAACATTGAAATGAATGTCCAATCGCCCTAGTAGATAAGTGAAATATCCCCCAGACCCAAAAAAGCTTGCCAAGTTCAATCCAAGGTCAAGTTGATGCTGACAGTTTTCTTCAGTGTTAAGGGTGTTGTTCACCATGAGCCCTGAAGGCTCCACAGTAAACCAGACTTACTACGCTGAAGTTCTGAAATGTCTGGATGGATGCCATCCATCACAAAAGGCCAGAAATGTAGAGGAGTGGCAACTGGTTTTTCCATCATGACAACGCTCCAGCCCATTCAGCCCTCAGAACTCGGGAGTTTTTGGCCAAACACTCGATCACTGTTCTTCCCCACCACCCCCTACTCACCTGACCTTGCGCCTTGTGATTTTTTCTTGTTCCCCAAACTCAAAAGACCCTTGAAAGGAAGAAGATTTGAGATGATTTCTGAGATTAAGGCAAATGCGACAAAGGAACTGAAGGACCTTACAAAAGAAGCATACCAGGACTGTTTCAACAAGTGGAAACACTGTTGAGAAAAGTGCGTGCATTGGGGGAGGAGAGTACTTTGAAGGGGACCCAGATTTGTAACTTTTAAATAAAGTACATTTTGCTTTATGACATCAGTCCACATATTTTTTTTAACAGACCTCATGGATTAAGTTGGAGCTGTACATGAATTTGAGTCCAGGTATGTTAGAAAATTAGAGAATAGGAGACCAGAGCCAATAACCATTGCTCCTTTTCTGTATACTACAAATAGCTAAATACATCTTACCCAAGCTTCCCTAAACCTTTTGGCTATCCCTATGAATTTCATAGTGTTGGTTATTGGCTATTCCCCAGGGTTACTGTCTGCTACCCTGATATTCCTAAGAAGAATGTGTAACCAGATTATGAGTACCATACACTATTAATAGAACATTGTTCCACACATCCAAACTCCACCCCAGTATTTATAGATGGTTCAAAGTCTGATTTTTAGGTTGGATACAGTGTTATATTCCCTTCACTCAGTCAAGGCAGCAGCCTCTCCATTGTAGCCTTGGTTTTTATGGCAGAGCTCTCTACCATTATCTCAGCTTTAAGAATAAACTTTTTTCCCTTCCTGTTTCATCTTTTACAATTTTTAGTGACTTGTAGTGTTCTCAGCATTAGAACATTTTAATCCTTTCCTTCATCCTCTTGTTTTATCAGTTTTTGAATGGCTCTACCTACTCCAGTGTAGAAGTTACAATGATGGATTTTGCTGGGTCACAGCACATATGGAGATTCCAGGGAATGAGAAGGCTGATAAGCTGGCCAAATAGGGAGCAACTCGGACTGCCCATACCAACCTCATTCCATTCCACAACAGATATTCCACAATATGGGTAACAATTCTTGCTACTTGGCAGAAGAGGTGGGAGGCTTAGGTTACCACTACCAAGTTGGGGGAGATAACGCTGCTTGCTTTCTATCATTGGATGTATGAATATGTGCAAGGATGCCACTCAGAGACTGCCTTGGAACATTTTAGTTCTTGATCTTCTTGTTTTATCAGTTTTTGAATGGCTCTACCTACTCCAGTTTAGAGGCTACAGTGTTTGATTTTGCTGGGTTCCAGTATAGGTGGGGATTCCAGGGAATGAGAAGTCAGATAAGTTGGGTAAGGAAAGAGCAATTCTGACTGCCCTTAACAATTCCATTCCATTCCACGACATGTATTCCATATGAGCAAAGACTATCCAAATTGAACCTACCAACTCTGGAACAAAGAAGAGAAAGAGGAGATTTGCTAACTATCTACAGAATAATGAAAGGAATGGAAGTTTTAGACAGGAACGACCTATTAATGTGGGACAACGGTAAAACAAGAGGAGACGGAATTTTTTTTAAAAAGGATAGTTATAGAAAAAACTTGCAAAGGAACAGTTTCCCACACTGAGCAATAAATACATGGAACAAATTAGACATTAAAACAGTATGTGCTAACACTATACAAGATTTTAAGATAAAACTTGATGCGGAGAGATACAAAGACGGGTCACCACGAGCATAGCTCCCCTCCCGTATATTACAACTAGGTAAATACAATACAGATAACAATTCTTACTAGTTGGCAGAAGAGGTGGGAGACTTTGGTTACCACTACCAAGTTGGGGGAAAACCATGGTTGCTTTCCATCATTGGATATATGAACACATATAGGGATGCCATTCAGAGACTGTCTTGACCCATCTTTGGACTGGTCACACACATCTTGCACATACCTCTTGTCCTTAGGAACATAATCATTATGCAATGACTGCATAGTCCTCCTAACAGTACAACACTTCTTAGTTGAGTGTCCCAGTCTGATGGACCTGCGAGAACAATAACTCTTCTGTTGTTGCGATAAGGATGGATTATTCTGTATCTCACATATACTAGGAAAGAAGACCCTTTCCCAGAGACATGAGGCACTCAAGTTTGTAGAGAATCCTGACCTTTTAGAAAAATTATAGCTCCACTGCAGAATGTTTTTAATTGTTTTTGACTCCCCATTCCCTATTTTTCATGACCACAATTTAGATACCTGTTTATTTATTTATTATTTTACTATACTAAATATTTTATCTAAATGTAAATTTTGGCCTACCATCTTTGTCATTTTTAGAAATTATGTATTTACCTAGTTGTATTTTACGGGACTAGAGCTATGCTCGTTTTGACCCGTTTTTGGATCTCTCCACATCCAATTTGTAAGCTGTACCATATGACCTAGATATTGTGGCACCATAAACTATAAATCAGTCAATCAATCCTGGCACTGGCTTCTCACCTTCTTTGTCTTTTTCTTTTTTGTGGCAGTTTATATCAATCAGTAAGATGAACTCCAGAGACCAACAGCAGGCATCTGTGAGATAGATGTCAGGGAGAATCATTTTGTTGTTCCCATTTGGAGGTGTAGTCCTGAGGGGCCTCAAAATCACCATCACCTTAGACTATATTTTCTTTACTTTTTTCACATAAGGAGAGTTTACCTCTGATGAATACTATAAGCTAGTGATATAGAAACATTTCCACCCAATTACAACATAATCGAATGTTCATCCTAAAAAGAGATATGGGAGGGCCCAAGGATCATTGGTGGTCACTGTGGAGCTGTGAGCTTCCAGTCAGTGAAACACAATGATGAGAACAGAGACAGAATGCAAAGAATTCCATTGGAGAGTATTCGACATGAGATTGAGACAATGGCGCATCAAAACGAAAAAACCAAGGACAGAAAAAACAATGGAGAAGGAAGAAAATTAAAAGTGGCCTATACTAACATTGACGGATTAATTTCAGGTCTGAACGAACTCAATGATTATCTGTTAGAAGAAAAACCAGACATAATGGGAATTGTAGAGACTAAACTAAGAGGTGAAATACCATCCATCGTTATTGGACAAGGTCTATACAATTACTGGATAAAAAACAGGGACAAGAAACAGGGAGGGGGAATCATGTTCTTGGCCAAGAAAGACCTAAACGTGACAAAAATTGCAGAGGGCAAAGGTAATGTTGAACTGATCATGATAAAAGTCGAAGGCAAGAATATGAAAAGTAGAAAGTTTGTGGTGACCTATGTGCCTCCAAAAATGAATGCTTGGAAAGAGAACGAACGTACAAAAATGCTAAAAGATACAAGAAAATCACTAAATGAGATACTAACGGGCATGGGTAATCTGGTAATTATGGGGGACTTCAATTGCAAAGAAATTTGATGGGACAGCATGACAGTGCAAGGAGATGACTTGTGGGGCAATGTACTGCTAGACATGACCATGGAGTACACAATGACCCAATGGGTCAGTGAAAACACAAGGTACAGAAACAACGAAGAGCCATCGAAACTAGATTTAATATTTACAACAGAACCTGAAATAGTGGACAAAGTCCAGTACAAGACACCAATTGGAAAGAGTGACCATGTACTCATCGAAACTGTACTAAAGGAAGAAATAGACATGGTGAGGAACGAAAAGCATAGGAAAGGAAGTGTACAACAAAACAGACTTTGCAAAACTAAAGACATTCTTCCAGAATGTAAACTGGGAAAAATTCTATATGGAAGAGGCAACAGTGGAAGAGAAATGGAATATATTGATGGATAATTACAATGAAGGGGTAAACAGGCATGTACCAAGACAAGTGAGAGAGAGAGTACATTAAATGTTGGTTCAACAAAAGATGCAGTGAGGCAAAAGACAGAAGGGACAAAGCTTGGAAAAGGTGGAGAAAAGACAAAAAACAAAGCAAATGGCAAATTTATATAAACTGTAGAAATGAGTATGTTAATGTGAGAAGAGAGGAAAAAAGGAACCATGAGAAGGATATTATAGAGAAATGCAAAGATCAACCCAAGCTATTCTATCGGTATGTGAATGGTAAATTTAAAACCAAACAGGAAATGGTGAAACTACGCCAAGGAAATATAGAATACACAGAAGAATTAGAGATGGCCGAAGTCATGAATAACCACTTTAAATCTGTCTTCACCAGAGAGAAAATACAAAATTGGGACGTAGATAATAATAAGCAATCTCCCCACATGAGTGAGTTTACAACACAAAAATATCAGAACATCTATCAAAACTGGACGTCAGAAAATCACATGGCCCGGATGGTATTGTAAATTGGATTCTAAAGGAATGCAAAGAAGAACTAACGGACAAAATACACATCATAATAAATAGCTCACTCAAAGAAGGAAAGATACCTAATGACTGGAAAAATGCTAACATTGTACCAATATATAAAGGAGGAAACAAGGAAGAACCCACCAACTATAGGCCAGTATCACTAACAAGCACTATAGCCAAAATTTGTGAGAAAATCATCAAGAATAGATGGGTAAAACATCTTGAAGACAACAACATATTAAACCCAAGACAATTTGGGTTCAGACAAGGAAGATCATGCACTACAAACTTAATATGCTTCTACTCAAGGCTAATAGACATAGTGCAAGAAAGAAATGGATGGGCTGATTGTGCATTCCTAGACTTGCAAAAACTTTTGACAAAGTACCACACAGAAAATTACTAAAAAAAACTGGAACACATAGGAGGAATACAAGGGAACCTACTAAAATGGATGGAGGACTTCCTGACTGGTAGAAAGATGAGAGTAGTGCTCAGAGAAAAATATTCAGATTGGAAAGAGGTGATCAGTGGAGTACTGCAAGGATCTGTACTGGCACCAGTAATGTTTGCTATCTATATGAATGACATGGACGAGGAGGTGAACTGTTACATGAGCTTCTTTGCTGACGATGCCAAACTGTTAAGGAAAGTAGAAACTGATGAGGACTGTGAAGCACTGCAAGAAGACCTAAATAGGGTATGGAACTGGAGTCAGAAATGGGAAGTGGACTTTAATACTAAGAAGTGTAGCATAATGGAGTTTGGAAAAAGCAAAAACAGAATATCAGGAAAATATACAATTGGAACCAAGGAAGTAAAGAAAGGATCCGAAAAAGATTTGGGAGTAATTATCACGAACGACTTGTCCTATGATAAACAGATTAACAAAATTGTTGGGGAGACTTACAACTTGCTAAGATCAATAAAAGTGGCATTTGCATACTTGGACGAAGACACGATAAAAAAAATATTGGTTACATTGATAAGGCCTAGACTAGAGTATGCGGCGACATTGTGGTCCCTCAGTACCAAAAAGAATATAAAGAAAATAGAAAGAATCCAAAGAGCAGGTACAAAAATGGCACCTGCACTTGCAAACCTATCATACGAGGAGAGATTGGCTAAACTGGAGTTACCGACACTGGAGCAAAGAAGAGAGGTGACCTATTAACCATCTACAGAATCATGAAAGGCACAGAGATACTTGATAGAAAGGACTTACCTGGGACAAGAGAAACACAAGAGGACATGGAAAGAAAATAAAAAAACAGCTATAGAAGGGAACTGAAGAAAAACAGTTTTACACATGGAGTTTTGGACACTTGGAACAAACTGGATAATGAATACGCAAAAACCATTCATGAGTTTAAAAGCAAACTAGACATTGCGAGATACAATGGCGGGACACCACGAGCATAGCTCCCCTTCCCGCAAAATACAACTAGTTAAATACATACAGTCTTTGCACATCTTGTCACTTCCTCCTTGAAACATTATCTTTCCTCTTCCTGCCCTTCTCCTGGGTACCACTATTTTGTCCATTAAAGCCCTATCTACCACCCTTCCACCATCCTCTCCCATGTGTAATTATGCTTGACTTTTTTCCTAAACTGTACGTTAGCTATCATCAACTCTCTAGACACATCTCCATCAATTCTCCACTACTGTTTTTTCCTGGCACTCCAGTTTTCCCAACCACTCTGTCTATTGGTTCATCTACTCTCGCATTGAGATCTCTCAGTGCCACTACTTTGACATTTCTCCCTAAACTCTCTTTGTACTCATTTAAATCTATCCAAAATGCCTCCCTTTCCTCTACACTCTTCTCACTACCAGGCTCATATGCACTTACATCCACATTAACCTTGAAGAAACCTACTCCACCACACATCCTATTTCTTCAGTTACTAATATAGCCACCCCTTCTCACCTTCATCCTCTCTTCACTCTTGACATCCTCCCCATTAGACTCCCAAACTCACCCCTCCTTTTCAACTTAGTTTCATTCAATGCCCATCTCTTCCCCTTTACTCTCATCTGTACCACACCCACGCACATTAAAAGACCCAAACCTTAGGGTTCTGGTTGGAAAACTCCCAGACCCTCTATTTATTTATTTATTTATTTTTTCAAGTAGATGCCTAGTCCTATCCTCTGTCCCATTTTAGATGCCTTTTACAACTCAAGTGGGAACACTTGGTGGCAGTATTCTTTCCTACCACAGGATTTGGCAAAAATGGAAATGTATATTCAGAGTAGTGGTACAAGACAGTATTAATAGTTGGGGGGATAGCATAATGGAGGGACAGTCACAGTATAATAAAGTAGCATAATTTCTCTATGAATAGATATTTCCTCTAACACAGGCAAAATGATGTATAGCTCTAGTCTGTAGGGGCACCCCTTACAGACCCTAAAGTGTCAACTGCATGGTACTGAGCAGATTTTAACCTCACAATAATGTACAGCCAACACCCCAAAGAGGGTATACCAAATGCCAGTTTATCATGTCTCCTTGGCCCACATTCATAAACTGTTGATGCACTTCTTGCACACCTTGTGAGGGCCCAAGACCTGTATTGATCACCAAGCTTTACTTTAAAGTATCTAAAATACACTTGTTTGACAAATGTGCTGATGTCCTTTGACAGGGAATGGTGAAACTGCTACAGTTATAACAAAATTAATTCGAGCTATATAGGCACTTGTGATGAGAAGTAGCTGAGGCAGACATGATCTAAAAAGAAATAAAGATAAACAATAAGTAGATTAGTGACGAGCTTAAAAAAACAACCAAAAACATACATAACATCTGCTAGCCCTTGTATACAGAATTTTATGCTTTGTTTGCAGAATACAACTCAGATGGAGCACACCCCTCTCACCACACTGTCTCATATGTAACTGAATAGGTATCAGGTTTCACCCTATCTGCCAGACGGTTAATCCCCTACATATGACATTACAGTGAATCCTCCTTATACGGTAATTCTTTATCCGGTAAATTCACAGTTATGGTATTTGGTAATTACCATCCTCGATTCTATTTATGGTAAGAAAAATGTACAGATACGGTATCTGCTAGATATTTTGAAGAGGAAAGAGCAGGGAGAAGGTATGTCTGCCATATCCTATTATTACATGTTATAATGGGTTTGGCATAC
>NC_134816.1:9945575-10073075 GCF_046742065.1 Oratosquilla oratoria
CCCTTGTTGGTGACATCACTTTTCACCTTCTGGTGAACTATAATAGTGATGTCACTTGCTGCTTCCTGGTGCCCCGTGGTAGTGACGTTATGTGTCACTTCCTGGTGGTGACGTCACTTGTCGCTCCCCCAATCTTGAGCAGGAGATTCCCCAATGACACATGTTTCATGATGAGTACAAATCCTATTCCATATTCTGTAATTATTGTATGCACATGTCAACTCCAATACCAAGTAGTACTAGTAAAACAATCTCAATGCTTTTCTCAAGCTACAGTTTGTATTGACTGTCATCAGTCAGAAGCTGCAACATTCTGTGTGTGGGGTCCTCAACTCAAAACTACCAAACAGCGAGGTCAGTTGTGTCTGCCCTATTGAAGGTGTGTAGGTTACACTACCATTTAAGATGTACAGAGAATTACAATGTACCACTTAAAGTTACATTTGTGGTTGCTTTAGGAAGTGGATGTATAGCAGGCTTGCATTGTGCAAGCTGAAGATATATAGTGTCAGTATGCAGCTGCATGTGTATATTAGTTTTGCAGTGTGCAACCTAAAGAGGCTTAGCAATTCTACAAAGGTGTAACTGAAGATGTGTAACATTTATACATTGTGCAACCCAAAGGTCTTTGGGAAGTCTGGAATGTGCATCCTGGTGTGTTGAATAGAGTTGCTATGTATTTCCTGACATTGTATAGTAGATTGCAGTAGCAAAAGGTGTATACCAAGTTTGCCACATGGTGTTTGAGTCAAGGACTTCATTCTCAGAGTGATGTGAACCCCCTTCCTCCCATGTAACTAACATAGCTCAGGCTTGTACCTCAGTTGCAGTGTGTGCAGCTCCGTTTGAAGTAACGTCTTTTTGGAGAGACCCAATATACGTATTTGTTACCCACTTGTAATTATTCTTTTATGAGTTTAATAATTTTTGTTTTGTCATGAATCTTAGGTTAATTATTTTAGCAGAAAGGGTGCCAACAATACTGGCTCAGGTCGTGGGATTGTCCCAGCTATCCCTGTCCCCTTTCGCCACATATTGTTGAATGGAAATTTCTGTAAGGGAGCAAATGTGAGGTGTTATCTGAATGAATGGATTGGTTTAGTTAAAACTGCTAGTGTTGATAAATTTTAATGTTTACTCTTGTGCAGGAGTAGTATGCAGAGTGGTATGCAAGTGTATTTTGTATATATGCTTGTTTGGGTGAATGTTTGTAAAAGTGAGACAAAAGTGTATAAATACACTCCTCATGTCCCCTTAGTAAATTGTATCTCAGTAACATAGTGGAAAGCAGGGAAGACAGGGGTAGCATGGACATTCCCAATTTCAGCACATTTGTTCTACCTCAAGGAGGGCTGAGGTATGGAGGGGCCAAAGGAGGAGAGGTGGCTGAGGTGGGGGTAACGGAGGAGACGGGTGGTGAGAGGTCATGGTACTGTTTCTCAGGGAGCCTAATGTACAAACACTGCATCCCATGGCCTCTCACCACTGATCCTGCCATCCCCCACCTCTTTGGGGCTTCTTCATCAGCATTTTAGTGAGATTTTTTTTTTTTAGGATGTGAGAATAATTGTTATTGTGGTTATTTCTTTCATCATCATAATCACTACCTTCATACACTATATATTTATTTTTGTTGTTTTTAACTATTGTAATATGGTATATGTTATATTAAGACTTTTCATCCATGCACCCTGACCACAAATCCACTTGAAACATTCACCATAGTTCCTGCCGGCTACCTCCATTTGATCACAACCACACCAGCAGCGCAGCAGCGAAATAAATAAGCAGCAGCAACAAATTCAGAATCACACTTCACAATTCATCTTCGCTCAGTAGATTGTTTAAATCTTGTGTGGTTTATTTATTCATCTATTTATTTATAAAGAATTTTATTATTGTTTTTGTTATTAAGGAATTGTCATTGAAGATGGAAGGCTATTACTGTTATTATTATTATTAATATTATTATTATTAATATTATTATTATTACTATTACTATTATTGTCATTTTCTTTTCATGTTGAGTTAGCAAATGCAGATTTGCATAAGTGGTTCAGAATATATATGTATGTATATATATATATATATATATATATATATATATATATATATATATATATATATATATATATATATATATATTTGTAATTCTTTATTTCCATGACTGCTGTCCTTCCATCCTCTTGATATGTCATACTATCCCATATGTGCAATTTTTATTTTAATTTTCATTTATTTATTTATTTATTTGTTTTTATTATTATTTTTTTTCTAAAGAGTATTGCTAGCTTGACTTGAACTTTTTCACCAACTCCTGTTTACAGATATTTGACTCAACATTCTTTGCTACCTCATTCTCGACTAATTGTGTTTAGGTTAATGATGGTGAAATGTAATTTGTAAATGGGTGATAATGAAGGAGACTTTCCCAAGCCTCAAGGATATGCCAACTCTCCTTGAGCCCCCAACCTCTTGCCCTCACTCAGTAACCCTCAGAACACGACTACTTCAGAGTAAACCAGTCATTAGTCCTCGTCTAGGATGGATCTTGTGTGAGTTCTTATGCACCCACTACAGTTATAATAATAATAATAGTAATAATAATATTAATAATAATAATAATAGATAATAATAATAGTAATATTAATTATAATGAAAAAGGCAAGGCAGGTTGGTAATTTTGAGTTGCTTAAAAGATATGCCCTTAAAGCAGCAGCTTCCATAGAAGAGGAAGGATTACAGCTAAAAGGAATTACAAAAGCTGAGATTAGGTATATGCATCCATCTTCTAGAAGCTGGGAGTGAAATGTACTGGTCAGTTTGCTGTAAAAGCTGAGAGAAGAACATATATCTCAGCAGTATGAGCAATGTTGGTAACTGGTTCAGTGCAGTTAAAAGTTGAGAGCAAAGTATGTATCTCAACCTGTAGTATGAGCTCAGCAGTGTGTGTAGAACTTGCCTTGCCTTGCTACACCATTCTGGGTTGGTCCCACTGTACCCTCTTCTTTTATTGTAATTTTAAGGCAATGTACAAGATAACATGTACACAGGGTTGGCATACATTTTGTACAATATTATAATGTACCACGTCATGTGTTGTGCTCATTTCTATTTGTAAATATTGTAGTAATGAACCCTAAGGTACCAGTGGTCACCAAGAAATGAGCCCTTTTGAGCCTTTGACTGGGTACGATTGGTCGAAGAAGAGAAGCGGAGTGGTCCTGGAATTTATGTAGCTGGGTCATCCAAGCTATGTCCCCACAAGTGCAGCCTTCCCCTCTTTGTGCAAAACAAAAATAACTTGCTACCAGTGTAGAGAACAAATAACTCAAATCAGGGTAGATGCAAGAGAGTAAGCAAAAGTGGAAGTAGTGGTGGCCTGATACCTATGGCCTGCTACCTCTGCACCTTTGTGACAACAACACTGCACTATGGTATTTATAATGATAGCTGTCACACCAAGTGGTGACATCACCCTACCACTGACATCACCATTGGACATCATCTCCGCAACTCGTTTCTTGCAGCCTAGGGGCACAAATGACACAACAGATGAGCATCAACAGCAAAACGAAACCAAATTTACGCATGCATGAGTGCTTCAGTGACCATCATTTTTCATCAGTATCATCAGCTCTTTACTGTCAATAGTCATAATTACTTGCATCTCTCAACATTGCCATTTTCATATTATGAGTACAGCAACATCATGGTTTTAAGCCTAGTTATTCATTCATCACATACCCCCACTTTAATCTCCACTGAACCCCCTTTATATATATATATATATATGTATATGTATATATGTGTATATATATATATATATATACATATACATACATACATACAGGTATTTACCTAGTTGTATTATACGGGAAGGGAGCTATGTGTGTGTGTGTGTATATGTAAATATATGTGTGTGTGTATATACATATATATATATGTATATATATATAAATATATATGTATGTATATATATATATATATATATAATATATATATACATGTATATATATATATACATATAATATATATATATATATAATATATATATATATATATATATATATATGTACACACACACACACACACACACAGAGTGGAGTACTGCAAGGATCTGTATTGGCACCAATAATGTTTGCTATTTATGTGAATGACATGGACGAGGATGTGAAATGTTACATGAGCTTCTTTGCAGACGATGCCAAACTGTTAAGGAAAGTAGAAACTGATAAGGACTGTGAAGCACTGCAGGAAGACCTGAATAAGGTATGGAACTGGAGTCAGAAATGGGAAGTGGACTTTAATACTAAGAAGTGTAGCATAATGGAGTTTGGAAAAAGCAAAAACAGAATATCAGGAAAATATACAATTGGAACCAAGGAGGTAAAGAAGGCAGGATCCAAAAAAGATTTGGGGGTAATTATCACAAACGACTTGTCCTATGATAAACAGATTAACAAAATTGTTGGGGAGGCTTACAACTTGCTAAGATCAATAAAAGTGGCATTTGCATACTTGGACGAAGCCATGATAAAAAAAAATATTGGTTACATTGATAAGGCCTAGAGTATGCGGTGACATTGTGGTCACCCAGTACCAAAAAGAATATAAAGAAAATAGAAAGAATCCAGAGAGCAGCAACAAAAATGGCACCTGCACTTGCAAACCTATCATATGAGGAGAGATTGGCTAAACTGGAGTTACCGACGCTGGAGCAAAGAAGAGAGAGAGGTGACCTACTGACCATCTACAGAATCATGAAGGGCACAGAGATACTCAATAGAGAGGACTTACTAAACTGGGACAAGAGAAACCCAAGAGGACATGGAAAGAAAATAAAAAAACATAGCTACAGAAGAGAACCGGAGAAAAACAGTTTTCCACATAGAGTAGTGGACACTTGGAACAAACTGGATAATGAAATAGTATGCACAAAAACCATTCATGAGTTTAAAAGCAAACTAGACACTGCGAGATACAAAGGCAGGACACCACAAGCATAGCTCCCCTTCCCGCAAAATACAACTAGGTAAATACACACACACACACACATATGCAGGAAAGAAAAAAGAAACTGAAAAAGATATTATAGATAAATGTAAGGATCAACCTAAACTCTTTTACAGATATGTAAATGATCAATTAAAAGAAACACGAAATTGTAAAACTGTGTGAAGGAGATAAAGAATATATAGATGGCACAGAATTGGCATAGGTCATGATCAGACATTTCAGGTCTGCTTTTACAAGTGAGAGCTCATAAATTTAGGAAGATGGACAGGAATAAAGATCCCCTAAAATGAAAGAAATTAAGGTAACACAGAAAGAAATAAGAGACCAAATAAAAAACCTAAATGTTAGGAAATCACATGGACTGGATGGAATTGCAAATTGGATACTGAAAGAGTGTATAGACGAACTGACAGACAAATTATACAAGATAATAGACATTTCACATAAGGAAAGGTACAACAAGATTGGAAAGATGCAAACATAGTACCAATATATAAAGGAGGAAACAAAGAAGATCCTACAAGCTTCAAACCGATATTTTGGATTTGCAAATTGGATACTAAAAGAATGCAAAGAACTATTGTACAAATATATATAACATAATAAGTTGCTCACTTAAAGAAGGAAAAATACCAAAAGACTGGAAAAATGCCAACATTGTACCAAGGAGGAAACAAGGAAGAACCAACTAATTATAGACGGTCTCACTAACAAGCACTGTAGTCAAAAAGAATAGATGTGTAAAACACCTGGAAGAAAATAATATTATAAACCCAAGACAATTTGAGTTCAAACAGGGAAGATCATGCACCACAAATTTAATCTCTTTTTACTGAAGACCATATAATACAAGAAAGGGATGGATGGGCTGATTGTGCTTTCTTGGACTTACAAAAAGCTTTCGACAAGGTACCACACAAAAGATTATTTAAAAAATTGGAAAACATAGGAGGGATACAAGGTAACCTACTAAACTGGATGGAGGACTTTCTGAATGGTAGAAAGATAAGAGTAGTACTCAGAGAAAAATATTCAGGTTGGAAGGAGGTGATTAGTGGAGTTCTGCAAGGATCTGTATTGGCTCCAATAATGTTTACTATTTATGTGAATGACATGGATGATGATGTGGAATGTTACATAAGCTTCTTTGCAGATGACGTTAAATTGTTGAAGAAAGTAAAAACCGAAACAGCGAAGTACTACAGGAAGAACTGAACAAGGTTTGGAAGTGGAGTCAGAAATGGGAAGTGGACTTCAACATTAAGAAGTGTAGCATAATGGAGTTTGGAAAAAGTAAAAATAGAATATCAGGACAATATAAAATTGGAACTAAGGAGGTAAAGAAAGTGGGATCTGAAAAAGATCTGGGAGTAATTATCTCAAATGACTTGTCCTCTGATAAACAAATAAACAAAATTGTTGGAGAATCCTATAACTTGCTAAGATCAATAAAAGTGACATTTACCTATTTGGATAAATGATTAAAAAAATGTTAGTCACACTAATAAAGCCTAGACTGGAATATGCGGCAACATTGTGGTCACCCAGTACCAAAAGGAATATAAAGAAAATTGAATGAATCCAGAGAGCAACCACATAAATGTCTCCAGCACTTTCAAACATGTCATATGAAGAAAGACTGGCTAAATTGGAGTTACCAACTTTGGAGCAAAGAAGAGAGAGAGGCGACTTACTGACCCTCTGGAGAATCATGAAGGGCACGGAAGTACTTGATAGAGAGGACTTGTTAAATTGGGACAAGAGAAACACAAGAGGAAGTGGAAAGAAACTCAAAAAAGATAGTTATAGAAGAGATGTGAAGAAGAACAGTTTTCCATATAGAGCTGTGGACACTTTGAACAAATTGGATGAAATGGTAGTGTGTGCAAAAACCACTCTCGAATTTAAGAGCAAACTAGACATTGCGAGATACAAAGGCGGGACACCACAAGTGTAGCTCCCCTTCCCATAAGATGCAACTAGTTAAATACACAAAAAGAATATAAAGAAATTAGAAAGAATCCAAAGATGGCACCCACACGTTCAGAATTGACATAGGAACAGAGATTGTCCAAACTAGAACTACTAACCCTAGGACAAAGAAGAGAAAGAGGAAATCTACTGGTCATTTACAGAATCATGAAAGTTATGGAAGTCCTTAATAGAAAAGATTTATTAAAGTGGGACAGAAAAAAAACAAGAGGACATGAAAAGAAACTCATAAAGGATAGTTATAGAAGAGATCTGAAAAAAAAAATAATAATAATAATAATAGTTTTGCACACAGAGTGATAGACATCTGGAACAAATTTAGTGGAAAAATAGTATGTGCAAAAACTATACAAGAATTTTAGAACAAACTAGATACCGAGAGATACAAAGATGGGTCACTACAAGCATAGCTCCCATCCCGTATAATACAACTAGGTAAATACACACACACATAGAATATGAAAAAAATGATAAAATTGGTTAAGAAGAAATCAAAAAAGTGAACTTGGAAAGAAACCTTGGAGTAATATTCTGCAAAGACATGACACCGGACAAACATATCAACTAAATAATCGGAGAAACCTTCAATCTATTAAGGTAAATGAAAGTGGCATTTGACTATTTGGATGAAGAAATTATTAAAAAAATATTAGTTACATTAATAAGACCAAAACTGGAATGCACGGGAACACTATGGACACCCAATACTAAAAAGAATATAAAGAAATTAGAAAGAATACAGAGAGCAATGACAAAGTTGGCACCAGCACCAGCTCTTTCCAAATTAACAAACGAACAAAGATCCAAATTGGAATTACCAACACTGGAACAGAGAAGAGGAAGAGGAGATCTACTGGCTATCCATAGAATTATGAAAGGAATGGAAATCCTTGATAGAAATGATTTACTAAAATGTAACAATGGAAAAACAAGAGGACATGAAAAGAAACTCAAAAAGGATAGCTATAGAAGAGATCTAAAAAAAAAAAAAAATAGCTTCCCACGCAGAGTGCTGGATATCTGGAATAATTTAGATATAGAAAAAGTATTTGCAAACACTATTCAAGATTTTAAGAAAAAACTTGATGCTGAAAGATACAAAGACGGGTCATCATGAGCATAGCTCCTGTCCTGTATAATACAACTAGGGAAAAATACACACACATGACAGTTGAAGTTTGGAACTTCAGGAAAACTTCAAATTTTGTGGATCTCAATGATGAGGGAGTACCTTTGTTGTATTAGTAGGGAAGGGGAAAGCTTGTGGTATAGTGGGAAGGTGATGAAAAAGGAGAAAGGGAGGGATTACTGAAGAAAGTGGAAAGAAATGAGGAAGGGGACGAATGGGCCCCAGAAGTCAGAAGGAATGTCAACAAGAGGTGCGCTAGAGAACAGAACAAACAGTGGGAGGTTAGGCTCAGTCAACTTACACGGATTACACAAAAAGTTGATAAATTGGAAGAACTAAAGGAGAACCAAAACCTAATTAAAGAAATAGAAGAATTAAAAAGACAGTTAAAAGAAGTAAAGGATGGATGGGCTGATTGTGCATTTCTAGACCTGAAAAAAGCTTTTGATAAGGTGCCACTTAAGAAGTTGCTTAAGAAATTAGAAACTGAAGGAAGAATACAGGGCAAACTGCTGAAGTGGATGAAAGAAAAATGAGAGTGGTGATAAGAGACAAACACTAATTGGGATGAAGTGATTAGTGGAGTTCCACAAGGAACAGTTCTGGCCCCAATAATGTTTGCCATATATATATATATATATATATATATATATATATAAATGATATGG
This sequence comes from Oratosquilla oratoria, assembly GCF_046742065.1. Lineage (NCBI taxonomy): Eukaryota > Metazoa > Arthropoda > Malacostraca > Stomatopoda > Squillidae > Oratosquilla > Oratosquilla oratoria. Next base: position 9,954,384 of record NC_134816.1, read on the forward strand.
ATAAAGGAATTGAAAGTTATATGAACTTCTTTGCGGATGATGCAAAATTGTTTAAGAAAATGAACACTGAAGAAGATTCTGAGTCGCCGCAGAATTATCTCAATAAATTATGGGAATGGAGTAGGAAGTAGATGGAATTCAATATTAAGAAGTGTAGTATAATGGAATTTGGAAGAAGCAAAAAAAGAATAATATGATATAAATTGGGAGAAGAAGAAATTAAAAAGGTAGAAAATGAGAAAGACCTGGTAGTCATTATTATATGTCCCCTGAGAAACATATAATCAAAATTTTTGGAGAAACTTATAATTTAATAAGAACAATTAAAGTGGCATTTATATACCTGGACGAAGAAATGGTGAAGAAAATACTAGTCTCTTTGATAAGACCAAGATTGGAGTATATAGCTATGATGTGGTCACCAAGTACAAAAAAATGTATAACAAAACTTAAAGAATACAAAGAGCAATTATGAAATTGGCACCAACGCTCTCAGAACAATCATATGAGGAGAGACTAGCAAAACTTAAGCTACAGACATTAGAGCAAAGAAGAGAGAGAGAGGAGACTTGATAACTATTTATAGACTCATGAAAGGCATAGAAACTATTGATAGAGAGGATCTAATAAAATGGGATAGTAGAGATACAATAGGACACGTAAAGAAAATCAAGAAAGTTATAGAAGAGACCTGAAAAAGAACAGCTTTCCCCACAGGATAATAGATGTTTGGAAAATGTTAGGTGAAAATGTGGTGTGTGCAAAAACGATAAATGAATTTAAAAACAGTCTAGATAAAATGAAATATGGAGACAGGACACCAAGAGCATAGCTCCCCTTCCCGGAAAATACAACTAGGTAAATATACACTATAATTCTAAATTAACATACGAACAAAGATTGTCCAGTTTTGTCCAAATTAGAATTACCAACTCTGGAACAAAGAAGAGAAAGAGGAGATCTGCTGACTATAGAATCATGAAAGGAATGGAAATCCTAGATAGGAATGATTTACTAAAATGGGACAGTAGAAAAACAAGAGGACATGAAAAGAAACTCAAAAATGATAACTATAGAAGAGATCTGAAAAAAAAACAAAAAAAAATAGCTTCCCACGTAGAGTACTGGATACCTGGAACAATTTAGATAAAGAAACAGTGTGTGTAAACACTAGTGAAGATTTTAAGAAAAAACTTGATGCTGAAAGATACAAAGACAGGTCATCACGAGCATAGCTCCCTTCCTGTATAATACAACTAGGTAAATACACACACACACACTCTACATAGATGAGGAGATGGTTAAAAAAATAGTTGTTACACTGATAAGACCTAAACTAGAATATGCTGCACAACTATGGGCACCTAGCACAAAGAAGAACATAAGAAAGTTAGAAAGAATACAAAGAGCAGCGACAAAGATGGCGCCTACACTGACAAACCTGACATACGAACAAAGATTGGAAAAATTACATCTGTCATCACTGGAACAGAGAACAGAAAGAGATGATTTGTTGACCATTTTCAAAATTATGAAACGGATGGAAATTCTTGACAGAGATGACTTATTAAAGTGGGACAGAAGAGAAACAAGAGGACACGAAAAGAAACTAAAGAAAGACAGCTACAGAAGAGACCTGAAAAAGAATAGCTTCCCACATAGAGTGATTGATGCCTGGTACAAACTGAACAGAGAAACAGTGAATGCCAAAACTATACATGATCTTAAGAATAAACTGGATGTGGAGAGATACGAAAACGGGTCACTACAAGCAGCTCTCGTCCTGTAAAATACAACTAGGTAAATACACACACACACACACACAAAGACACTATAATTCCTCACCATTTATAAACAGTACCCCCATCCCTGGACAGATATTTAGCACATCATTGGAATTTCTAGATGAAAAGGTACAAATATTCTCAGAGGTGCTATGTTCAAGTGCTCATTTACAAGTCCGGTAGTGTAGTCACTCATTACTTCACAATGCTTGAAAAACTGCAACCCCCTTTTTGACCACAACCAAATAAACAAATAACCCACCATGTCCACCATCATCATCACCACCACCACCACCAACAGATCTTCATTATCACCAGCTTCATTTGTTGTACCACCACAGTGACTTCCAGCTCTACCTACACCACCAATTTCAGCACCATTAATGCTTTCAGCTTTACCACTACTACCACCTCCATCACCAGCACAACAATCACTTCCACCATTTCACCATCACTTTGTCACCACAACCAGTTCCATGATCTGCACCATCATCATTTCCTATCACTCCTTTTGTCCTCCACCCTCCCACCTCAGTCATCGTCTCTTCCTCCTCCACTATCTCCTCCTCCCTCTCCCCCTCCCCTCTCATTTCATTTCCCCCTCTATAATCTATTCATTATCCTCCTTCACATTCTCTTCCTTCTCATCCTTCTTTTCCACCTCCTCTTCCTCCTCCTTCTTGACCACCTCCTTTTCCTCATCCTCTTTTCTTCAGCTATTTCCCTTTCCACCTTCCCCTCTTGAAAATAAAATCAATATCACTCTAAATTTCTACTGACCCTTCTACTCTGCTATGGTCGTAAATATCTCCTTTACCACCTTTATGACAACTCCTCTTCAGTGCTAAATTTGCCTCAGGGATAGATACAATGGTTATTTTTGACAAAATACCTTCCACCTCTACCTCCTCCCACCTTCTCTCTTCTTAATTTCCCTCCTTCCTTCTTCCCCCACTTGTCTCACCTTCCCCCCCTCCTCCACCTTCCCACCTCCTCGCTTCCTGTCCCTTCTTCCTTTCCATTTCTCCTCTTCCACACTTCCCCTTCCCCCCTTCCATACCTCCCCTTTCCCTCCTTTTCCCTCATTGGCCTCCTCTCATCCTCTTCTCTTCCTTTGTACTCTTTTTCCTTTTCCTCCTCATCCTCTCCATCTTCCTTCCCTTCAACCTCCTCTCCATCTTCTTCCTCTTTATTTCCCTTATTCACCAACCTTGTTCTCCCCTTTTCTTCCACCTTTTCCACCTCCTCTACTTCCTTTACTTACTAATCCACCACCACTTCATCTCTTTGTCCTCCACTCCTGCCTTCATCCTCACCACAGTCAGCAACAATAAAAAAAATGCCTGTAATTCCATATCTACTTCCACCACAACCACCACTTCTGCCACCACCATCATGGCTGCTACCACAACCACTACCAGTACCACTAATATACACCACCTCTAACACTTCGCACTAGTGCTACTACTACAGCCTCAGCTGATACCACCCCTGAACACCATTATACAAAAATGGACAAGTAAAAAAAAAAAAAAAAAAAAAAAAAAAAATTGTAAAATAGAAATAAAAAATCCAGGAACAAGATGAAAATATCTACACCAGTCAGAAAGCCAGTCAAAGGAAAATTAGGTATCATTGGCATTTATCACATTAATGAAATATACAATTAGATGGCAAACAAATGAAACAAAACCAATTGTAACCACATCTACCTGAGCAACCTTCATTATAAATAAAAGTAAATTAAGAAATTGTATTGAAATAATGAAAATGTTGTAAGTGTGCTACTATAGATATACAGCTGATATGTTTGTATTGGATAAGAGCTAATATTAATGAGGAAGCCATATGTAATGTATTGTGTATTACATGTTTGTAAGTATATGCATACCTGGTAAAATTATAAAGGGAAGTCCCTTACAAGTTAATTAGAAATGAAGAAGTTAGGGCATATTAAAATGGACATAAAGAAAAAAAAAAAGATTGTGTTCGGGTGTGCAACCCTTGAAGTTGGGTGGATAAAAGGAAAATAAAAACTCATCTTTATGAGCACTCATACCACTCTGGTTTAGGTTTTCCTATGTACCACTCAATGTGATTCCTATTAAAGGCTGAATTTCTATAACTGCATTTGATACCAGTAAAAAGTACACCCACCCCTCAATTTAATGGACAAAATGGGGGTGGGGGTGCATTAGTCTGATGGGTCTGACACTGATGAATTCAGTATGATAAGTATACTTTCATATCAAAGATATTAAGGATTGTGAAAATGGGTTCTTGATATGCTTTGATAATATAGTGGGGGCTTGGAAATTTATTGAGTCACCTTTTATCCACTGCCTCTGAAGTCTCTTAAATGGAGGACTGAGTGTAGTACCCATGATTTAAGAAAAAAAAATTCTTTGAATTTAAAATGTGTATGTACAAGAATATTTTGTTAATTTATGTATACCTTTATATATTATATTTGATGATAATGATTGTTGCCTTGAGTTTCACTAACAGGAAACTTGCAGTTTCACAGTGGCTGGCAACAGTCCTCAGGCCCTCCCATAGATCTCTGGGAAGAAACTTTAAACTGTTATCTGTGTTGTATTAGTGTGGGACTGATTCTGTGCAACCAATTTATTGTAGTAGGAAAAGGGGAGAAATCACCTGTGGTCTGCTGTCCTTAGATAGAAGAAATACAATTGAAGTTGATAGAGATTTTAAACCTAGTTCAGAGAACAGGTATCAGCCCTTTAGGGATGAACCTCCAGTAGAGGCAAGGGGAGTTTGACAGGATATAAGGATGAATGGCAGTGAGATGACTTTCCTTCCTATTAATTTTGTAGGACCATTAGCAAGTACCCATCACTGGTCCCCATACATCAATCAATCTATTTCCCCTGGTGTCTCTTGTAGGAGACCTACTGCTCCCAGGTAAATAGCAATGTTCACCAGTCTGGCTCATTGGTCACTCTAGGAAGAAATATTGTGTTGTTTTCTAGGAATAGTGTGGGCCAGTGTTAAATGAGGTGCTCGGTGGCCAGGCCCACTCTGCTGGTACCGTCTTAGTGGTAGATGGTGTCCTGAATGCAAGTGTGCTAGTGTTCTTGTTTCACATGGGAACTGATGTCAGGGGTGAAGGACTAGAGTAGTGAATTTGGTGGTCTGTCATGAAGAGTTTTTGTGATTTGGGTGTAATTCTGTTTTTGTATGGTACATGTGGTAGACTGTTGTATAAGTTTGAGTAGGTTTTCTTTTTCTTTTTTTCTTTCTCCCATTCATTTGGTTGTGCTTGAGTGATGTAATGAGATGAGTGAGTATGTTAGAGGGTGTGAAGGTGTTTTATTGGGGTGATTTTGGTGCATCCTGTTATGAGTCTCAGTGCTTTATTTCATAGTTTGTAAAGTGTCTATCTTTTGCTGATTGTTGGGAACCAAGATGTAGAAATGTAGTTCAGTGTTGCTAAAAACCTGTCCACCCTCTCGCCATCAAGAATTGCAGGGCTAAGGGGCTGATACTTTGTCATTGGACTGGGCTTAAGATATCTCACTGTCAACTTGAGTCTATTACTTAAACTTTTTCACACATGAAGAGCTGACAACCAATGACTGCTTCTCTCCCCCTGCCACACTCAGCTGGTAACAGAAACAGTTCCACACCAGTACCATGCAGATGACAATCCATTTTTTTTTTTTTTTTCTCAAAGGGATCTGTGGTCCTGAAGCCAAAGGGCCATTGTCAGCCACCGTGGGGCTGCACTTTTTTCACTTAGTAAAATTTAAGGCAGCAGTTGATTGATTAATTATCTCTTGTTCTAAGCCTGTGCTAGTGATTTATTTCATTGAGTTTATTTTTTTTTTTTAATTGTTACTATCAGATCTTTGACATGCAGGCTGGAGTCCATATGAGTATAAGAAGTGAGTTCTAGAATATATGGGTTCTTTTACAGTAGAGGGGATAGCTATTTACTTTCACTTCATTATTCATGTTTCTCTGGAGTGATTTCTGGGATGAGGCCTAAGTAAGCATGGGTGTTCATAGGTATTTTGTAGTTATTATGCATTGGTGAGTGCTCTGGTGTTGTTCTGGTTCTGGTGATGGGAGATCACAAATGAAGAAAATAGTATAGTTAAGAGTATTGCTCCTGGTGGGACTTTATTTCATATAGATAGGAGGGAGGGTGGAGGGGAGTGGATTATATGGGAAATGAAATGGGTGGGAGAGATTTCTATGCCTTTTTCTTTTTAGCTACCCCCTGTGTAAGGTGGAAAAAGCCTTTGGTATATGTATATATATATGTATATATATATATATTCTCCTAGAAATTGTGTTGTTTTGGTTTACTCTGGACTTTCCACCAGCTAAGAATTCTGTTAGCCATTTTTTAATATCTGTCTTTATGAATTAATGGAAATGGATGCAAAGAGAAAATTATATGAAGGGGTGATTGTGTCTATGACACTGCATGGTGCAGAGACTTGGAATTTAAGAGAGGCAAAAAGGAGAAGCTTAAATGTGTTTTGTGGTGAAGGGTCCAAGAAGTATGGTAAGGTTTACAAGGTTGGATTGAGTGAGAAAAGATGTGAGGAGGAGAGTAGAGGTGGAAAGGGAGCTGACAGATAGAACTGATGAAAGATCATTGGGATGGTTTGGGAACATAGAATGAGTAAAGAAAGATTAACAGAGGTGGGTGGAGTGAACTTGAGAGGATGACCAAAGATGAGATGAATGGATGGGGGGAAAGGGGCTTTGATCAAGAGGGGAATGTCTGTTGAGGAAGGAAGGGAGAAGGTAGGGGATAGGAGTGAGTGAAGAATGGCTGTATATAGATGATATTTTGATGCAGCCAGTCTTTCTCCCTGTCTTCTCTATTTTCAGCATGAGATGAGAGGATGAAGAGGGAGGGTTGCTGTGTAAGGCTTACTGTGGATGTACTGTCTTACTGCATTACTTCTGACCCAGGCAGTGGGTAGGAGATAGGACCCATCATCCACGAGGAGCTAAGATGAGGGGGAAACAAGGCTGGTGCAATGGGCGGAAGTGGGTGCATGCTTTGACTGGTTACCTCCCGTATAAAGGGGAAAAAGCTCTTGGTATATAGTATATAGACAGATGATTTTTTAAAAGTATGTATCTGGGAACTTTATAAGATACCATTATTTAAGGTGGTGCTTCCATGTTGATCTCCAGCATTTGTTGTGTGATGTTTGTGAGCATGCTGGTAAATGGCCCTAGTTGAACCTTTGTTGGTTAGGGGAGGTAGGTAGTTTGTGTTTCTACAATTAATCTTCTCATTAACCTAGATATGGTGGATGATTGGGAGGTTGGTCTGTAGGATGCAGAATTTTCAGATGGTTTGGTTTTAATGTGGGTATTGTGTGGATTGTTGGAATTGCAAAGGTGTTTTAGATGGATGTTTATTATCTTTTTCAGGCCCTTAACATGGGAGACTGCAATATCTTAATTGCCCCTTCCACATCTTTATTGGAGAAGGGAAGGGTGGCATCTGTTTCAAAATTGGTCTTATGTATTTCATTTGTTATTTTTGTGCTCCCTGGAGTTGTGATTTTAAACTTGTTTTGGAGTCTTTCTTAATGATAATGCATTGTTTTGGTGATAGTATTTTCCCTTGGGTAGTTTTAACTGCTTCATTGGGAGGTTGGGTTAGAATTTCCTTACTATGAATCCCACTTTAAGGTCATGCAGCACTCTCCACCCTATCTTCTACCTAAGAAAAGGGAGGCAAGATCTCAAACCTGGACTAAAAAACAGAAACATAAGAATAAAGGAGATTGCAAGAGACCATAAAGCCAACACTAGGCAGTTCTATGTCCATTGCCACCTATCATCCCCAATCATAAATTATCGAACTTCTTAAAACAACCAATAGTTTCAGCAGTCACTACATGGTTACTAAGTCTATTCAATTTGTTAAATACTCTATTGGTGAACCATTTCTTGCCTATTTCCTTCTTAAATCAAAATTTATCCAATTTAAATTCATTACTGTAAGTCATGCCCTCTTGTCTGCATCACCTTTGTTAAAGACCTTGATCCACTTAAATACCTCTATTAGATCATCCTGCACTCAGTGTCTTTCCAGAGAATGTAAATTAAAGTGACTAGGTCACTTCTTGTAAATTAAATTTCTGAGTGGCTGGTATCTCACCACTTTCAACTGATGGGAAGCAAAGGTTAACCCAGGTATCCACTATCTGTCAGGAATCATGCTCTGAGGTCATGCAACTCTTCAGCTCACTTCCCTACTTAGAGGATAGCAGGATCTCAAGGTGAGACTTGGGGACCAGAAATCTGGAAAAAGAGGACTAACTGCTGCCCCATCGCTTACACATGATGATCCCTGGGAACCACTTCCACCTGGGAGTTGCCAAGAGTGAAGCAGTGATTGAGATAGACATATACTTAGTCACTGTCTCCCCCACAAATTAACGATAACTTTATTTTCCATAATAACAACCATCAGTCCACCAATGATGGTGTTGTTTGACAGTCAGGGCAGGAGATGATCTCTGGAAGTCCTTAGCCACAACCCATGCAGTAAGTGAAGTAGGACCAGTGGTCACCATGTGTGAGGATGGGAGGTTGTTGTTGATGTCATTCCCTAGACTGTCTGTCCGAGCAGTCCCGTCTCCCCAAGGAAGGCCACAGCCGAAACTGGGTTTTCCCACAAATCCTTTATAGAGTGTATGTTGTGTTGTTTGCGTGCATGATTGTGTATAATGCAGTCTTCCATTATGTGTTGTATGGTATGGGGTGAAGTGTTACATCCTGGGCAGGTGTTCACAACACGGTCGTCCAGCCTCTTCTGGTAGCTTAGAAGTGCTGGGTGGTGACCGCATCGCAGTCTGGCCAAGTGGACTCTGTCCTTTCGTGGGAGAGAGGATTCAGAAGGGTGGATATCAGGGGGTCTGGCATGTAGCAGTGTGTTGTCTTTCAGTGTGTTAATGGAGCGGTGAGTGATATGATTATGAATATGTTTCCGGAGGCTGGTATTTGGTGGTTGTGGAGGAAGAGAAGAGAGTATCTGTTGCTAATAAAGGTCTTTGAGTGTAGTTTTAATGTTTCTTGGTGTGTGTGGGTGTTCTGTTATGTAGTGTAGCGGGTGTGATGTGTTTGTGGTGGCTGCAGCAAGTGTTTGTGTGCCTCTCATGTTGAGGTGGTCCTTGACTTTGAGGACTTTTGTTTCATGGTGTAAATGGTCTGTAGGTGTTGTATTTGTGCAGCCTGTAATTGTTTTTAGGGCTTTGTTTTGTATGATTTGAAGGGTGTTGTGGTGTGTCTCACTGAGATTAGGAGCCCATGCAGGACTCGCATAATTCATCACTGAGCGTATGCATTGTTTGTATATTGTTATATTAGTTTCTTTGTTTTGTCCAAATGTTGTTCCAGTGATTGACTTAAGTGCGTTAAGTCTAGGTGTGCATTTGTTTTTTATTTACCTAGTTGTATTTACCTAGTTGTATTTTGCGGGAAGGGGAGCTATGCTCGTGTTGTCCCGCCTTTGTATCTTGCAGTGTCTAGTTTGTTTTTAAACTCATGAATGGTTTTTGCGCATACTATTTCATTGTCCAGTTTGTTCCAAGTGTCCAAAACTCTATGAGGAAAACTGTTTTTCTTCAGTTCTCTTCTATAGCTATGTTTTTTTATTTTCTTTCCATGTCCTCTTGTGTTTCTTTTGTCCCAGTTAAGTAAGTTCTCACTATCGAGTACCTCTGTGCCTTTCATGATTCTGTAGATGGTCAATAGGTCACCTCTCTCTCTTCTTTGCTCCAGTGTCGGTAACTCCAGTTTAGCCAATCTCTCTTCGTATGATAGGTTTGCAAGTGCAGGTGCCATTTTTGTAGCTGCTCTTTGGATTCTTTCTATTTTCTTTATATTCTTTTTGGTACTGGGGGACCACAATGTCGCTGCATACTCTAATCTAGGCCTTATCAATGTAACCAATATTTTTTTCATCATGTCTTCGTCCAAGTATGTAAACGCCACTTTTATTGATCTTAGCAAGTTGTAAGTCTCCCCGACAATTTTGTTAATCTGTATATCATAGGACAAGTCGTTCGTGATAATTACTCCCAAATCTTTTTCGGATCCTACTTTCTTTACTTCTTTGGTTCCAATTGTATATTTTCCTGATATTCTGTTTTTGCTTTTTCCAAACTCCATTATGCTACACTTCTTAGTATTAAAGTCCACTTCCCATTTCTGACTCCAGTTCCATACCCTATTTAGGTCTTCTTGCAGTGCTTCACAGTCCTCATCAGTTTCTATTTTCCTTAGCAGTTTGGCGTCATCGGCAAAGAAGCTCATGTAGCAGTTCACGTCCTCATCCATGTCATTCATATAGATAGCAAACATTATTGGTGCCAGCACAGATCCTTGCGGTACTCCACTGATCACCTCTTTCCAGTCTGAATATTTTTCTCTGAGCACTACTCTCATCTTTCTACCAGTCAGAAAGTCCTCTATCCATTTTAGTAGGTTTCCCTGTATTCCTCCTATGTGTTCCAGTTTTTTTAGTAGTTTTCTGTGTGGTACTTTGTCAAAGGCTTTTTGCAAGTCTAGGAATGCACAATCAGCCCATCCATTTCTTTCTTGCACTATGTCTATTAGTCTTGAGTAAAAGCATATTAAGTTTGTGGAGCATGATCTTCCTTGTCTGAATCCGAATTGTCTTGGGTTTAATATGTCATTGTCTTCCAGATGTTTTACCCATCTATTCTTGATTATTTTCTCACAAATTTTGGCAATGGTGCTTGTTAGTGATACTGGCCTATAGTTGGTGGGTTCTTCTTTGTTTCCTCCTTTGTGTATTGGTACAATGTTAGCGTTTTTCCAGTCCTCGGGTATCTTTCCTTCTTTGAGTGAGCTGTTTATTAAGATGTGTATTTTGTCTGCTAGTTCTTCTTTGCACTCCTTTAGAATCCAATTTGCAATACCGTCTGGGCCATGTGATTTTCTGACATCCAGCCTTGATAAATGTTCTGATATTTCCTTTAGTGATGCTGTAAACTCATTCATGAGGGGAGATTTCTTGTTTTTGTCTATGTCACAATTCGGTATTTTCTCTCTGGTGAAAACAGATTTAAAGTGATTGTTCATGACTTCGGCCATTTCTAAATCTTCTGTGTATTCTATGTTTCCTTGGCATAGTTTCACCAATTCCTGTTTGTTTTTAAGTTTACCATTCACATACCGATAGAATAGTTTGGGTTGCTCTTTGCATTTGTCTATAATATCCTTCTCATGGTTCCTTTTCTCCTCTCTTCTCACATTAACATACTCATTTCTATAGTTAACATAAATTTGCCATTTGCTTTGTTTTTTGTCTTTTCTCCACTTTTTCCAAGCTTTGTCCCTTCTGTCTTTTGCCTCACTGCATCTTTTGTTGAACCAACATTTAATGTACTCTCTCTCTCGCTTTTGTCTTGGTACATGCCTGTTTACCCCTTCATTGTAGTTTTCCATCAATATATTCCATTTCTCTTCCACTGCTGTTTCTTCCCTGTAAAATATTTCCCAGTTTGCATTCCGGAAGAATGTCTTTAGTTTTGTAAAGTCTGTTTTGTTGTACCTCAGTCTTCCTTTCCTATGCTTTTCGTTCCTCTCTATGTCTATTTCTTCCTTTAGTATAGTTTCGATGAGTACATGGTCACTCTTTCCAATTGGTGTCTCATACTGGACTTTATGCACTATTTCAGGCTCTGTTGTAAATATTAGATCTAGTTTCGATGGCTCTTCATTATTTCTGTACCTTGTGTTTTCACGGACCCATTGGGTCATTGTGTACTCCATGGTCATATCTAGCAGTACATTGCCCCACGAGTCATCTCCTCCTTGCACTGTCATGCTGTCCCAACAAATTTCTTTGCAATTGAAGTCCCCCATAACTACCAGATTACCCTTACCCATTAGTATCTCATTGAGTGATTTTCTTGTGTCATCTAGCATTTTTGTATGTTCAATTTCGTTCCAAGCGCTTGTTTTTGGAGGCACATAAGTCACCACAAACTTTCTACTTTTCATATTCTTGCCTTCGACTTTTATCATGATCAATTCAGCATTACCTTTGCCCTCTGCAATTTTTGTCACCTTTAGGTCTTTCTTGGCCAAGAACATGATTCCCCCTCCCTGTTTCTTGTCCCTGTTTTTTATCCAGTAGTTGTATAAACCTTGTCCGATAACAGTGGATGGTATTTCACCTCTTAGTTTAGTCTCTACAATTCCCATTATGTCTGGTTTTGCTTCTAACAGATAATCATTGAGTTCGTTCAGTCCCGAAATTAGTCCGTCAATGTTGGTATAGGCCACTTTTAATTTTCTTCCTTCTCCCTGGTTTCTTCTTCCCTTGTTTTGTTCGTTTTGAAGCGCCATTGTCTTAATCTCAAGTCTATTACTCTCCACTGGAATTCTTTGCATTCTGTCTCCAATCTTTTCAAGTTTTTTTCCTTTGCTTCTTCTCTTAGCGCCCTTTCTTTTTCTAATTCCTCAGTACTCATTTCTCTTTTTATCCATATCTTATTGTATTTTTCACTCTTTGCCAAGTTACCTACTTTTTCAAATATGTCTTCTACTACCACTTGTGACCTTAGTTTTATCTTTAGAGGTCGATTCCTATCCTTAGTATAGCGACCAATTCTGTAAGTCTCTTCTAAGTCTGTGCCTGAATCACTATCTCCCCCCTGAATTTCATTAAGGATTTCTACTGCTGTCTCTTTTTCTTCTTTTTCTCTCATGTACCTCGCCAATCCTTGTTTTTCTTTAAGCCCATAAACCACAATACATTTCTTCCTATCTACTGTGTCCCTGACCCAATTTGCTTTTTCGTTAATCACTTGAATGATTGTGTCTTTTGCATTATCTTGCATTTGCTGCTTGACTATTTCTTTGAAAGCAATTTCTTTATTTTCAATATTTTCTTTCCACTTCTTAATTTCCTGGATACTGTCCCCACCTAAGTTTTCTTCGATCTTTTGTGTCAATTCTTGTAATTTGATGTTCACTTCCTGCTTTAGATTTTCGCTATTATTATCATTAGTTTTCTTCTTTTCATTATCATTCTTCAGTTCATTTATGTCTCTTTTCATTTCTTTAATTTCGTTTGTAAGATCCAAGTTAGCTTTTTTCAGGTCAGAAATTTCATGGTTAGTCTTAGATAAACAATCAATTAAACCAATGACCTCTTTTCTTAAGTCCATGATTTCATTTTCCCACCGAGTCCTATTTTTGCTCATCTCTCTCTCTATCTCTAATAATCTACTTAAGTTCTTTCTTTCGTACTTACCAAACCCTAAGAAATCATTGTCATAACACGTGTTTTGTTGATTGTTTACATCGCGGTTCAGTGGATTGCCGCCAGATGGCTCTGATTCGCAACTGGCTTTCGAGTCGTTTTCATTCATTTTTGCTAATTTCGAGTTAACACAATTAACTAGCACTGCATAGATACCATTTCGGGCACTCACGTTCACTCCCCACCCCTACAGTACAAACCAGGTTTTCCTTTTTCGTCGTAAATCCTCTTCTTCTTGGTCGCGCGACGACAGCGACGACGAGCTTTATGTTTGTGATGTGTTGTTTGAAAGACATGGATGTATCTTATGTTACACCAAGAATTTTCGGTGTGTTTGTGTGTGGTATTAGAGTGTTGTTGATGTAGAGATGAGGTATGTATTTGTGTTCTTTTGTCCAGTTGGTGAGAAGTGTTGCTGTAGATTTGGTTGGAGCTATTTTGAGTCTGTTTGTGATGAACCATGTGTTGAGTGTGTCAAGGTAAGGCTGGATTATTTCTGCAGCTTTGTCTGTGTTACGATGTGTGCATGTGATTGTTATGTCGTCTGCGTAGGAAGAGATTTGTATTTCTGAGGTGTCTGGTGTGGGTAAGTCATGCATGTATAGATTAAATAATGTGGGGGATAGAACTGAGCCCTGTGGTACTCCGTTCTTAATGTTTCTGATGTGCGATGATTGGCCATTATATGACACATGAGCATTCCTGCCTGCCAGATAATTGGCCAGCCATCTTTTGGTGTTATTGTGCATGTCTTTGTTATATATTTTATTTGTTAGGTTGTGGCGGGGGATAGCATCAAAAGCTTTACTAATGTCCAATGTTATAAGAAGTGTTCTGTGGTGGGGCCTATCTGAATTGATGCCATCTAAAATTCTTTGTGTGAGGTTTGTCAGAAGAGTGTTTGTGGAGTGTAGTGGCCTAAAACCGTGTTGTGAGTCAGCAAGGGGAATATATGGTGTGACAAGTTTAAGTATTAGGCGTTCAATGACTTTAGAGGGGGTGCAGAGAAGTGTGATTGGGCGGTGCGATGTTGGGATTGTTGGGTCTTTATTCGGTTTTGGAATGGTGATTATTTTACCATGTTTCCAGATGTCGGGTATAGTGTTGTGTGAATAGCTGTAGTTTGCAATGTTTGTGAGTGCGTGTATACCTTGTGGTCCAATGTGTTTTAGGTGGATGTTGCTTATGTTATCAGGGCCACAGGCAGATGAGTGCTTGAGATTATGCATTATGAGCTTTGTCTGACTGTCTATGAAGGGTGTATAGTCTGAGTCTGTGGGGAAATCTTTCTTACGTCGAATGGTGCGTTGGTCGTCAGGGTGAGATGACGTATGACGTATGAGTGCGTTTGCTTGTTGTCTGTTTGAGGGTAGATTATCTGTTGTTGTGATTATTGCTGCGTGAGAGCGTGTAGTGTTAGTGTTGGATAGTGTGATGCTGTTGAGTGTTTTGTACAATTTGCTGGTGTTTGTTTTGTGATCAAGTGTATTGATAAAGTTTTGCCAATTTTGTGTTTTTTGTTCATGTATTTTATTGGCAATCACAGTGTTTAGTGTTTGTATTTGGTCTGCTATGTTTTGAGGGATAGGTGTGGGGGTATCGTGTTTAAGTGTGTCACGTTGTCTGATGAGGCCTTGGATTTCTGGTGTGAAGTTGGGGTTGTGTGATTTTCTGTTGCATTTTGTATGATTGTATTAAAAGCGTGCACAGCATTGTTTATGTTTGTGATTGGTGTACTGTTAAGTGTTTCAAAATGTTGTTCTGTCTCTTCAGTAAAAGCTTCCCAGTTAGCTCTCTTGTAATTGGTGTATGTGTGTCTGTGGCCAGCTGGGGTGCATTTTGTTTTGGTGGTGATGATGATTGGAAGGTGGTCAGAGCCAAGGGCTCTGACCACTCTCCATGATGTTGTTGGGGTTAGGCAGGGGGAGCAAAAGGTGATATCAGGAGAGGAGGGAGTGTAGAGGGCTTGGTATGGGATATGTGTATGATTATGCGTGTTGTTCATAATAGTCAATGAGTCGAATTGAGTCTGTATATCAAGCCCTCTGTCTGTGTCAGGGTTGTCGACATACCAGGCAGACGACTTGGCGTTGAAGTCACCACCCATGATCAGGTTGGGGATTGAGGTTAGTTGGCTAAGTTGAGGTCTGAAGGTGTTTGGAACTGTGGGGGATGATTGGGGGGGAATGTACATGTTAACTATTGTCAGTGTTGAATTGTTGCCTGTGCGGATACAAATGGATTGGGTTTCTGTTGTGTTATCTGTGGTAGGGAGGAGAATTTTGGTTGTGGCACTTGTGTCCACAAAACAGATGGAGTGGTGGATCAGGGTGATGAGTCCACCGCCATTGCCGTCAGTCCGGTCTTGTCTGATGGTGGTGTAATTATGAAATGATGGGAGGTAGAACAGCTTGGCTGGAACCTAAAAGACTGAGCAGCCCTATTTAGGATCCACTCGACTCACCCCACATGGGGAAAAGGCTACAAAAAATGCCATAAACATAGTGTCCCTGAACCTAACCAGGTGGGGAAGACCCCCATCCTTTCAAAATGGTCACTCACAATGTATTATGAAGAACAATAATAATAATGATAATAATATATGTAATGATAAAACACCAACAATGAGGAAGCACCAGCCCGTCCAAAACCAAAGTCCTTCAACTGCATTTCCACCCACCTGTGCAACAATTCCCAGTAAGTAAAAGGAAGAGACCCACCTCAAAATTCGAGAACAATCTACATTGGTGACACCAGAACAACTACTAAAGCTTTCCACAGAGGGTAATACCCATTGCTGTCAGTGTTATCAGCAGACCCAAACACCATAATCAATAACTACAACCTTAATCCTAGGTCCTGGTGTGGCAGCACCTTCACTGTGGGACCACCTCCCAACCCCAAGAGTTGGGGGCCAACCTGCCTCAAAAAAATCCCCTGCAGCAGCTCTATGCAAGTGGCACCAATCCCTAGGAATAACTTTAGTTACTCGGGTGTGTACCACAACCCTTTGTTTTACAACAATGCACCTTCACATTTTTTTGCACTGAGGGGTGATTCACTGGTGTATCATCCCTCTTCTACTATTAACTGGAGATGTAGAGAGCAATCCTGGACCCACCACAAAATACACATGTCCAACATACTCCAAACCCATCACCTTGAGCAGACTGTCAGGCTCAGTTCAGTGCAACTCATTTAAACACTGGGCTAACATAAAT
Organism: Oratosquilla oratoria; assembly: GCF_046742065.1. Taxonomy (NCBI): domain Eukaryota; kingdom Metazoa; phylum Arthropoda; class Malacostraca; order Stomatopoda; family Squillidae; genus Oratosquilla; species Oratosquilla oratoria. Next base: position 9,970,691 of record NC_134816.1, read on the forward strand.
CAATACACACACACCTGGACATGTTCTATTTGCCCACCCATAACATCCCACCTCCCCAACCTCAGCCTGCACCTTTATCCACACCCCTACCCTTGCCATCCCCTCTCCCCCTGCCTTCTTGCCCAATCACTCCTCTCCCACCTAACCTAGATCCTAATCATTCCCCACAAATACCACAACCCTGGACAACAACCTACAACATGTACAGAACACACAGCATCAACATCTTACAACATTGATGGCATGAACACACAAAAAAACATGAAATCTAATGCTTTCTCAAATAACACAACCCACATGTCATCATACAGGAAACAAAACTAAGACACTCAAAGAACACCCATTTTTCACAATTTTACCACCATTAGACTACAGACTGATGGCAACGACAGTGGACTCACCCTAATCTACCAGTCTATCTGCTTCATGGACACAAGTGCCACTACCAAGACCCTCCTCCCTACCACAGACAACACCACTGAAACATAGTAAATTTAAATTTGAACAGGCAACAAGTCCACAATGACAATAGTTGACATGTACACTCCCCCCAAACATTCCCCACAGTTCCAAATAACTTTAGGCCTTATCTTAATTTGCCACCATCCCCAACCTTATCATGGGTGGTGACTTCAACGCCAAGTTGTTGACATGGTATATCAACAACACTGACATGGACAGAGGGTTTGATATGCTAACAACTTGACTCACTGATAATCATGAACAACACGTAATCATATACCAGGCAAGCCACAGGTGCAATCAGATGGCTGGAAAAAAGCACTGCTTTGCAGCGCTTTTTTGCTATTTGGATACTACTAGTGGTATTTATGAACGGGAAAGGAGTTGTGTATACCGAGTGACCAAAATGACAAAATTGTTACAATAATAGTGTTGAATACATAAGATGGAGGTGAAAGAAGAAAAGTGAACCAACAAAGAGATGTCTGGATGTGAGCAAGGTGGAATCTCCGCTGGGGGTAATACCAAAAAAATCTTGCATGAATGAAACCTGAAAGGTACTCAAAGGGTGGATAATTATGCATTTTCAGGTTTTGCAAGAGAAGGTGGAATATTAAAGGTTTGGAATTTGATAGAGAACCTAAGTATTTAATGTCTTAAGAAATTGGGATATAGTTAATTTGACAGAGGAATTAATGTATCTGAAAATCGAATACTGGGCAATATACAAAGAAATAATTCAACACTGGGGGTAATACCAAAAAAATCTTGCATGAATGAAACCTGAAAGGTACTCAAAGGGTGGATAATTATGCATTTTCAGGTTTTGCAAGAGAAGGTGGAATATTAAAGGTTTGGAATTTGATAGAGAACCTAAGTATTTAATGTCTTAAGAAATTGGGATATAGTTAATTTGACAGAGGAATTAATGTATCTGAAAATCGAATACTGGGCAATATACAAAGAAATAATTCAACACTGATACCACACACAAATACACCGAAAATTCTTGGTGTAACATACGATACATTGATGTCTTTCAAACAACACATCACAAACATAAAAAACAAATGCACACCTAGACTTAACGCACTTAAGTCAATCACTGGAACAACATTTGGACAAAACAAAGAAACTAATACAACAATATACAAACAATGCATACGCTCAGTGATGAATTATGTGAGTCCTGCATGGGCTCCTAATCTCAGTGAGACGCACCACAACACCCTTCAAATCATACAAAACAAAGCCCTAAAAACAATTACAGGCTGCACAAATACAACACCTACAGACCATTTACACCATGAAACAAAAGTCCTCAAAGTCAAGGACCACCTCGACATGAGAGGCACAGAAACACTTGCCACAGCCATCACAAACACATCACACCCACTTCACTACATAGCAGAACACCCACACACACCAAGAAACATTAAAACAACACTCAAAGACCTGTATCACACACAGATACTCTCTTCTCTTCCTCCACAACCACCAAATACCAGCCTCCGCAAACATTCATAATCATATCACTCACCACTCCATTAACACACTGAAAGATAACACATTGCTGCATGTCAGACCCCCTGATATCCACCCTTCTGAATCCTCTCTCCCATGAAAGGACAGAGTCCACCTGGCCAGACTGCGGTGCGGCCACCACCCAGCACTTCTAAGCTACCAGAAGAGGCTGGATGACCGCATTGTGAACAGCTGCCCAGGATGAAACACTTCACCCCATACCATACAACACATAATGGAAGACTGCATTATACACAATCATGCATGCAAACAACACAACATACACTCTATAAAGGATTTGTGGGAAAACCCAGTTTCGGCTGTGGCATTCCTTGGGGGAGACAGGACTGCTCGGAGAGACAGTCTAGGGAATGACAACAATAACAACTTAAAAGAGCTAATGACGAGACGAACAAGGAGCTTGATGATCTGAAGAAGGAATTAAACAGGGTTATAGGTGAAAATGAAAGAATGAAAAATTATTAAAAAAAAAAAAACGAGGCTTTGAAAAAGAAAAGAACAATACAAGCGATGACTGAGAAAGTCGGAGAAACAAGGAGACTCATCTCTAAGAAATAAAAAATCAATGGAAAAAAATCAGATAAATTTCAAGGAAATAGTACAGCAACAAGTGGAAGGAAACACCAAAGAAACTGTAATTAAAGAAAAAGAAAATAGGGTCAGAGATACAGTGGATAAAAAAAAGTGTGGTTTGGTTTGGCCGGACAAGTCAGGGAAATGAAACTAAGGCACACAAGATGTAATGTATACATGAATTAAATTTATACAGGACTACAAAGTCCGGAGTGAGAGCCAACGAGTGTCGTGGGCTGGAAGCGAAGGGCCATTTGAAGCTTGGAGATATTGTGCCCAAAGCGTCTTGCTGGAGAACTGTTTCGGCAAGGCGTCGTCCTTTTAAAGGAGGCTGGCGGCTCAGAGAGGTCCCCGGAGAGCTTTCCCGAGTTTCTGATTGGCTGCTGGCTGGGGCTAGTCGAGACGTCTTGCTAAGTTCGGCGAATATATAGGCCTAGCTCAAGTTGTGTGACGGCCAGTCTATTTTTGACCAGCGCCGCGTCACCACAATACTCCCTCCCCCTTCTTTGGGAGCGAGCGCCGCGGAGGGTAGGGCGAGACGCGAGTGATGTGGCAGAATCGGGCCGGAACGGGTGATTGTGCCGTCAGATGGCATCCCTGGGGGAGGACGGACTGGATGATGAAGGCGCCGCAGCGTGCTGTAGGGGTGGTCGCTGTGTTGGCGATGGGGGCCCGGCTGAGCATGGAGCTGTGGAGACATACGGTTAGTTGAGAGTGGTTGCAGTGAAGGGCAGCGTGAGTTGGGGGGGGGGGAGTAATTAGGGTATTGGGGGCTGGGGGGAACACTTGTGGTGGGATGCAGGGTTGGCCTGGGTGAGGGAGGAGACGGGTGCGGCGTGCCGTAAACGTGATCGATGTCTTGCGAGGATCCTGACTGAGCCTGGCGCTGTTGGTTCGGGTGATCAGGTGGGAAAGAGACGAGTGGTCCCAGTGGTGGGGATGGGGTCATGACCATGTTCCAAGAGGAATTGGAGGGGGTGGGGAGGGTTGGTAGGGGAAGGTAAGCTGATTTGAGCCTGTCGATGGGGATGCGATCTAGCTTGTCATCTCGGTCGATGAGGAAGTGTTTCGCCGATCAGCTGATGACTTTGAAGGGTCCATTGTACGGGGGTTGGAGAGGGGATCGTCTGGAGTCCCGCCGGACCTGACAAAAACGTAGTCACTTGCAGCGAGAGCCGGGGGAACATGCACTGGCTTTGTGGCGTCCGAGGTGGCGGGGGAAGGGTGTTGGCGAAGGTCTCCCTGATGATTTGAAGGAGGGCGTAACGGTCGGTTGCAATCTCACCAGGAAGGTGAGGGTTTTCAGCGTAAACGAGCTGAGATGGAGACACGTCACTGTCGACCTTGGGAATGTTGCGAATGGAGAGGAGCACCAGGGGGAGGGCGTCAGCCCAGTTACATGAAGGTTGCTGTGCCTTGAGTGACTCCTTCAGCTGGCGGTGGAGTCTTTCTACTAATCCATTGGCTTGAGGGTGGTAGGCGGTAGTCCGGTTGCGGTTGGTGCCAAAGAACTTGAGCATTCTGGACCAGAGATCAGAATTGAACTGGAAGCCCCTGTCGGTGATAATGGCGTGAGAAGCGCCGAATTTGGATACCCAACCGGAGAGGAAAGCACGGGCAGTTGTCTCGGCAGATATATCCGGGAGAAGGATCGCCTATGGCCACCTGGTGTACCTGTCGATGCACGTGAGCAGGTAACGCATGCCACGGGAAGGCGGAAGGGGGCCCACAATGTCTACATGGACCCATTGGAAGCGTGCTGTGGGTGTAGGGAAACGGTGGAGTGGGGCGTGGACGTGGCGCGTGACCTTTGAAGACTGACGGGGAAGACAGGTGTGGGTTCATTCTCTGACGTCTCTGTTGATGCCTGGCCAGACGACCCGATCCGTGAGGAGACGTTGTATTGCCCGAATGCCAGGTTGACTGTGGTCATGGAATGCCGCGAACACATCCTTACGATGACAAACAGGGATGTATGGCCGGGGTTTTCCTGTAGAGACGTCACACTATAATGGTGCAGGAGTGTTGAGGAGCTGTCGGAGCTGCAGGGAGGAGGTGTCATGCAGGCGTAGGAGACCGAGTTCCTCGTTACCTTGGGAAGTGGCGATGCGTGCGTAGTCGACGTGGTGATCAGAGAGGATGCTAGAGGTAATCCTGGACAAGGCGTCGGCCACTTGGTTATCTTCCCCCTTGATGTACTCGATGTGAGCATCAAATTGGGACAGGAATGACAGCTGCCGAGAGACTCTTGGTGAGTGGTGGTCAGAGATCCTGTCCAGTGCATGGGTGAGCGGCTTGTGGTCGGTAAGGATGGTAAATGGCCGGCCTTCTAAGAAATAGAAGAAATGCTTTACCGCCGAAAAAAATGGCCAGAAGCTCCCTGTCGAATGCACTATAGCATATTTGAGGAGGGTTCAGTCATTTGAAGAATGCAATCGGCTGGAGCTGTCTGACCCTCTGTTGGAAGACTGCACCTATGGCTGTGGAGGAGGCGTTGGTGGTAGGGAAGGTGAGGGCATGGGCCACCGGGTAGGACAGGCGTGCGGCCTCTGCAATTGCAGCCTTGACCTGCCCAAATGCTTGGGTAACTTCGGGAGACCACGGGTACGACCGACCGCTTGGAACGGTTCTTGGTGAGGTCGTTCAGTGGTGCGAGTTTGGCAGCTGCATCGGGGATGAATCTATGATAATAATTGACGATCCCTAGGAACTGGCGCAGCATCTTGACGGATGTTGGCTGTGAGAAGTCTATGATGGTGCCCACCTTTTGAGGGAGAGGGTACAGGCCTGCTTTTGAGATGAGGTGTCCGAGGAAGTCAAGCAATGACAAACCTAGGAGGAATTTAGACGGGTGGATCCGGAGGCCATAATCTTGCAGTCGGCGGAAGAGAAGGCGGTGTTGGTCGGGGTTCACAAAGGTCACCAATATATCGTCAATGTAGATGGTGACGAAGTTGAAGTCTCTAAGGGCGTGGTCCAAAACCCGCTGGAACGTTTGGGCGACATTACGCAGGCCAAACGACATACTTTTCCACTCGAAAAGGCCGAACGGAGTGACGACGGCTGTCTTCTGGTTGTCCTCTGGTACCACAGGAATCTGGAAGAATGCCCCAACAAGGTCGATCTTAGAGAAGACTTGCTTCCCGTAGAACTTGAAGTGGAAGTCTTGGGAGTGCGGGATGGGTTAGCGGTCGGCCTTGGTGATGCGGTTAAGTTGGTGACAGTCACCACAGGCCCGCCACTGGTTGGGTGGTGGAAGTGTCTTAGGGACCATGTGGAGTGGCAATGCTCAAGCACTCTCCGATGGGCGGATGATGTCTTGGTCAAGAAGTTCTTGGAACTCTTGTTGGTCGGCGGCCAACTTCTCTGTGGAGATGCGTCGAGGCTTGCTGTAGACCGGCGGGCCAGCTGTTTGGATGTGATGCACAATGTTGTGGGGGCGGGTAGTTGTGGCCTTGCATGGAGACGTCAACTGGGGAAAATCTTGCAGGATACGTGTGAATTCGCCAGCTGGCTGAAGGGAAGATACTTTAGGAGACGTGGCGTTGGTGGTAATTCCTGGTATGTGTCTTGTTGCATGGTACAAGCAGATATCCTTGGCACTGACTGCCATTTTGGAGTATTGTAGGAAGTCGTAGCCAACGCACTGAGAGGAGGGTGTGGGCGTGGTTAGCGGGGTGGGAGTGCTTACTGACCCCCCGCGTCTGAAGTTTCCCCGATCAGCTGCAAGGTTGTGTACACTTGAACGCCTTGTTGCCGAAACAGGTATAGTACCAGCAGGGGCCACTATCCTACCCCGGGACAGTGCTTCGTGGTGTTTGGTGGCCTTCCTTCTTGTCCAAAAACTGACTCAGCAATTTCTTCATGTCGGTGGTTTCCTGCCATAGCTGTTGCATACTTTGATCCTTGGCATTGTACGACGAAAGAGTGGTTTTGCTCACTGCACTGTCTGAGGAACAGCTGGTTGGGGGGTTGCAACCGTGAATCCCGTGATCACTAGCACCTGGGTTCTCACTGCACACTTCACTTACACTGTTCACCGCATTATTACTGCACACGATGTTACTCGTAGAGAGCGTGGTGTGTGTCGAAGCTTGTAAGGATCTATGGCGCTGGTACATCATGGCAATGATGCAGTAGGCGTCGTCGTCCTTGTCGGCAGCTAGGGCTTCCAGATTTAACTGGAGGGTGTCCGGCATCTTGGCGAGGTGTAATGACCGGAGAAGTTCCTTGGGCAAGTTGACCTTTGCCCGTGCGTTAAGAGTGGTAATTCACCTGAAGAGTTGTGATGGTCTCCGAGTTCGCTGTGCTGGATTTCCTTGTACAGCTCGTTATCGGCCCTGGCGTAGTGTTTCCTCAAGGCAGTCTTGAGGACGGCACACTTGTTTTCCCTCGGTGGTGTACTGACGACGTCACGGACGAGACCAATGACGTCCGTCGGTAGTGCCGCAATGTACGCTCCGAAGGCTTGCTGGTCTGGCACGTCACTCTGGGTGGCTAACTATGCCTCGGCGTGAACTAGCCAGCTCTCCAAGTCATGGAAGAACCTGGGAAGTTTAACCTGTGAGCCTGCCATCTTCCTGGTTGTTCTCACTAAGGGTCATCACTTTGTCGTGGTTTGGTTCGGCCGGACAAGTCAGGGAAATGAAACTAAGGCACACACGATGTAACGTATACATGAATTAAATGTACACAGGACTACAAGGTCCGGGGTGAGAGCCTACGAGTGTCGTGGGCTAAGAGCAAAGGGCCATTTGAAGCTTGGAGATGTGTCCAAAGCGTCTTGCTGGAGAACTAACTGTTTCGGCAAGGCGTCGTCCTTTTAAAGGAGGCTGGCGGCTCAGAGGTCCCCGGAGAGCTTTCCTAAGTTTCTGCTGCTGGCTGGGGCTAGTCGAGACGTCTTGCTAACTTCGGAGAGTATATAGGCCTAGCTCGAATTGTGTGACGGCCAGTCTTGTTTTGATCTGCGCCGCGTCACCACAAGTGCATTGTAGTGTATGGTATTAAAGAAAAACGTAACGTACATAGATATCAAAGAGAAGATGAGAAAGAAATTGCAAAAGCAATTCTGAAAGAGATATAAGAGGAGGGGCAGGAAATGGACAAAGACATTGAAGAGGTACATAGGATGGGACACTATGAAAAAAAACATTGTAGGGTACTAAAAATCAAACTAAGGTCTCAAATGATAGTAGAAGTACTATAAAAAAAACAGCAAAGCTGGCAAATAGTGAAGGTTACAAAAGTGTATGGATAAAAAAGAAATGAGCGATGAGGAAAAAGAGAGAAAAAAACAATTAGAAGTGATAAAAGAGAACACTGGAGACTGAAAAGAGTGAGTTTTTTGAGAGTGCTGGACCTGAGGCTAAGAATATATATATATAAAAGGATACGTGATAAAAAAAAAAAAAAATGAGGAAGAAAAAAATAGAAATAACATTCCAACATAGGTGGCATGATTTCAGGACTAAACGAATTAAACGACTATTTGGCAGTACAGAAACCAGACATAATGGGGAACGTGGAGACGAAATTAAAAAGCCCACTAGCACCAAACACTGTGGGACAAGGTCTATACAATTGGATGAAAAATAAAAAGGAAAAATAAGGTGGAGTCATGTTTTTGACTAAGAAAGGCTTCAATGCGACTAAGACAACAGAAGGAAAAATAACGTGGAATTGATTATGATCAAAGTTGAAAACAGAAACATGAAAAGTAGATTTTTTTTAGTAATATATAAACCCCCCAAAACACAGTCTTGGGCAGAGAGTGATCATTCCAAAATGTTGGATAACACACAGAATGCATTAGCTGATTTACTGAAAGGAGGAAACATAGTAATTATGGGTGACTTTAACTCGTAAGAAATATGTTGGGAAGAAATGTTTGTGAAAGGTGGAGAGGACCTTTGTGGAAACATGCTACTGGATGTGACCATTGAATACACAATGACTCAGTGGGTAAAGGAATATGCCAGATATAGAAACAATGAATAATCACAGAGACTAGATTTAATATTTACGTCAGAGACTGAAAATGTGGACAAAATGGAATACAAAACACCAATTGGGAAGTGTGACCACATGGCCACATACTAATAGAGTTCGAACAAAGAGAACAAATTGATTTGGGAAAAAACGAGAAACATAGAAAAAGAAGATTAATGTACAACAAAACGGATTTTGAGAAACTCTGAAAATTGTTTCAAAGCACAAACTGGAAAAACTTCTTAAATGAAGAAACAAAGATGGAAGGGAAATGGAACAGATTAAAAGAAAATCATGATGAGGGAATAAACAAATACGGGTACCAAAGCAGAAGCAAGAAAAGGTGTTCATTAAGTGCTGGTACAACAAAGAATGTAGTGAGACTAAAGATAGAAGAGACAAAGCTTGGAAAAGATGGAAAAAGAAAGAAAAAAAAAAGCATGTGGCAAATATATATCAAACTAAGAAATGAATATGTAAAAATACGCAGGGAAGAAAAGAGAAACTGTGAAAAAGACATAATAGAAAAATGCAAGGAGCAACCTAAACTATTTTACAGATATGTGAATGGTAAACTAAAGGACAAACGAAAAATGGTAAAACTGCATCAAGGGAATAATGAATGTATAGATGTAGAAATGGTTGAAATTATGAACAAACATTTTAAATCTGTATTCACAATTGAAAGTACACAAAATTGGGGAGAAATACAGAATGATCCCCCCCAATGAAAGAAATAACTATAACACAAAAGGAAATTAGAGATCGAATAAGAAGCCTTGATGTCAGAAAATCACACAGTCCGGATTGAATTGCAAATTGGATATTAAAAGAATGCATAGATGAACTAACGGACAAAATATATAAGATAATTTATTACTCATAGAAAGGAAAGGTACCACAACACCGGAAAAATGCAAATATTGTACCAATATATAAAGGAGGTGACAAGGAAAATCCAACTAACTATAGACCAGTCTCCCTTACAAGCACAATAACAAAGATATTTGAAAAAGTTATCAAACGTAGATGGATTAAATATCTAGAAGAAAATAATCTACTGAATCCAACACAATTTGGCTTTAGACACGGGAGATCATATGGCACTAAATTGATTTGCTTCTCGAGACTTATAGAAATAATGCAAGAAAGGGACGGATGGGTGGATTGTGCTTTCCTCTATCTACAAAAAGCATTTGATAAAGTATCACACAAAAAGCTATTAAGAAAAATTGAATCAATAGGTGGTATTCAAGGAAAGTTACTGGAATGGATGGAAGGTTTCTTGAATGGGAGAAAAATGAGAGTAGTACTTAGAGACAAACACTCGACCTGGGAAGTAATTATAGGTGGAGTCCCACAAGGTTCGGTATTGGCTCCAATTATTTTTGCCATATATATATATATATATATATATATATATATATATATATATATATATATATATATATATATATATATATATAAATGACATAGATGAAGGTGTGGAATGTTATATGAACTTTGCAGATGATGCAAAAATACTAAAGAAAGTACAGAGGAAGACTGTGAATCACTACAGAGAAACCTGGATAAAGTCTTGGAAAGGAGTCAAAAGTGGGAAGTGAACTTCAACATCAAGAAATGTAGTATAATGGAGTCTAGGAAAAGTAAAACTAGAATATCAGGGCAATATAAAATTGGTACAAAGAAAGTTTAAAAAGTGAGCTCGGAAAGGGACTTAGGAGTAATTATCAGCAAAGACATGTCACCAGACAAGCATATCAACAAAATAGTAGGAGAAACCTTCAATTTACTAAGATCAATGAAAGTGGCCTTTGACTACTTGGATGAGGAAATGGTAAAGAATATATTAGTTACATTGATAAGACCAAGATTGGAGTATGCTGCGACTCTGGTCACCCAGTACTAAAAAGAATACAAAGAAATTAAAAAGAATACAAAGAGCGACGACAAAGATGGCACCAACACTCTCTAAATTGACATACGAACAAAGATTGTCCAACCCCCCCTAGGCCCAGTACTTTGAAGTAGTGGGGGGTCTTAAGTATTGCAATGATGGGCTGAGCTGTACCAACCAGGTCTTACCATGCTGGAGAGGTCAGCCCTGAACTTTCAGACAAAAACTGGCCAACCATGACCAAGTTCCTTCGTGGACATTCACCTCATCAACCCCTCATTCATAATCACTTTAAAGAAAGCCCTGTGGCGATGGCTATTGACGATGGGGGCAGGAGAAGGTGATCTCTGGTAGCCTCTAGTCACGAACTACACATAGGCGATGTGGGCAAGAAAAGTCGCTCTTGGTTTGGGATTGAGGCAACAACACAGTTCGGTAGCTACCCACATGACTGAGCAGCCCTGTTCAGGATCCACTCTGCTCACCCCACTTGGGGAGGGGGCTAGAAAAGGTGCCCTAAAAATAGCTTGCCTCGTGTCTACCTGACTGGGGAACCGCCCCCAGTAAGGTCACCCTCATTGCGGTCAAGACAAACCCATGAATAATAACGACCCTGGCCCGAACTCGGAACCGGACCAACTCCCTGCAACCCCAGCTTCTGATAACGACTCCAGCTCACCTAAGGACCATTCTTCTGAATACTCTCAACAGAAATCACCGGGACACCAGGGTGATAAAATTACTGGTGGTAATCCAAAGAGCAGAGTACTTTTCTGCTCAAATATTTGCTTGACTCTTGATTATGAAGATGTTTATCTCTTAAGCAAGAAATATGGAAGAGTGGAACGAATCAGACTGAAACTTTCAAATGATGGTAGTTCATATGACTGCTACATAGTATTTGATGAAAATAAATCTGCACTTGAAGCATTGAATGGATTAAATAACCACCTAGTGAATAATTCCATGATCAAAGCTCGCCTTTTTAATATAGATAACTTGAAAAATGAGAAATACGACTTTATTCGAAAAGAAGAAGAAACAGTTCAAAGTATGCCCCCTAGGAAGTCTCCTGCCATACTCTGGTATGTTGCAACATACAGAGAGGACAGGGAGAACTTCTTGAGAGCCTCAGAATGTATTGAAAATAAAATAGGTACCGTCCCTTATGAAAACCTAAAGAAATATGGCAGGAGTATCTTGATATAAGCAGGTAATGATACCCAAGCCAAGCTTCTATCAAACTTCAGACCCACCAATCATGGCAACATAAAGCAAATAACACCCCATAAGAGCTTCAATACCTGCAAGGGCATTGTTTTTTCTGAAGACCTATATGATTTCTCCGAAGAAGAAATTTTGAAAATGTGCCCTGAGAATGTACATGAACTAAAAAAGCTAAGAGGAAATAATAACTCCATCCTCTTATCTTTCTCTACCACAGTCTTCCCTGATGTAATAATCATCAAACACTCAAGATTTAGAGTAAAAAAAAATATAAGCAACGCCCAACTCAATGTTACAACTGCTTAGAATATGGTCATATCATCTCAAAATGTAACAATAACAAAAAATATGACATGTTCTGAAAAGCATAGGGAAGACAGTATCTGTACAAACGTTCCATACTGCCTACATTGCTCTGGTAATCACTCCCCTAGATCTAAGGAATGCTCACGTTTTAAAGTTGAACAAGACATCCTCGAAATAGCCAATTCTGAACATATTAGTATTGGCAATGCAAAGCGGAAACTAATGGGAGCCAATAGAAACACCAACTCAACCTATGCTGACATAGTAAAGAAAATGAAAATAGAATTAGATAATAACTTGTCAAATCCTAACACTGTTGCACACAAGAATGTTTTAACTGGAATTCCCAAAACCCAGACTCCAGTACCTAACACTAGTGCTGCAGCAAACCCTATTAATAGTGTGGACCATGATAATATTTTGCCTGATCCTAATAACCATTCAAAAATTAAAAAGGCTAGCTCACAAAACAACCCTCGAACCACCAGCAGCCTATCTACTAAGCAAAAAACTCAGAATGTGCCACCTAATAGTAGATAAGTTGATGAAAAAGAAAAGGATCTGAAACTAGAAACAAAATATAAAATAATAACAATAAAAAATAAACAAACCGACAGGGCTGAAGACTGATGGATTCACAGAACCCCCTGTCAAAAAGAGAGCAAACCACAAAAAGAACACAACAAACTCTGATTGTGATACCTCCAATATATTTAACTCGCCCATGGAAACGGATAATACTACATCTGAAGATACTGCTTCCATACCGCTTCCCCAAACTACTGGCAAGATGGAAACTGCGGAGAATGTCTCTCCAGACTACCAAAGGAAGTCTACCAACTCCCGTACATCCCCGAAAAATCTTCTTGAGAACCGTCCCCTATCAAGTACTCATGAAAGGCTGAAAGAATCTCAACCTTCCAAGATAAAAAGAACCCGTATAATCCTGGATTAAACTACTCTACTGTATATACCATTCTCCTCCTTCAGGAGATATTGCCCATGGTGGAGCAGCAATAATAATTCATAAATCAATACAACACACAGTCTTAAATCTTGTGACATCTCTGCAAGCTCTGGCTGTTGAAACTATACTACATAGAAAAATTACTGTGCTCTCTTTATCTTCCACCTAAATGTGGCTTCACAGAACATGACATTCAAGACTTAACTAACCAGCTCCCAAGCCCATTTTTATTGCTTGGTGACTTCAACTCTCATAATCCTCTCTGGAGAGATAGCATATTAAATGCTGAGGGGAAATTAATTGAGAAGTTTATTGACAATAATCCTATCACCTTGTATAATGATGGATCTATGACTTACCATAACACTCACAATAATACAGCCAGTGCCATTGATTTAAGTATATGTTCATCTTCCATCCATCTCGATTTTATATGGTCTGTCAATGAATATCTTAATGGAAGTGACCACTTCTCCATCCATCTTAAGTATGTCAAAAATACCTGTGGTAAATTGAGATTAATTGTCTTATTATTAGTTTTATATACATGTAAATGGTGTTAAAGAATTGTATACTGGTGCTGTAGATTCCTTATATATGTGATTCTCATATGTTTTATACTTTGTAATAGGTTTAGATCCTATACAGCACCTTTAGTCGTGTGTATCTAATTGAATCCTATGTAGACATCTTTTGTTTATGTTAAGTTATTGATACGAAGATGTTCTAGACGTCGCTTGTTTGTTTACATCCGCTTGCTAATGAACTCAAAAGGCAAGACCCCGTTTTTTCAACTTTCCTCACCGACACACTGCTACAATACCCCAACAGAATGTCCCCCTAAATGAAAGGTTCAGGAAGCTGACTGGAATCAATATAAAAATAATTTAATTCTAGATCAAGATTTTGAAACTTTTGACAGCCATATAGAAGCATATCAATTTTTTACTGAAGCAACCTTAAAAAGTGCTGAGATTGCTATTCCAAAAACTGAAGGGAAACCCAGGAGACCTGCAGTTCCATGGTGGAACAAAACCTGTGTAGTACTGAGAAAGATAACTCGAAAATGTTACCGACAATACAAAAATAGCGGTTCAACACAGAGCAAGATTATATATAAACGTGCTCTTGCTAAGCAGCGCAAATACTTCAAGAAATCAAAGCGAGAATCATGGCTTCACTACATAAATGGGATTAACTCTAAAACCCCTTTGAGCGTAGTTTGGAGAAAAGTGCGAAAACTTAGTAGCAAGTTCGTTCACTCACCTCTACCTACGCTTAAAATAAATAACGCACTCATTACAGATCCATATGACGTTGCAGAAGATTTAGGTGAACACTTCTCCAAAATTTCTAGTCCAGAAAATCACTCACCCGAATCTCAGAAAATTCAAAATGCTCAGATTTCTCTGGATCTCAACTCTAATAGCAGAGAAATCTATAAAGTAAAATTCTCCCTACAAGATTTTAAAGAAGCTCTTCCACAAAAACTACAGCCCCCGGTGAAGACACAATACTATATGAAATTATCAAGAATCTCCTAGAAGATGCTAAGACCTTTCTTTTAAAAATCATCAACAGAATCTGGGAGACAGGTATATTACCAAAAAGCTGGAAAATTGCCATTATAATACCTATCAAAAATCCCAATAAGAATCCTTTTTATCCATCTAGCTACAGGCCCATAGCCTTAACCAGTTGTGTCTGCAAGTTAATGGAAAAGATGATAAATACCAGACTTGTTTGGTACTTAGAATCTGAAAGCAAACTTTTACCCTATCAGTTTGGTTTCCGTAAGAACAGATCCACGCTGGACCCACTGCTGAGACAATCCAACCAAATCCAACAAGGATTTTCAAAACAGTGTCAAACGATAGGTGTTTTCTTTGATCTCGAGAAAGCCTATGACACAACTTGGAGATTTGGAATTATCCAACAACTTAATAAAATAGGCATCCGAGGTAATATGCTGAGATTCATTAACTCATTTTTATCTGATAGATTAAAGGTTAGAGTTGGCAATAGTCTCTCGAAACCATTTATTCAGAAGGAGGGTGTCCCCCAAGGAAGTGTCTTGAGTGTCACTTGTTTTGCTGTGGCAATGAATAATATCTTAGAAGAAATTGCACCACCTGTAAAGAGCTCCCTTTTTGTGGATGACTTGGCAATTTGTTGTACAAGCAATGATGCTATTTCAGCTTGCAAGCATTTACAAAATTAAATTAATGCTGTTAGTAGATGGGCTGACTCATGGGGGTCTAAAATCTCAACCATAAAAAACACGTAGACGAAGAGAGGTAATTCCAACCTTAAATCTAAATGGAACCATTTTACCATATGCAGAAGAGGTAAAATTTCTTGGCATGATTTTTGACTCAAAATTGACTTGGACCAGCCATATTGATACCCTGAAAACGAAAGCCAGGAAATCATTGAATATCTTGAAGGGTATATCTAGCTTTAGTTGGGGAGCAGATAAAAGATCATTGCTAATGTTATACAATACTCTTTGCCGATCCAAAATTGATTATGGTTGTCAAATTTATTCCTCCGCTTGCAAAACTAGACTGAAGGAACTTGACATAGTTCATAATATGGGCCTTAGAATATGCTCAGGGGCATTTAGAACTTCACCAGTAGAAAGCGTAGATTCTGGTGAACTGCCACTTGACCTACGTAGAGAGGAACTAGGATTAAGACTTTTATTTAAGATCAAGACAGACGGTAAAAACCCTGCCTTTGATATTATTAGGAATGTAAATGGTGATTATTTTAAAGGTTCTAGATCTTCAAAACCCCTTCAAGTCAGATTGAATGAACAAGTAGATGTATCTATCAAGACCCAGAACGTTTTTCAAGTGGGCCATCCACATATTCCCCCTTGGATTACCCCTGAAATATCAAAATGCTCTATAGAGATAACCA
Organism: Oratosquilla oratoria; assembly: GCF_046742065.1. Lineage (NCBI taxonomy): Eukaryota > Metazoa > Arthropoda > Malacostraca > Stomatopoda > Squillidae > Oratosquilla > Oratosquilla oratoria. The sequence continues at coordinate 9,986,584 of NC_134816.1, forward strand.
AAAGGAACACTCCCATTGAGCAGGTGAAGTTTATATTTTTAGAACATGATAAAATACATGAAGAACATATAAAGATTTATACTGATGGATCCAAGTCGAATAATGGAGTTGGATATGCTGTCATCCATGATGACACATCATACTTATCTAAACTTCCTGATTCGGCCTCCATATTTACTGCAGAAATAACAGCAAATAATCATGCTTTAAAAGTAATACATGAAACCAAAGGAGATGCATTTGTAATCTATTGTGACTCAAAGAGTGTATTGGACAGTATTAGCTGTTTTAATAGCTTTCACCCTTTAATACAAAAAGCTCAGGAGTGGCTATTTCATATTTCCTGCCGACACAAAGAGGTTCATTTCTGCTGGGTTCCATCACACGTAATGAACCATCCACGGTAATGAACTAGTTGACAAGGAAGCAAAGGAAGCCGCACAGTGTAACAACATGCCAAATGCCAAGATACCACATTCTGACATGAAAAGAATAATAAAATCCCATATTTCAAACAAATGGCAAGAGCAATGGTCTTCCTCAGTTTTAGCTAATAATAAGAAATATAAAAATATTAGAAATTCCATAAATCCATGGGTCTCTGGTTTTAACTTGAACAGCAAAAAGCAGGTTAAGTATTGGACACACCCGCCCAACCCATAAATTCATCCTGAATAGCGGCAGTGAACCTGAATGTGCTCATTGTGGCACTTTGATGTCAGTTGAGCACATTCTAGTGCACTGCCCAAAGTTTTTAAATATAAAGACGAAGTACAACCTTCACTCAAAATCTCTTAAAGAGATTTTGAGTGAGGAGGCTGATACTGATAAACTTTTTGGATTTTTAAAAGAAACAAATCTTTTCAATGAAATTTAGATTTCTATCTAAAAAAATTATTTACTTCTACTTTTTATCTACTTTTTAACCAAATTTAATGATTTTATAATTCTATTAAATTTAAATCTTTTACCCACTCTTCACCAATCAGTCATGACGGCACTAAATGACCTCCTCGGTCCCAGTGCCTGGCCACTGGCCTAAATATCATTAAAAAAAAAAGTGACCAAACCGGAACTACCAACCCTGGAATAAAGAAGAGAAAGAGATGTGACCCTTTACAGAATTATGAAAAGGATGGAAGTCCTAGACCGAGATTATTTATTAAAATGGGATAAGAGAAAAACAAGAGGACATGAAAGGAAAATAAAAAAGGATAGTTATAGAAGAGATCTGAAAAAGAATAGCTTTCCACACAGTGATGGATATCTGGAATAAATTGGATGAGGCAACAGTATATGCAAATACTATACAAGAATTTAAGAACAAACTTGATGCTGAAAGATACAAAGGCGGGTCACTACAAGCATAGTTCCTTTCCCGTATAATACAACTAGGTAAATATCCCCTATCAAGCCATCTACACCCCCTCCTTTGCTGATATCACCTGCTCCCCCTGCCTAACCCCAACAACTTCATGGAAAGTGTCAGAGCCCTGATTCCGAGCACCTTCCAATCATCATCACCAAAACATAAATGACCTCAATTAGCCATAGACATACATGCACCAATTACAGGAGAGCAAAATGGGAATCTTTTACCGAAGAGACAACAACATTTTGAGATTCAAAACAGTACAGCAACCACAAACCTAAACACTGCTGTGCGCACTTTTAATACAATCATACAAAAAGCAGACAAGAAATTTGTGAGGGAACAAAAAATCACACAACCCAAACTTCACACCAGAAATCCAAGGCCTCTTCAGAAAACGCAACACACTTACACGCAATAGCCCCACACCTATCCCTTAAAACATAGCAAAGCAAATACAAGCACTAAACACTGAGATAAAAAAGTCAACACAATCACAAAACAAACACCAATAAACTTTACAAAACACTCAACAGCATTACACTATCCAACAGTAACACGTCATGGACTCACACAGCAATAACCACAAGAACAGTCAATGTACCCTCAAACAAACAACAAGCAAACACACTCATAAATCATTTTTGCACAGACAAGTCATCTCGCCCCTCACCTTGACGACTGACGCACTATTTGATATAAGAAAGACTTCCACACAGACCCAGAAAATACACCCTTCGTAGACAGCCAGACGAAACATAATCCATAACCTCAAACACCCATCTGATTGTGGCCCTGACAACATAAATAAAATCCACCTAAAACACATTGGACCACATGGCATACGTACGCTCACCAACACAGCAAACTACATCTATTCCCCCAACACTATACTCGACATCTGGGAGCATGGGAAAATCATCACCATCCCCTAACCCAACAAAGACCCAACAGTTCCAACATCACGCCGCCCAATCACACTTCTTTGCACCCCCTCCAAAGTCACAGAATACCTCATACAACAACTCATCACACCACATACCCAACTTGCTGAATCACAGCACGCTTTTAGACCACTACACTCCAGTCTTCTGATAAACCTCACACAAAAAGTTTTTGATGGCATCAATTCAGGGAGGCCCCATCACAGAACACTTCTCCTAATGCTAGACATTAGTAAAGCTTTTGATGCCATCCCCCGCCACAACCTTACAAACAAAATATAGAGTACAAACATGCACAATAATACCAAAATGTGGCTTGCCAATTATCTGGCAGGCAGAAATGCCTACGCGCCATTTAATGGCCAATCATTGCACACCAGAAACGTTAAAAATGGAGTACCACAGGGCTCAGTTCTATCCCCCACACTCGTTAATCTATACATGCACAACATACCCACACCCAACACCTCATAAATACAAATCTCCTCATATGCTGATGACATAACAATTACATGTACACATTGTAACAAAGACAAAGCTGCAGAAACACTACAACCATACCTCGACACATTTGACACCTGATTCACTACAAATAAACTCAAAATAGCTCCAACCAAATCTACAGCCACGCTTCTCACCAACTGGACAACAGAACACAATACATACCATGCCTCTATATTAACAACACTCATACCACTCACATACACCTAAGATTCTTGGTGTAACATGCAATACATCCATGTCATTCAAACAACACATCACAAATATAAAGACTAAATGCACAGTTAGACCTAACGCACTGAAAGCAATTACAGGTACAACATTTGCACAAAACAAACAAATACCATAATGTGCAAACAATGCATACACTCAGTGAGGAATTATAAGAGCACCTAATCTCACTACAACACACCTCAACATCCTTCAGACCATACAAAACAAAGCCCTAAAGACAATTACAGGCTGCACAAATACAACACCTACAGACCATCTACAATATGAAACAAAAGTTCTCATTCAAGGATCACCTTGACATGAGAGGCACACAAACACTTGCCGCAGCCTCCAGAAACACAGCATACCTACACCACATGGAACACCCCCACACACCAAGAAACATAAAATCAACAAATACTCTCTTCTCTTCCTCCACAACCGCCAGACACCAGCCTCCAGAAACATATTCATAATTATATCACTAACTGCTCCATCAGCAAACTGAAAGACAACATGTTGCTGCATGCCATACCCCCTGATATCCATCCCTCTGAATCCTCTCTTCCCCGAAAGGACACAGTCCATCTGGCCAGACTGCGATGTGGCCACCATCCAGCCCTTCTAAGCTACCAGAAGAGGCTGGATGACCACATCGCAGCTAACTCCACTTAACCACATACTATGCAACACATCATGGAAGTACACAATCATGCACCCCAACAACACAGTACACATTCCATAAAGGACTTGTGGGAAGACTCCGTTTCAGCTGTAGCGTTCCTTAGGGAGATGGAACTGGTTGGCCAGACAGTCTAGGGAACGACAACAACGATAAGAACCCAACCCTACCAAGAGATACTTCATTTTCAAGCCTACACAACCCTGCTAAGCAACTTGACCCATACTAAGAAGTGGACCCCGACTTGGACTACTTAAGATTCTTGGTACTGAAGTCTACCAACAATGAATTGATAACAAAAAATGCCCCACGAAAGTATATGATAAATTTTAAGACCAATATGGAACTTCCTATGATGTGTGGCTTGAAGGGAAAAGCCTAACAACAGAACTAGAATCAAGAGCTTTGTATGACAGAGTCAAAGCCCAAACAACCCTAGCAGACACCCCAAGTCATAAAACACCACATAGCATTTCATCAATGTAGTCAACATTAACCTCTATAGTACAACAAAGAAGAAGAAATGGTGGAAAGAATAGTGAGAGAAACAAAAATAATAAAAGTATACATAGTTGATAAAACTAGTGCAAAGATCACCCAGCACTAATAGTGACATTCAAACAACCACAGCTTCCAACCTACTTGACTGTATGTTAAGATATAAAGTAAAAAAAATACTATGCCCACATCACTGATTCAACTACCAGTAGTTTGGACACACTGAACAGTGATTTCATTGCCTATAGGTGTGTGTGTACAGGAATCAGTGATGGGTACCTGTATGTGGTGATTTTGTAAGATGGACAGCAAAGCTGCCCATTTTCAAAACCCATCAACCCCATCATCTCCATCAGGAGGGACAGCCCTGAGGGCTGATACTTGGTCTCCAGACTGGGCCCATGATCTCTATCAACTTCAGCTGTATTTCTTACACCTCATGCATGGAGAGCTGACAATTGGCGACTGCTGGTGACAAAAATAGTCCAACACTTATACAACACAGACAATTGTCCAATGTTTTTTCCCAGAGATATGTGGAAGATTCCAAAGACCATTGCCATCTACTGTGGGGTTGCATTTTTTCTACTTGAAACTAGAGACAACGTTTGCTTGATTGACTGTATGTGTACATTGCTCAAACGCAAGCAAAACCACCTCACATTATCCACAGAGGCATGAAGAGAGCATAGTCCTGGATGGTCAAACCGGGGGTCTATTACACAGAAGTAATACAGTCTGTCAACAAATAAAGAAATGCATAAACAAATAAAGGTAAATTAAAGTAAATGGATAAAGCACAGTCCACTCACAAAAAAAAAAGTAAAAACCTCTTGTACCATCCCCCTCTTCTACCATTCCACCACTATCTTTACCCATAAACCCAGCCATTCCCTTTCCATATCCATCCAAAAACGAAAATTCGAATCAAGAAGTCTCTTTTTAAAACGAGGGCCACTCATGGGTACGGGATACCTTGTCCGTGACTGCCATAGCTCACTCCCTTCTTAATCCCAGTAGGTGGTTGCCTTTTGCCCCTAGGGCCAAATAAATAACTATTAGCACAAAGATAGAAACGAAAAACAAAGCCCCAGAGAGGCGATCGACCAGGCCCTGGGGTAATCACCCTCTGGTCGTAATGGAAGAGAAACACATGAGCAGGCTGGAAGTTGCACTCCCCATGTCACAGTGTCCCATACTGGAAGACCCCGTGGGTCAACTATTGAGTCTTGCCTTGATACAATCAAGATAACAAACGTCTACTCATCACTGTCATATCATGCGACCCACTCAGCTTTCAACCCTTTCGGAAAAGTCCTCCGTACCCATCTGAAATATGATAGTGACTCTCTTGAATCGATGTTATATGGCTTTCACATCTGACAGTTGCTACCAGAGCTGCCTATGAGGTAATAACTTCCCTACATTTTGAAGGTAACCACCTAATTACTGAAATAATGAGATAAGATAATGTAGTTGACAGCAAACATGCCCCCAATATTTGCCGCACCCTACATCTTACTGGTTTATGACAAACTACAAAGAAAACAAAAACTAATTTATCCATGCAGCAAAGTATCGAGAAAGGGAGAGTGGAGTACTCCCCTCCCCCAATAAAAAATAGTAATAATAAATAAAATAAACAAATAGAAATACATAAAGAAATATGATGTAGTGTTAATTCGGGTTAAAGACAACACAAGCAACGATGCTCTCACATCCACCTTGCCCTTCATATGGGATTTTTTACTCAAACCTCATCGAACATTCAATAACTGCAAAGGGCATATATACAACCGCGACTTTCATGAATTCTCAGAAGATGAAACACTACAATTATGTCCTGATAATGTTCAATGATCTACAAAGATTCGAGGAAATAGCAACATGATCGTGCTATTTTTTTACGGTTCATATGTCCCCGAATAAGTAAATGTTGGTCCTCTTTCTCTTCCAGAAAAAAAAAAAAAAAAAAAAAAAAAAAAAAGGCCTTACATTACAGTGTCACCGATGAAGCAAGTTTGGTCATAGCAAGAATGACTGTACAGATGGTCCCCGATGCGGTCAGTACTCTGCCTATGACTCACACATTATCCCTGAATGTAAATCAGAGCTTTACTGCTTTCACTGCAGAGAAGTTCACCCAGTACCTTCTCAACAATGTAAGAGGTACCGTCTAGAACAAAATATTCTTCAACTGGCTAATTCCCAGTGTCGGTAGTGCCAGGGGAGAACTTCAATTTAGACAAAGATATGGTGGACCAAAGACGTATGCCTCCTCCCTTCATTCCAGTTCTTCTACTCCATCAAATACAACCAAAGCACCATCCCGCCTCACTCAACCACCACTTGTTTCATCCCGTTACAATGAGAATCCTGCTCCTGTTGTCACAGTGCAAAACAAGCACATTGTTGTAGAGAATGCACAGATGAACCTTCCATTGGATCTTCAGCAAACTCCACCACATATTCAACAAAGGTTTGCACCGCATCATTAGTAAAACCCTTTTCAAAATCGCCGACAAAACCCTCCACAGAATACTCGGCAACAACACCACAAACCCTCACAACAAAAACCCAAATTGCAAAAGCCCATGTCCATACGGATACCCAATCTGAAATCAAAACCAAAGATACCAAACCAAAACCGAACTACACTTCCGCCAAACCTTGCACAGTTCCTTCTCAAACCATAAACGTTCCCGAGGATCTGCTGAATCCCTCGATTCGACAGACGTCCCCCCGAAAATTATTCTTCCTGAGCCGGAATTTAGAACTGTCCAAAAACTACATCGTGCCCCCAATCTCGGATCTCCGACATCACAAACAACTAACAAAACAAACCTCACCTAGTCAACTTGGCAAAGGGAGATTCCTCTCCGGAGTTTCTCAAAAACCAACAAAATAACTAAACATTCAAATTCCTTCAACAGAATTGTCGCGGTATGCGTGCCTCCTGGGAGGAGGCAAAATCCTCACAAGCATGTGTCTGTCTCCAAGAGACAATGGTGGAAGACTCGATTCCTCCCAGATATGTAGCATACTATTTTAATTCTAATTTGGAAGAAGGCCACCACGGCGGCATTGCAATACTAATAAGAAGTGATGTCCGCCAACAGTTCTCGGGCTAGAAACTCCACTCCAGGCTGTTGCAGTGGGACTGTTTTAAACCGTAAATACATAGTATGCAGTATCTACCACCCAGTGTTCCAGTTGAGAGTGTACACACCACGATAACCACGAGGCATAGAACGCGCGTCGTGTCGCCCACGACCTGACGCTCTCTGATAGTACGACCCTCCTTGATCCGACCTAACCTAATCCAGTGCAATTATGTAATTACGCACCACGGGTGACTACCCACGCGGTATATATATTGGCTCCTGCCGCACGTAAAACCAGTTCACTCGCACCTTACAATAAAAGAGACGAACTCACCATAACCTCTTTCTCTTCTCATAGTAGGATCGCTACACTGGTGATCATTCGGAGCGACAATGGACCCATCTACCACTGCCACCCCCGACACCACGCCGTCCGCTACCAACACCGTCAACGCCGTCTCCCTGAAGCTGCCACCCTTCTCCACGGTCGAGGTTCCCTCCTGATTTCGCCGGGCGGAGATCCAGTTCCACCTGTGCAATATCAGCGCGTCCCAAACGAAGGCAGATTATGTTCTCGAGGCGATTCCCGAGGATGTGTTCCCACTTATCTCCCGATGGTGTAAATTAGCAGCCAAGTGTAACATTCGAGAAGAATGGAAGAATTTTTTTTACCCAGTTTAATTCACCCCATCCAGAAGATTTGGTGAAGGAAAATGAATAATACCATATAATAAATAATAATAGATAATATAATACCATAGATGTGAACAGTAAACTGAATTAAACCAGTAATTACGGAGAGACGGGAATTGAAAGTGATGGGGGTGAAACCGACCATCAACCTCTGGTGCACGCCTTCACGAAACAACAGGACGTTTGGTCTCCCAGACAGCGCCGCAACCTCTCCGCCATCGCCGAGTTCAATTGCACCATCAGACATGTCCCTGGTACAAAGAACCCCTTCGCATACGCCTTCTCTCGAATAGCCATCGACGCAGTTCAACTCGGCCTCGACTAAGCAGCTATTGCCAGAGAGCAACGGGAAGATCGTGAAACACTTGCCTCCTACAGGACATCCATAACATCCCTTAAGTGGTAAGACGTTCCTTTCCATAACCACACCATCCTCTGCGACATCAGTACCAGCCACACACGACCCATAATCCCAGCTGCCTTCCGACGTCAAGTATTCAACTTAATACACGGCCTGTCTCACCCTTCAGGGCGCGTCACTGCGAAGCTCCAGAAGCAGAAATTCATCTGGCACAGCATCTCCAAGGACGCAAAGGAGTGGGCCAGATCCTGCATCGCCTGCCAGCAAAGCAAAATTCATCGCCACAATGAATCAAGCATCGGATCATTCTATCAGCCCCGACGACGCTTCGCACATGTTCATGTCGACGTCGTCAGCCCACTCCCCCCATCGGAAGGCCATCGTTACCTCTTCACCGCTATTGATAGATCGACCCACTGGTTGGAGACCATCCCCATGAAGGATAGTACCGCCTCCTCCTGCAGTGGATGGATCACCAGATTTGGCCTCCCGGAGCACGTCACTTCCGACCGAGGAACTTGCTTCACGTTGCGGCTGTGGCACTCCCTCGCTGAACTCCTGGGTACTACAGCCCACCACACTACCTCTTACAACCCTGCAGCCAACGGCATGGTCGAGCGAACCCGCCGCTCACTCAAAACATCTCTTATGGCACGCTGCAACAATGACTCCTGGCTACCCCAACTACCATGTATAGTCCTTGGCCTTCGGACAGCCATCAAGGACGACCTCAACGTGTCTTCAGCAGTGATGGTCCTCGGCCAAACCCTCGTCGTGCCCGCAGATTTCTTCCCTCTACAGGATTCTCCCGAGAGTCTGCAGCAGCTGCGACGCACTGTCGGCAAATTCGCCCCATGTGTGCCGACACATCATCGGGAGGTGAAGGAATACCTCCCAAAACACCTCCACATCACCACTCACCCGTCCCTACACTGGCCCTTATCTTGTCCTTGAACGTAAGGACAAGACCTTCGGCATCTCCATCTCCAGCAGGCCAGAATAGGTCTCCATCGACCGCCTAAAACCGGCACACCTCGACACTCCGCCCACCAAATTCTCACCTGCAGAACGCCCTCTGAAGCCAAGGTAATTTTGAGAGGGGAATATTGTACACACCACGATAACCACGAGGCATAGAACGCGCGTCATGTCGCCCACGACCTGACGCTCTCTGACAGTACGACCCTGCTTGATCCGACCTAACCTAATCCAGTGCAATTATGCAATTACGCACCACGGGTGACTACCCATGCGGTATATATATCGGCTCCTGCCACATGTAAAACCAGTTCACTCGTATCTTACAATAAAGGAGACGAACTCACCAAAACCTCTTTCTCTTCTCACAGTAGCATCGCTACAAGAGGAACGAACTTAGTCACCTTGTGCGAGAACTTCCCTCTCTTTTCCTTTTATTAGGAGATTTTAATTGTCGTCCCCTGGTGTGGGGAGTCAACTTAGTCAACCCCAGAGATACTTGCAAATTTTAGAAAAGACGAGGAGTTAAAAATTTTAGATTCAGGGGACACTTAACATTTTCACATTCAAATTGGAAATTTTACAGCAGAGAAAAAAGGAAAGGAAACAGAAAACATGATGGAAGTAGCAGAAAATTAAAAGCGTCTTACACATAGATGTCTTAATAACAGGCTTGAACGAACTGAATGATTACCTGAAGGAAAAAGAACCCAACATAATGGGAATTGTAGAGACAAAATTGAAAGGTCCACTACCACCCAACAGTGTAGGACATGGTGCATATAATTATTGGATTAGAAACAGAGGGGTAAAACAAGGGGGTGGAGTTATGTTCCTGACTAAGAAGGATATAAATGTGAGGAATGTCACATATGGAAAGAATAGAGATGATTATGATGGGAGTGGAGGGCAGGGATGGGAAGAGCAGGAAGTTTATAGTAAATTATGTGCCTCCCAAAATGGTTTTGTGGGAAGAAAGAGAACACAAAAATATGTTAGAAGACACAAGGATAACACTAGATAAGATTATGGAAGATGGAGGAAGAATAGTTATAATGGGTGACTTTAATTGTAAAGAAATGTGCTGGGAAGAGATGACAGTGAAGGATGGAGACGACCTATGGGGAAATGTACTACTTTATATGATTATAGAACATACAATGACGCAATGGATACAAGAGAATACTAGTTATAGAAATGAGGAAGAACCATAGAGACTGGACCTAATAATCACATCAGATCCCGAAATAGTGGACAAGATTGAATATAAGACGCCAATAAGTAAAAGTGACCACATATTGGTTGAACTGGAACTAAATGAGGAAAAATACATGGAAAAGAACGAACAATATAGAAAGGGAAGATTGATGTATGGAAAAACAAACTTTAATAAAATAAGAGAATTCTATAAAAAAAAAAAAAAAAAAAAGCAGACTGGGAAAGGTTACACAATGAGGAACCAACAGTAGAAGAGAAATGGAATATTTTGACAAAAATTTATAAAGGAGTGGAAAAGTATGTTCCAAGACAAAAACAAGAAAAAGGATATGTAAAGTGTTGGTACAACAAAAGATGTAGGGAGTTAAAAGACAAAAGGGATAAAGCTTGGATAAAATGGAAAAAAGATAAAATACCTGAAAAATAGAAAATATATACTAGTTATAGAAATGAATATGTGCAAGTGTGCAGAGCAGAAAAGAGAAAATACAAAAAAGATGTCGTAGAAAAATGTAAAGATCAACCAAAACTATTTTACGGATTTGTAAATTACAGCCCGTCTAGGGTATTGGTTGCATGTTGTTATGGCAAAGTAGCATGCAGTTCATACTTTAGGGTCTATATGGGGCGCCCCTACGGACCAGAGTCACATATCATTTTGTGATAGAGGAAGACTCTGCTCACAGAGAAATGATGAAACTTATATTACTGCTACTGTCCCTCCGTTATGCTGCCCCCCAACCCTTTGTTGCTGTCCTGTACCATTTCTCTGAATTTCATTTCCTTGTTTCGCCTACCCTGTGTTGGGGGAAAAGAATACTGCCACTAGGCTTTCCACTTGGATCGTAAGAGGCGAGAAAAAACGGGACGGAGATTGGGACCAGGCATCCTTCTCCCTGTAGTCCCACAGGGGACATTCCTAAAAAAAGTAAAGGCATAAGAGGGTCAAGGAGTTTTCCAACCAGCACCCTAAGGTTTGGGTCTTTTAATGTACATGGATGTGGTACAGATGAGAGATAAGTAGTGTGTTTGTGAGAAGAAAGATGGATGTGTTGGCTTTGAGTGAAACTAAGTTGAGAGGGAAGGGCGAGTTTGAGTTTGGGAGTGTAATTGGGAGGTTATCAGTAGTGAAGAGAGGGCGAAGGAGAGAAGGGATGGCTATACTAGTAAGTGAAGAGATAGGTAAACGGGTAGTGGAGTGGAAGGAGGTTTCCTCATGGTTAATGTGGATGAAGGTGAAACTGGAAAAGGAGATGTGGGTTATTGTAAGTGCATATGGGCCAGGTAGTGAGAAGAGTGTAGAAGAAAGGGAGGCTTTTTGGATAGATTTAAATGAGTGCATAGAGGGATTAGGGAGGAACGTTAATGTAGTAGTATTGGGAGACCTTAATGCTAGGGTAGGAAATGAACCAATTGACAGAATGGTTGAGAAATGTGGAGTTCAAGGAAAGAATCGTAGTGGAGAGTTGATGGTGGAAATGTGTCTAGAAAGATAGTTGATGATAGCAAATACAGTGTTTCGGAAGAAAGTCAAGCATAAGTACACATGGGAGAGGGTGGTGGATGGGAGGGTAGTAGATAGAGCGTTGATGGACTATGTAGTGGTAGATAGGAGTATAATAGGAAGCGTTAAGGATGTACATGTGCTAGGAGGAGAGAATGGAGGAATATCAGATAATTTTTTGGTGGAAGGTAAGTTGAGAGTGGAGGATAGATGGAGAAAGAGGAAAAGGACAAAAGATAGGGAGGTGCTTAGAGTGAACTCTTTAAATGAAAATGAAAATGAGAAGGAGTACAAGAAGAAGCTGAGAGAGGAGTGGGAGGGAGTGAAGGTTAGAGTAGAGCTAGGAGTGGAAGAGGAATGGGGATGGTTCAAGGAGGGAGTCACAAAGTGTGCAAAGATGGTGTGTGGAACAAGAAGGACAGGAGGAAATAGAAGAAAGGGTAGTGAATGGCGGGATGAGGAAACAAAGAAGGTTGTAGAAGAGAAGAAGCGAGCTTTTACAGATTGGTCACAAAATAGAACGAGGGAGTCATATGAGAGGTACAAAGAAAAGAAAAGGGAAGTAAAGCAAAAGGTAAAGGAGGCAAAGAGGAGAGCAGATGTGAAATTGGGTAAGGGTATGACAGAAAATTTTGAAAGTAATAAAAAGATGTTTTGGAAAGAAATTAAGAGAGGAAGAGGAGGCGAATCAAGTAGAGAAGAAAAGGTAAAAGGTACAGATGGAGAGATGATAATGGAAGAGAAGGCAGTAAGGGGAAGATGGGCAGAGTATTTTAGGGAGTTGCTAAATGTGAAGGAGGAGAGGGAGGGAAAGATAGTTGAAGTGGGAAGTGGTAAGAAAATGAGAGTGATGAGTGAGGAAAATGGAGGAGAAATAAGGGAGGATGAAGTGAAGGCAGTTGTTAAGATAATGATAGCAGGTAAGGCACCTGGTCTGGATGGATGCCATGCAGAATGTCTAAAAAGAGGATGTACGGTGATGGTGGACTGGCTGGTGAGGTTATTTAATGTTTGCTGGAGAGAGGGTAGAGTGCCGGAGGACTGGAGGAATGCCTGTATAGTTCCACTTTACAAGGGAAAAGGGGACAAGTGTGAGTGTAGTAGTTTCAGAGGGATTAGCTTGATAAGTGTAGTTGGGAAGGCTTATTGGAGGAGCTTGATTGAGAGGATTAGGAGAGGAACAGAGGGAGTAATTGGTGAGGAACAGTGTGGATAGGTAGAGGTTGTGTAGATCAGATTTTTGTGATAAGACAGATATGCGAGAAAGCTATAGGAAAAGGTAAGGATGTTTTTTTGGTCTTTTATGGATCTGGAAAAGGCTTATGGTAGGGTAGGCAGGAAGGCACTGTGGGAGGTTTTGGAGATATACGGGATAGGAGGAAAGCTTCTGGGAGCTGTCAAGATTTTTTATGAGAGTAGTAGAGCGTGTGTCAGGATTAGAAATGGAGAGAGTGAGTGGTTCGAAGTAAAGGTGGGATGTATTATGTCGCCCTGGCTGTTCAACTTATACATAGATGTGGTGGTGCGAGAGATAAATGCAAGGGTGGTAGGGCAGGGATTGGAGATGTTTAAAGAAAATGAAGAAAAGTGGGAGGTGAACCAGCTGTTGTTTGTGGACGACACTGCGCTTTTAGCAGAATCAGAGGAGGGATTGAGGAAGTTGGTGACAGAGTTTGGGAGAGTGTGTGAAAGAAGAAAGTTGAAGATAAATGTGGGTAAAAGTAAGGTGATGAGATGTACAAGGGGTGAAAGTGGCAACAGACTGGAAGTGAGTATTAAGGGAGAGCGATTGGAGGAAGTGGATAGTTTTAGATACTTGGGTGCAAATGTGGCAGGAAAGGGTGGAGTGGAGGTGGAGGTAGAATGTAGATTGAGAGAAGCAAGTAAATGCCTTGGTGGATTAAAAAGTGTAATGAGGAATAGACATTTAGGAATGGATGCTAAGAGGAGACTGTATGAAGGAGTGATTGTGCCAACAGTACTGTATGAGGCAGAAACATGGAAGATAAGAGAGGAAGAGAGAATGAGTTTGAATGTGTTTGAGATGAGGTGTTTGAGAAGTATGACGGGGTTACGAAGCTGGATAGAGTGAGAAATGAGGAGGTGAGGAGAACAGGGGTGGAAGGGGAGTTGGGAGATAGGGTTGATGAAAGAGTGTTAGGATGGTTTGGACACATGGAAAGAATGAGTGGAGAAATACTAGTAAAAGAGGTATGGAAATCAGATGTGGAGGGAGTGAACATGAGGGGACGTCCTAGGATGAGATGGATGGATGGGGTGAAAGGGGCTTTGGGGAAGAGGGTAATGTCTGTCGAGGAAGGATGGGAGAGGACAGAAGACAGGGGTGAAATGTATAACAAAACTTGAAAGAATACAAAGAGCAATTACGAAATTGGCACCAACGCTCTCAGAACTATCATATGAGGAGAGACTAGCAAAACTTTAGGTACCGACATTAGAGCAAAGAAGAGAGAGAGGAGACTTTATAATTATCTATAGACTCATGAAAGGCATAGAAACTATTGATAGAGAGGTTCTAATAAAATGGGATAGTAGAGATACAAGAGGACACGGAAAGAAAATCAAGACAGTTATGAAACACAATGGCAAACGCCGACAAGACTGTGAGAATAAACACAGTGTGAGATCGAAACCTTTATTGGTACGACGTTTCGCTTGTTACAGCTTGTTACAGCTTTTTGAAAAAGCTGTAACAAGCGAAACGTCGTACCAATAAAGGTTTCGATCTCACACGGTGTTTATTCTCACAAAGACAGTAATAGAAGAGAGAAGAGACCTGAAAAAAAAAAAACAGCTTTCCCCACAGGGTAACAGAAGTTTGGAAAAAGTTAGGTGAAAATGTGGTGTGTGCAAAAACGATACATGAATTTAAACAGTCTAGATAAAACGAGATATGAAGACGGGACCCCACGAGGATAGCTCCCCTTCCCGTAAAATACAACTAGATAAATACCCCCATATTATATATATATATATATATATATATATATATATATATATATACATATATATATATATATATATATATATATATATATATATATATATATATATGGGGGGGTAAAAGTAAGGTGATGAGATGTACAAGGGGTGAAAGTGGCAGCAGACTGGAAGTGGGCATTAAGGGGGAGCGATTGGAGGAAGTGGATAGTTTTAGATTCTTGGGTGCAAATGTTGCAGGAAAGGGCGGAGTGGAGGTGGAGGTAGAATGTAGATTGAGAGAAGGGAGTAAATGCCTTGGTGGATTAAAAAGCGTGATGTGGAATAGACACTTGGGAATGCATGCTAAGAGGGGATTGTATGAAGGAGTGATTGTGTTAACAGCACTGTATGGGGCAGAAACATGGAACAAAAGAGAGGAAGAGAGAAGGAGTTTGAATGTGTTTGAGATGAGGTGTCTGAGAAGTATGATGGGGTTACTAGACTGGATAGAGTGAGAAATGAGGAGGTGAGGAGGAGAACAGGGGTGGTAAGGGAGTTGGGAGATAGGGTTGATGAAAGAGTATTAGGATGGTTTGGACACATGGAGAGAATGAGTGAAGAAATACTAGTAAGAGAGGTATGGAAATCAGATGTGGAGGAAGTGAACATGAGTGGGCGACCTAGGATGAGATGGATGGATGTGGTGAAAGGGGCTTTGGGGAAGAGAGGAATGTCTGTTGAGGAAGGACGAGAGAGGACAGAAGATAGGGGTGAATGGAAAATGGTTGTATATGGATGATGATCTGATGCATGAGGTGGAATGGGTGGGGGATGGGGGGTGAGGTAGTATGTGTGAGAAAAAATTGACACAGCCCGAAGGGATTTCTCCCCGTCTTCTCCTTTTCTGCATGAGGGGACGGAGAGGGGGGTCGCCAATTTAATGAAGCGGCCTTGCTGTGGATGTGCTGTGTCTTGCGACACTGCTTCTGACCCAGGGCAGTGGACAAGATACAAAGCAGAAGTAACAGTGAAAGCGTCAGTAGATAATTCAGAAGATTCCTTGGTAAGTGTATGCAGCGAGATGGGCCGTTTGGCTGAGCAGAGTAAAATGCTGAGCCAGGGTTAGAAAGCGTGTGATCTCTTGGGCAGTTGAGTTGGTTATAATTGGTATAATTACACCCTCAGACGTATTATATATATATATATATATATATATATATATATATATATATATATATATACATATATATATATATATATATATATATATATATATATATATATATTCTGTTGAAAACGACAGCAAATTCATTAGAAATTAATTTCTTTCTTAAGCTTTCTAGCTTTCGGAAAGTAGATTTCTGGGGGAATGAGAGGGGAAGAAGCAAATTTCCAATAGACATTGGTAACTTATATTAACACAGAAGTCTATGTTATATACAAAATAAATGAAAATAAACAAAACACAGTATAATACAACCTATTATTAATGTACAAACAAATTATTTCTCCCTCCTCCCCAGCATGAAACCTACACGCAGGAGACATTTGCTCACCAAAATACAACCACCAGATCAGAGAACACCCATAAAGGTCCAAAATATCCCCGCGGAGGATAAAATGTCATGCCTTAGGCGATCGGCTAGGCTTAGGAACCAACCAAATAGCGCCAGCCAAACAGAGGAGTCATTAAGTGACCTCTCCAAGTTTTTTCCTTTTATACATATTTATACTCGTCTTGGTCACACTTCCCTTCATTCCAACTGAAGATGCAGAACGATCTGCGAGACGTCTTGGGTTTATTATGCTGTGTTTTGTTTATTTTCATTTATTTTGTATATAACATAGACTTCTGTGTTAATATAAGTTACCAATGTCTATTGGAAATTTGCTTCTTCCCCTCTCATTCCCCCAGAAATCTACTTTCCGAAAGCTAGAAAGCTTAAGAAAGAAATTAATTTCTAATGAATTTGCTGTCGTTTTCAACAGAATATGCTTAAAATAGAATCTCCTGCCACGCTTCACGAATATATATATATATATATATATATATATATATATATATCTATATATATATATATATATATATATATATATATATATATATACATATAATGTGAAAGGGGTTGAATATAAAATCGAGAGAGAACACGGACAGAAGAGAACTGTATACATATCACGTATACATTAAAGAAGTGTTAAATGAAACAGTAATTAAATTGAGCTTAAATATAATTGACACCACTATATCAGTGGAACATGTAGTCAGGTGAGTCACCACATATAGACTGCCCGTTTCCCTGTCTGATGCCGATAGCTCGACTCATGTCAGTTGTGTCAGTAATTTCATGACATGAGGCTCTTATGGCTTATATCAGGTGAAGAGTGTCCTTTCTCATACAATATATGTTTATTGTGTAGTTGAACATATAGTATGAAGGTAAAGGTGGAACGTATGTATACTCCGAAGTTGTCCTATGGAGATGTCTAGCAAGAGAGACATTATGCTACGCTGTGTATCCATTTCAACATTCTCGGGCGACCTTTCGGCCAGTTCTCTCTCGTGCGTTTGTTTGTTGTAACTTATAATGCTAGTTAATATATGCAAGCGATGGATGCAGAAAAAAAGGGGGACACATGTTCACAACAATGATGAAAGATGCATGACCTTACCTTTTTCCCTCTTTGCTTAGGACAGCAGAATTTCACAAGTGGGGCCGACAGTGATTTGGGCACTTGAACTTTCCCCCAACAAGGCACTTAATACTTAATCACAATGTTCACAGAATGATCACAACTTGTCATAGAATACTCATTTTTGTTATACACTTGGTCAGACACTTAGTCACACTGACAGATTTAAATTTGAGTCAATACTTTCAATACTTCATTGGTTCTACGACCATCCGCGAGTACCTGTCACAACTTGATTTAGTGCCGGCGATACTTAACACTGTATGGGCGAGGGTTCATGAGTAAGACCAAACAATGAGGTGAAGCAATGGGAGTAAGCACGCATTACCTCACCAGATGGCAGCACTGTGTGATGAGTCGTGAAGTTCACTTCCTGTTTTGCAGTCTTGTTTCCAAACGTGATAAAACTAACTTTAAAATGCCTCAGCATTGCTCTGTTCCATTGTGTTCAGCACATAAGGGTGGACACAAGTTTCCGTCAGATGAGAAGATGAATATGAAGTGGAGAATAGCGATAAAACGCCTTGAACCAGGTACAAATAAGCCATGGATTCCAAGGAAATACAGTGTTGTCTGTGAAAAACATTTTACATCAGATGACTACATGCCTGCTGGTCTTTTGGGTAAGTTGGGTTGTCATTTATATATAAAGAAAAATAACAGGTACTATTCTTTTTTAACAATTCAGCAAGATAACCCGTTCCCCATGCTGTGTCATCATGTCAAGTATGTGTAGTAGTAAGAATTTTGTTATAGGGAGCAGCCATTATTTTTTAACCCATGTGCCTGTCATTGTATATATTCTCAGGAAGGTAATTATGATTTTAAAGGTTTACTATTTAAATTAGGATATCTCTACAATTACGTAGGTTTTTAACACACTTTCATTATGATGTCACTTGCGTAAAAAAATTAATAGAGCTACGTTTTTTTTTCAAAGTTCTTTTACGACTCCCAAACTCAAACCCTGACCTTACCAGTTACCCTAACCTTACTCTATTGCTTCCTAAGATAAACAAAGAACTAACATTTTCTTTGCTTTAATTTCAGGTTCTCGTGAGAGGCTGAAACCTGGTGCGGTTCCATCTATTTTTTATTTTAATACAACACCATCCACGTTCACCTCAACACTAAATGCAGAAAGAGCAGAAAAGCTAGCTAAGAGGAGACGTTTATTTCAAAATGAACCAGATATTCAAGATGTTGGCAACGAAGAGTTAGTGTTAGTTGAAAGGGAAAATGAGATTCTACAAAGTGACACTGACGGAGAGAAATCGGTCCAGGACCACGGTATCCAGTGTGAGATACTAAATTCTATGAATGCTAGATTCTCTATCTTCCGGTTTAAAAATGACAATAAGGCCATTCAGTATTATACAGGCTTTAATGACTTTGCACATTTTTCCTTAATATTCTCTGTGCTTGGTCCAGCTGTCAATAATTTTGATGGAATGGACTATGATTTATTATTAGCGGAAGATCAGTTGTTTTTAACTATAATTAAGTTGAGACAGGCCAAAGATGATATTGAATTATCTATTTGGTTCAGATTCAGTCAAACTTATGCGTCAAAAGTTGTGAATGTATGGATTAATTTTATGTCCTTCCAACTCCAAGAAATCAATTTTTGGCCTGAAAGAAACACAGTGCAGGACTTAATGCCAGTGAACTTCAAAAAACAATTTCCATCAACAAGAGTAATTTTGGGTGCAACAGAGGTGCCGATTCAAAAACCCAATAATGTTGCACAAAGTGCAACTTTTTCGACTAAAAATCGCAACACATTGAAGACAATGATCGGCTGCAGTCAAGGTGGACTAACTTCTTGTGTGAGTGATAGCTACGGTGGCAGCGCATCTGACAGACAGATAATCGAAAGATCTTGTTTAATACAAGGACACATGTTTGGATCTGGGGACAGTATTATGGCAGACCGTGGTGGAGTACTAGATTTGTTTGCTTCGTTAGACGTTAAGGTGAACACTCCGACCAATAAAATGGATATTTACACAATAACAAAGGACTATTGTTACTTGAAATCGTGTTGAAAGTAAGGACGAAATCTTACCTTTCTATCAAATTCTCTTTCCTCCCTGAGACAAGTGCTCTTCTTGTTGCCAATTCAACTTTTAAACGCTGAACTGTCCAATTTTCATAGGACGCCATTGTGTGTTTACTACGACTGATGGTACAGTGGAGCCATCTACCGAGATATATTGTGATGCTTACTCCCATTGGTGCAATTTGTAGTTCTTCGTTTTTTTTTTGTTTTTGTTTTTTTCCGAGTCGAACAATCCAGCCGCCCATGCCCTTTCCGTTGGCTGACGTTACCACTACAAGTTCACTCAGACGATTAGATGCAGAACGAACTCGTAGTGGTGATAATGTAATGATATGGCTGGCTAGAATGTGTTCCAGTTCCAACAGTTACCATTTCCTTCTAGCTCTGTGTGTCGACTGACTCATGTGTGCCTCTTCTTCTCCTCCTCCTCTCTTCGCGCTTCAGAGTGTCGAAGTTTTGGAACTTCAAGTTTCAGAGTTTTGACCTTCAAAAATTCACAAGTCGATAATACTTTCCAATATACTCTGTTTTCTCTAACTGTAATTAATTGATTGATCAATTGTTTATAATATATACATACGTACATACATACATACATATATATATATATATATATATATATATATATATATTTGCGCTCTCACACACACACACACACACACACACACACACACACACACACACACACACACACACACACACACACACACACACACACACACACACACACACACACACACACACATACACACACACACACACACACACACACACACACACACACACAAATATATATATATATATATATATATATATATATATATATATATATATATATATATATATATATATTATACTTATGGTTGGGGTGGTGCGAGAGGTGAATGCAATGGTAGTGGGTCAGAGGTTGGAGATGTTTAAAGAAAATGGAGAAAATGGGAAATAAGCGAGTTGTTGTTTGCTGACGACATTGCAGGATCAGAGGAGGGATTGAGGAAGTAAATGACAGAGTTTGAGAAGGTGTGTGAAAGAAGGAAGCTGAAGATAAATGTAGGCAAAAGTAAGGTGATGAGATGTACAAGGGGAGAGAGTGACAGTAGGCTGGAAGTGAGCATTAAGGGTGAGAGACTGGAGGAAGTGGATAGTTTTAGATGCTTGGGTACGAATGTGACAGGAAAGGGAGGAGTGGGGGTGGAGGTAGAATGTAGATTGAGAGAAGGGAGTAAATGCCTTGGTGGATTAAAAAGTGTAATGAGAAATAGACATCTGGGAACGGATGCTAAGAGGAGGTTATATGAAGGAGTAATTGTGCCAACAGAACTGTATGGGGCAGAAACATGGAACATAAAAGAGGAAGAGAGAAGAAATTTGAATGTGTTTGAGATGAAATGTCTGAGAAGTACGATAGGGATTACTAGGCTAGATAGAGTGAGAAGTGAGGAGGAGATCGGGAGTGGAAATGGAGTTGGGATATAGGGTGGATGAAAGAGTATTGGGATGGTTTGGATACATGGAAAGAATGAGTGAAGAAAGATTAGTAAAAGAGGTGTGGAAGGCAGAGGTGGGTGAGGATGATAGGATGGGATGATGGGGTGAAAGGGGCATTACAAAAGAGAGGAATGTTTGTTGAGGAAGGACGGGAGAGGACAGAAGATAGGGGTGAATGAAGAATGGTTGTGTATGGATGATGCTGTGATGCATGAGGGGGAGTGGGTGGGGGATGGGGGTGAGGAAGTATGTATGAGAAATGATTTGACGCAGCCCGAAGGGATTTCTCCCCATCTTCTCCTTTTCTGCATGAGGGGATGTCGCCGATTTAATGAAGCGGCCTTGCTGTGGATGTGCTGTCTTGTGACGCTGCTTCTGACCCAGGGCAGTGGACAGGATGCAGGGATGACCCGTCATCCAGGAGGTGCCAAGATAAGAGGGAGGGAGGGGGATGTAGGGGAGTGGAATATGTAGGGAATGGAATGGGTGGGAGTGGTTTCTATGCCTTTTTTATTTTGGCTACCCCCGTGTAAGGGGGAAAAAGCCTTTGGCATATGTATGTATGTAGTTATAAAATTCTGATCACCTTGTTTGTTATCTTGCTTGAAACCGTCTACTGAAGAAGAAGAGATATGACGTTATGACTGAGGACCAGCCAATCAGAAGAAGAGATATGACGTCACGACTGATGACCAGCCAATCAGAAGAAGATATATGACGTTATGACTGAGGACCAGCCAATCAGATGAAGAGACATGACGTCACGACATTCGTTCTGTGGGTCCCAAGGAACCCCAGTGCTGAGCGTGTGACGTCACAACTGCTAATTTTCCAATTTGCAAATTTTTGAATTTCCAATTTTCTGATTACATATTTTGTGACCATTAATATTTAGAATGTTTATATTCAGTATTTAAAAGTATAGCCAACTCCTGAATTAGCATCTATTAGGCATAATGAGTTTATTAAAATATTACGAATTGTATAAATCATATGATGCATAGTGTTCCAAGCAACAACGACATGACGTCACAATCTTCTGCATTGTCTTAATAAAGATTTTATTGGCCATTTTATTAACAACGTATCATTTGAAATTTTATTTGACCCAACGGGTCACGGGTGGTCTAGCTTATGGTGGGGGGAAAGAATACTGCCACCTGGCCTTTCGGATAGATTTAAATGAGTGCATAGAGGATTTAGGGAGAAATGTTAACGTAATAGTACTGGGAGACTTTAATGCTAGGGTAGGAAATGGTCCAATTGATGGAGTGGTTGGGAAATGTGGAGTTCAAGGAAAGAATCGTAGTAGAGAGTTGATGGTGGAAATGTGTCTAGAAAGAGAGTTGATGATAGCAAATACAGTGTTTCGGAAGAAAGTCAAGCATAAGTACACATGGGAGAGGGTGGTGGATGGAAGGGTAGTAGATAGAGCGTTGATGGATTATGTAGTGGTAAATAGAACTATGATAGGAAGAGTTAAGGATGTACATGTGCTAAGGGGAGAGGGTGGGGGAATATCAGATCATTTTTTGGTGGAAGGTAAGTTGAGAGTGGAGGATAGATGGAGAAAGAGGAAAGGGACAAAAGATAGGGAGGTTCTTAGAGTGAACTCTTTAAAGGAAAAGGAGAAGGAGTACAAGAAGAAGCTGAGGGAGGAGTGGGAGGGTGTGAAGGATAGAGTAGAGCTAGGTGTGGAGGAGGAATGGGGATGATTCAAGGAGGGAGTCACAAAGTGTGCAAGGATGGTGTGTGGAACAAGAAGGAGAGGAGGAAATAGAAGGAAGGGTAGTGAATGGTGGGATGAGGAAACAAAGAAGGTTGTAGAAGAGAAGAAGCGAGCTTTTACAGATTGGCTACAAAATAGGACGAGGGAGTCATATGAGAGGTACAAAGAAAAGAAAAGAGAAGTAAAGCAAAAGGTAAAGGAGGCAAAGAGGAGAGCAGATGTGAAAAGGGGTAAGGGTATGACAGAAAATTTTGAAAGTAATAAAAATATGTTTTGGAAAGAAATTAAGAGAGGAAGAGGAGGCGAATCAAGTAGAGAAGAAAAGGTAAAAGGTGCAGATGGAGAGATGATAATGGAAGAGAAGGCAGTAAGGGGAAGATGGGTAGAATATTTTAGGGAGTTGCTAAATGTGAAGGAGGATAGGGAGGGAAAGATAGTTGCAGTGGGAAATGCTAAGAAAATGAGAGTGATGAGTGAGGAAAATGGAGGAGAAACAAGGAAGGATGAGGTGAAGGCAGTTGTTAAGATGATGAAAGCAGGTAAGGCACCTGATCTGGATGGAATGGAGGGGGGGTTTGGTGGTTGCGAGGTCGGTTGGGGGGAAGATGGATGGGTGGGAAGAGGTGGTGAGGGGGGGGGTGTTGACATAGGGTGTGGTCGTAGGCCTAGGCGGCTTCCCTGCGCGAGTGAGTGCATTGTTAAATAATCTAATTGCAGAAATCATGTTGCTTTGAAGGAAGGAAACGCGCTGAGACCCATAATTTCCCAAATTTCCACCCCCTTTTATAGCATAGCTAAAACTCTGCATGATATAATTTCCCCCTATATTTCTAATACTTATTCTTTAAAATCTAGAGATGAATTCATAGACATCTTAAGGGACAACAAGCCTAACGGCTTGATAGCATCGTTGGATGCTACCAGTTTATATTCAAACGTACCTGTGCTTATGACTATTAACATCATCCTGAAATATGTTTATGAACATGCAGATTTCCCCCCTCCAACCATCCCGAGGCACATAATGGAAGAGATGCTGAAAATCTGCACTACTGAGGTCCCCTTTAAATGCCCGGAGGGAAAATTGTATTTATGAAAAGTGGCTAATGAAATTTAACACAAGTAAATGCAAGGTAATGCACATAGGTAAAAATAACAGTAAGTATGATTACAAGTTATTTGGAAATTCGTTAACAAAAGTGGATAGTGAAAAAGATCTCGGCGTAATTATCAGTAACGACTTCAAATCATCCAAGCAGTGTATTTCAGCCTCTGAGAAAGCAAATAAGATTCTAGGACTGATTGCGCGATCTTTTGATTTCAAAAGTCCATCACTCATTAACAAGCTATATAAATCGTTAGTTCGTCCACATTTAGAATATGCTGTTTCCATATGGTCGCCGAATCTCATTAAAAAGACATTGACAGACTGGAAAAAGTACAACGGTGACCCACAAAACTGATTCCAAATATAAAAAATAAATCATACGAAAATCGACTAAAACATATGAATCTGTTTTCCCTAAAAAAGCGTAGACTCAGAGGTGACTTGATACAGGTCTTTAAGATTTTAAAGGGAATTGACAACATCAAAAGTGACAAAATTTTCACATTGAATGAGAGTCAGACAAGAAACAATGGTCTCAAACTGTCCAGAAATAGATTCAATTTGGAAGTAGATAGAAACAACTTTGCCGACCGTGTACTTAATGGGTGGAATAAACTTCCTGCACAGCTAGTGCAATGTAGTTCAGTTCGAAGCTTTAAGAATCCTTTAGATAAACACCTAAGCAAGATGCTGTAATGATTATAATTTATTTTATATTATTTGTTTTTGTTTTGTTATCATTTGTCTGTCTGATTTTCATTTATTATTAGTTATATGTCAATTTATTATTATTTACTTTTTACCTGTTTGTTTATTATTTAACTATACCTATGCATTTATTTATGTATTTTATTTGTTATTAACATTATTATAGTTTTTATTTATCATTTTATTATTATTATGATTTTTTTTTCGCATCCGACCTAGATATGGACGAAAAGGTCTCCTATCGGCATGCTCCGCCTTTGTAATCCTTTGTTTGTAGAATGTCTAAAAAAAGGAGGTACAGTGATGGTGGACTGGTTGGTGAGGTTATTTAATGTTTGCTGGAGAGAGGGTAGAGTACCAGAGGACTGGAGGAGTGCCTGTATAGTTCCACTTTACATGGGAAAAGGGGACAAGTGTGAATGTAGTAGTTTCAGAGGGATTAGCTTGATAAGTGTAGTTGGGAAGGCTTATTGGAGGATCTTGATTGAGAGGATTAGGAGAGAAACAGAAGGAGTAATTTGTGAGGAACAGTGTGGATTAGAACAGGTAGAGGTTGTGTAGATCAGATCTTTGTGGTAAGACAAATATGTGAGAAAGCTATAGGAAAGGGGAAGGATGTTTTTTTGGGCTTTTATGGATCTGGAAAAGGCTTACGATAGGGTAGACAGAAAGGCCCTGTGGGAGGTTATGCAGATATGTGGGATAGGAGGAAAGCTTCTGGGAGCTGTCAAGAGTTTTTATGAGAGTAGTAGAGCTTGTGTCAGGATTAGAAATGGAGAGCATGAGTGGTTCGAGGTAAAGGTGGGACTTTGTCAAGGATGCGTTATGTCACCCTGGCTGTTCAACTTATACATGGATGGGGTAGTGCGAGAGGTAAATGCAAAGGTAGTGGGTCAGGGATTGGAGATGGTTAAAGAAAATGAAGAAAAGTGGGAGGTGAGCCAGCTGTTGTTTGCTGACGACACTGGGCTTGTGGCAGGATCGGAGGAGGGATTGAGGAAGTTGGAGATAAATGTGGGTAAAAGTAAGGTGATGAGATGTACAAGGGGTGAAGGTGGCAGTAGACTGGAAGTGAGCATTAAGGGAGAGCGACTGGAGGAAGTGGATAGTTTTAGATACTTGGGTGCAAATGTGGCAGGGAAAGGTGGAGTGAAGGTGGAAGTAGAATATAGATTGAGAAAAGTGAGTAAATGCCTTGGTGGATTGAAGAGTGTAATGAGAAATAGACATTTGGGAATGGATGCTTAGAGGAGACTGTATGAAGGAGTGATTGTGCCAACAGTACTGTATGGGGCAGAAACATGGAACATAAGAGAGGAAGAGAGAAGTTTGAATGTGTTTGAGATGAGGTGTCTGAGAAGTATGATAGGGGTTACGAGGCTAGATAGAGTGAGAAATGAGGAGGTGAGGAGGAGAACAGGGGTGGAAGGGGAGTTGGGAGATAGAGTTGATGAAAGAGTGGTAGGATGGTTTGGACACATGGAAAGAATGAGTGAAGAAAGAGTAGTAAAAGAGGTATGGAAGGCAGATGTGGAGGGAGTGAACATGAGGGGACGTCCTATGATGAGATGGATGGATGGGGTGAAGGGGGCTTTGGGGAAGAGGGGAATGTCTGTTGAGGAAGGACGGGAGAGGACAGAAGACAGGGGTGAATGGAGAATGGTTGTATATGGATGATGCTGTGATGCATGAGGTGGAATGGGCGGGGGGATGGGGGGTGAGGTAGTATGTGTGAGCAAAATTTGACGCAGCCCGAAGGGATTTCTCCCCATCTTCTCTTTTTATGCATGGGGGGACGGAGAGGGGGGGTCGTCGTTTTAATGAAGCGGTCTTGCTGTGGATGTGCTGTGTCTTGCGACACAGCTCGGAGAGTAGTGCAAACAACTTTTTTTTTTTTTAACATTCTGTTATGTAGTAAATTATATGTATTTATACATTGTAGGTGGAATAGGTGTGTATGTTTGTACGATGTGTAATTGAGGTTTTAGTTGCACAAATATAACATCACATAACAATAAATCCAGTCACTACACTTATATGTTTTTCTCGAGCAGTCATGACTTCAGGTCAGCTCCGACATTTGCAGTTCCCTTGATGTACTGCTGGAGGTACAGTGCCTAGCTCATTATTCGGGCGTTGGCGTTTTTGGAGGTCCTGAGGCTCGAAAGGGGCATGTGAGGTAAGAGCGTCGTGAAGAGCGAGGCGACTACCTAGGTCACGTCAGCTGACGCGAATCGTGAGGACTCGGGCCTGGTCGTGGGGATACCGTGCTTATAGCAATGGTCGGTGGGAGGTGTTTGCCGAGGTGCTGACGATATATAGGTGAATAGTGGGTAAGGGGCCCCGGGTCGACTCAAATCCAATGGGATTCGAGTTTGGTCGTGGCTTTGTTGACTCAGCACCGGCCGGGAAAGGGTGGTGGTGCGTTGGGCAGTCTGTTGTTCTTTCCACACAATGCACTTGAGTGGACTAGTAATGTTCTGTGTATGTTGCCCACTATGAACATTTCTTCGCACGGGTAAAAGTATAAATAGTCACTTGTTCCCTCAATACTATGGATTTGAGTGTACTGGTAATGTTCTATGTGTGTTGCCCACTATGAATATTTCTTCCGTACGTGTAAGAATATATGTAGTCACTTGTGGGTCAATCTCCGTACACATGACAAAGTAACTTTCTGAGGATATGTGCTGGCTTTGCTGTCACCATGTATTGGTACATGGGTATCTAATCCTTAGTACACCTTATGGAAAATTCCAAACACAGTTTTCCTTGTGCACTTATATTAGGAAATATACACTATGTAGATCCTACCGGATCTACGTTCACCTAATAACTGCCGCCCCTCGTTCGGTCGTGGTTTCTATTCAACTTTGATTTGCTGATATCAGCATTTGGTGAGGGGATTGACAGTTTTAACAATTATTATATTAATATTACATTAATGGGAGATTTAAACATTGAATACAGTATAATAAATGTTTGGTTCTATTATGTAGTTGTTTCGTGTGGTTTAATTTGTGTTTGGGTTTATTTGGGGATGTGGTATAACGTATGTGTTGGAAATATGTTGTGTGGCCTCTTAGCCATTCATCACGCAGTGTGCATGTGATGGTGGTCGCCTAGAAGGGCGTGGATGTATGTATATTCGTACGTGTTTTATGATGTAGTTTTCAGTGGGTGATATTCTTAATGTTACACATGCCATGCGACAAGTGCTGAACGGCATCCAGGGAGTGGAAGCCTTTATGGACGATGTACTTATCCACTCTTCTTCCTTCGAGGAACATCCAGAGATACGAGGCAGTTGTAAAAGGTCTATAACCTTAGTCTGAAAAGGGCGTGAAGGAGTAGGGTACACTAAGATGGGAGCAGTGTGCGTAGAACCTTTGTTCTGGGCACAAGAACTACACTGGGCTTCATGAGAGATAATGTCCAGTCGCATTTTTGGCCAATAATACTTCTTACGTGCCATAGCCAGAGTTTTGTCACGACTTGGGTGCCCAGCCTGAGGGGCATCATGAGCAAGGGACAGAACAACAGGAAATATGGACTCAGGGACAGGGGAACAGGTAAATCTGGTAAGGTGGTATCATCACCAGGCTCCAAAGCATAAATAACAACAGACCAAACAGGGTCCTCACGCTGAACTTTGGCTAGAGAATCAGGCTTGTTAAGAATGCGACTAACATATGCAAGAACTTGAGGTCTATATCCATCTACGTGCTGCATAAGTACAGCTCCAATACCTGTACCAGAAGCATCTGTACAAATAGTAAAGGGAAGTTTATAGTCCGGGAATGCCAACACAGGCGCTTCAGTAAGTGCAAGTTTCGAGGAATAATATTTTTCCAGATGAACATCACGCCACTAGAAAGAAATGTCCTTCTTGAAGAGACGTATTAGAGGGGAAGCAGTTGAAGCAAAATTCCTAATAAATGCACGATATTACCCTGCCAGACCAAGGAAAGAACCTTCATGCTCAGCGGACTTAGGTGTAGGGAAGTCCCTAACCGCCTTGACATTATCGTCAGTAGTGTGAATACCATGTTTGTCTACAACATGACCTAGGGATTGGTTGCGAGACTTAGAAAAAAAAAACAAAACAAAAAAACACTTGGGCAAATTGAGATTCAATCCAGCATCAGCAAACCGTTGTAAGATCATGGACAATTTAGTTAGGCTCTCCACATCCTTGGAAACTAAGATTAAATCATACAGGTAAACAAAAAGTCCATTGCCTACTAGGCTATGAAAAATTGGGTTAATCAAGCGCTGGCAAGTCAAGGGGGCATTCCGCAACCCCATAGGGCAACGAAGCCATTCATAATGTCCATTGGGAGTTGAGAAGGCTGTGACCTTACGAGACTTCTCCTCCAGGGGTATCTGCCAAAAATCACCTTCAAATCTAAGGTGGTGAACACCGTATTACCAGTGCCAATAGACTGGAGAAGGTCACTTAATACAGGCAAAGGGTAATGGTCAGGAATAGTGACCTCGTTAACTCGCCTATTATCAATAACAGGACGAAAAGATCCACCTTTCTTAAGCACCGGGAGTGTTGAGTTCCACTCCGAGTGAGACTCTTGTACAACGGCTTCATGTAACATGTCGTCAACCAAGGACTGTGCTATAAGCCGACGAGAGTGAGGCAACCTGTAAGAGGGAACGTAAACAGGACGAGCACCTGGCTGAAGATCAATTCTATGAACCACACGATCTGTAAGTCCTAACGGATCACCAGGCAAAGCCAAAGCCTGACGGTGGGTCACTAACAGTTCAATGAGACGAGGTGTCTCATCAGGAAAATCAATCTCACCTACAAACGTTGCAAATTTGGAGGCCAAGTGAGCTGTGTCACTTGCTTGTGGAGACTGTAGCACAGAAGCTGCAATGATAGGAGGCGAATCCTGGAAAGCATCAACGTCAACTACTTCAAAGGAGCCTAAGTGACTGCCAGGAGAGAGAGTGATAGGAGCACCCGTGACGTTGGTTACCATAGCTGTGGTAACATGATCCTCACGAATAGTGGAGAGAGTCCCTTCCAAAGCAAGGCGACGAACACGAACAGAGTCAGGCTGAGATAAAACGTCAGACCCAATTGGAGCACCTGAAATGCGCACCGGAACTCGAACTGTACTTGAAGGTCCAATATGATGCTCTCCTACAACAGCAGCACAAAAAAGAATATGAGAGTTAAAGCGAGGAAGCCCTTTCGAAGGCAACTGTACAACCTGATCATACACGGGAGGGGAGTTACAAGTGGAAACTGTCCTATCTGTTGCAGGAATAAAAAAAATTACAGAAAGTCACTAAACGGTGATTAGGAGATATATCAATGCCATGCGCTGTAAGAGCATCAATGCCCAAGAGGCAATCATACATAAGAGCAATACCAGATATAACAAGTGACACAGAAAACTGTAGCATGCGAGGAAAACGTTAAGGAAATGCAAACAGACCCAAGAATAGGCAAGGGAGAACCTTGTACAGCATGCAAACTATTACAAAAAATGAGATAAAGGGAGACTGTACAAATCCCGGAGAGCATAATAAGCTTTTCTACTTATGAGACCACACTGCACCAGTATCTACAGTGACTGAAATAGTTGTATTCTCTGTAAGAAATTGGAAGGTGAGTAACTGAGAAGACTCAGCAGCCACCAAGGGGGTGATCTGGGACTGAATATTGCTGGTCAAACCTTTGGGTTGTGAAACAGGTACTGGTAAAAATTAGACTGAGATTGTCCAGGCTGATGAGAAGTCTCAGGTCTAAGTTTCAAAACCTTGAAACACTGATCAGCCGAGTGTTTACAATGACCATGGATATAACAGTATCTAAGCTTATCCTGCGGCTCTACTCTAGAAAGGTCATACGTCACATTAGAGGAAACATCCGATAAATTCCTTCGGACAGGGGGATTGCTTGACTCATGTACATGATGCTTACAGCGAAAACAAAAAGCACTCTAATGACCTGACTTATTACAATAGGTACATATGAGTACAGGGTGGGTAAATGTAGACGAAGGGGAGCTGTGAGTAGGAAGTGAAGATTATGAGGGTAGAGGAGGAGAACTAGTAACATCGGTATGTGCACGTGCACCACAACAGGATTGGGGAGACAAGGTATGAGGGAACGCTCACAATGATACGTGACATCGTACGACGAGTGAGATACAACGATCCAGTGAAAGGACATTGGCGTGCACCCCAACAAGACATAGGTGAAATATGGTGCTATGCTAACAGCATAGCATCCGGTGTGGTCCTGGAAATAGGAGGCATGGTAGTCGAAGATGGGGCGTGACAGCGAAAAAAGGATGACTACCATCATATTAATGTACCGGAGTTGGATGCGGTTTTAAAGGATTTCATTTGGCACTGAAATGGGGACTACGAGAGATCAATATCAGGACAGACTTCGCCACGGTGGCCTGATTGATCAACTCAATGCTAACTGCTGAGAAGAGGGTACGCGCAAAGGGCGTAACAGAAGTCATTGTGAAAAGATGCCTTGGGATAATGAAGGAGTTAATAGACGAGTTCAGTGTCAAGGCGAGCTTAATCCAAGTGCCGTCGGGAGAGAACAAAGCGGACGTATCTACCAGAGTAAAGAAATGTTGGCTTAGAGTGCTGGAAGAACGGGAAGAGGAAAAGGTTGAAGTGTTTGCGGCAGAATCCCTAGGCGTTGAGGAGTTACATGGTGCACACCACCTAGGTGTTGACCCGAATATAAAAAGGAAAGAAGTCCAACCATCTGTCAATCAATAGACCCCCCTCCCCCGAGACTACATGCAACGGGGGAAATCAGCTTAGATCTAGCCAAGGAGGATGAGTTTGAAACTCGTTTAGTCGGGGACTCCATGGTTAGGCACCAATCCGAGGAGTTCTGTGGTCGTTCTTCAAATGGCTGCAGAAGGTGTTATATGTATAGAGGTGCCGGACTCGATGACATTGCCGAGTCCTGTGACGTTGTCACAAAAGACGCGGACTCGAACACGGTATTCATAATCCGCGCCAGTACGAATGACGTCGAGTCAATGCGATCAGAAGAACTCATTGAAAAGTACTGGAGTATAATCAGGAAATATAAAGAAAAGGTTCCTGAGAAAAACCTTGTAATTTCAGGAATCCTTCCCAGATTCAAGAATCAAGAGAAGGGGAAAATATTTCGACATCGATAGATTCTACAACATAGCATTCAGTGAAAAGGAAAAAATGCACTTCGTCAATTTCTGGGACAACTTTTACTTCAATAAAACTCTATTTGGGGAAGACGGTCTCCACTTGAATTTGGCCGGAGCAGCAAGGTTAGGTAGGTTGCTCAACAACAGCCTGACCGACATCAGAAAAAAAAAAATCCTCAGTGGAGCCCCCATCAACACTCCCGTAATAGAGAGAGAGAGAGAGAGAAAAAAAAAAGACAGATAACCTGTTACGTTAATGTTCGCAGCGCACGAAACAAATTCGAAGATCTAGATATTTTCTGAGCGACAGGTAACTATCACGTGATAGGAGTAACAGAAATATGGTTGGACACATCAAGTCGATATTTTATTGCGGAATATTGTTTGCCGGGCTACACAATTTTCAGTTGCAAAAGAGAAAATAGAATAGATGGTGGAGTAATCTTGTATGTCCATAGCTCCCTCCAACCATCACTGTTAAAAACAGAGGCAGTAACAAATGTTGATATATTGTTTGTTGAAATTAAAAACAATTGCAGTAAATCTAAAGTAATGATTGGATTTGTTTATAGACCTCCGGGTCAGCTGCTGGAAAATGATGAAAAACTATTCAATTTAATCGTAGAAACTAACCAACGCTGCGAGACAGTAATCATAGGAGACTTTAACTTACCGGTTAAGCGATGGGATGAGGATTTTAATTCACATACAGGACGAGACTTGTATAGTAACTTACTGGAAAGTGACATCCATCAATGCATAAACAGCCCTATTCGAGAAAATATCCTTGACCTAATATTTCATACAACAGAGAATCTTGTAAACGAAGTGAATGTCGGCCCAATATTCATCACATGGAAGCTAGTTTATCTAAGATCAACAAAGAAAAAGTACCCAACTTCCGTAAAGCCAATTTTAATAGACTCCGATCACTACTAGAAAACTCAAACTGGAGTATAACTTCGAACGAGATTGATATTGACAAAGGCGTGGGAAAACTTCACCACGGAGCTAAACAATGCTGTAAATCTCTTTGTTTCCTATCGTGAGAGACGTCCGGCAACAAATAAACCAAAGTGGTGGAATAGGGATATTAGTAACAACCTCTCTCGTAAAAGGAGTGCGTACAAAAAGTATTTATCAACTAAAAGCCAAGACGATAAACTAACACTAGACAGAATTCGCCACGAAACTAAAACACCGATAAAGCGTAGCAAGAAAAATCTTTATGAGTATATTGCTGAGGCAAGCAAATCGAACCCTAAAGAATTCTATAGTTATGTGAATAAGAAGAAAACGCTTACCTGCGGCATTGAACCACTAAATGACGATGAAGGTAAACATACGGATGATGAAAATGAGATGGCCTCAATCCTTAATCAATTTTTTGTATCCGTCTTCACAGACGAGGATTGCTCAGTGTATCAGCCACCAGAACATAAAATGTCCAAAAACATTTTAAATCAACTCATAATTACCGAAAGTGATGTCGTACAAGTGATTGATAAGCTCAAAATAAATAAAGCCCCGGGACCTGTCAAAATTTCACCTAAAATTCTACGAGAAGTAAAAAATCAAATCAGTAAACCCTTGTGCATCTTTTTCAACAAATATTTAGCACTTGGTAAAATCCCATAAAATTGGAAATGTACTAATGTAACACCAATATTCAAGAAAGGGGACAAATCACAACCAGGCAACTACAGACCGATTAGCCTGACTTCGATTGTGTGCAAACTACTAGAGACCATCATCCATGGCAATGTAGTGAAATTTTGAGAAGAAAATAAAATTATGAAAGGTTCGCAAGATGGCTTCCGTAGAAAACACTCATGCTTAACTAATCTCCTCGGCTTCTTTCATGACGTCTTTAACAAATACGAGGAATGTAGATCTGTTGATATAATTTATCTAGATTTTCAGAAGGCATTCGATAAAGTTCCCCACAAACGATTGCTCGACAAATTAAAAACGCACAGTATTTCTGGCAGTATCCACAACTGGATTAAAGATTGGCTCTCTGAGCGAAAACAGAGAGTTGTAATTAACGGGGCCTCATCTAGCTGGCTCGACGTTAAAAGTGGCGTACCGCAAGGATCAGTTTTGGGACCCGTTTTGTTCTTAATATATGTAAATGATCTAGACGACGGCCTCCTCTGCAAAGTATCAAAATTTGCTGATGACACAAAAATTACCGGTAAAGTAACAACCACCAAAGAGAAAGAAACTCTGAAATCCAATCTAGACCCAGTTAGCAAACGCACATAGATCCAACGTCAATTCAACGTTGGCACAAATGTTGGATCTACGTTGGCATATGACGTGGGTTCAATGACATTTTGCTCATCAACATTACGTTGAATTAATGTGGATTTCCAACGTTGTTTCAACATGAAAATTACATTGATTCAATATTTTTTCCACTCAAATGATGCAGTGTTTTCTTTCACAAACATAAATTCCACATGGATATGACGTTCCACCGACATGATTCCAACATAAATCCCTCATTTTGCATATGTAAATCCCTCATTTTACAGATGTATATCCAACGTATTTCCAACATGAATCCCTCATTTTGCAACGTATTTCCAACAAGAATCCAACATGAACCAGATGTAAATTCAATCTGTTTTGATGCTCATGGAACAGCTCAAAATCCTCATATAAATTTCATATTGTTCCTTGGAACATTGTGTGAAGGCTACAGCATGCTGTTGGGCTAGGTAGCATTAAAACACAAAACTGTAAGTACCATTTTTCACAGAAATACAACTTTATTGCTTGAAACAGAGTAGGACATATAAAATTGCATGCACCATAATATACTGTATTAAATGAAGGTTATACATTGTATAAATCTATAAAACCTGAGTTACCTGAGTATCTGGCAGTATCTGGCTGTTTACATTGAATAAAACTGAATACGACTTCCTGGCAAATTCAGCAGGGTTCTGTCAACAAATATTTTTATACAGAAAGTATGGAGATTCAGGAAACTATAGTAGTAACCCAGTGAAAATGGAGTGTAAGTCCTGAAAAATATACTCCTCCAAAAATCTGTATAATTTAATGTTTTTTTTTTTTTTTTTTATCTCACCATGATCGACAACTGCAATGCAATGGTTAGTGACATAAAAAGTATTCAAATAGAGTCCTGCTATTTGAACTCTTGAAAAAAATTGGAATGAAAATACTGAATTTACTGCAAAAACCGAAAATATATTCCAGATTAGAATAATTTTTCTACCATTGCATATTTCAAAATTTTAGAGTGTAGTAGCTCGCAGAATAGCAGCATTTCTGTCGTGTTCAACATTCCCGAGTCCCTACTATACTTATTAATCTAGTCATTGTAAAAACTTGTCCCATACAGTTTCTTGAGGTGTGCCATATTGATAATTGATAATTCACAGACCTGCTGCAGTTCATTGTTTATATCAATATGATGACAAAGCACCAACAAAGAAACTTGCAAAAATCTCTCAGAAGACTACAACCAACAAGAAAATGCTGCATCCAATAATCAACAAAACAAGTGCATTAAACTCAATTTGTCTGGTCATTAAAAAAGTCAATTTATGTTGCACAGGACCTGATTGATAGAAAGCACCTTCAATTTGTCAGTTTACCTAGTTGTATTTTGCGGGGAGGTGAGCTATGCTCGTGGTGTCCCGCCTTTGTATCTCGCAGTGTCTAGTTTACTTTTAAACTCATGAATGGTTTTTGCGCATACTATTTCATGATCAAGTTTGTTCCAAGTGTCCACTACTCTATGTGGAAAACTGTTTTTCTTCAGTTCTCTTCTGTAGCTATGTTTTTTTATTTTCTTTCCATGTCCTCTTGTGTTTCTCTTGTCCCAGTTTAGTAAGTCCTCTCTATCGAGTATCTCTGTGACTTTCATGATTCTGTAGATGATCAGTGGGTCACCTCTCTCTATTCTTTGCTCCAGCGTCGGTAACTCCAGTTTAGCCAATCTCTCCTCGTATGATAGGTTTGCAAGTGCAGGTGCCATTTTTGTTGCTGCTCTCTGGATTCTTTCTATTTTCTTTATATTCTTTTTGGTACTGGGTGACCACAATGTCGCCGCATACTCTAGTCTAGGCCATATCAATGTAACCAATATATTTTTTTTTTTATCATATCTTCGTCCAAGTATGCAAATGCAACTTTTACTAATCTTAGCAAGTTGTAAGCCTCCCCTACAATTTTGTTGATCTGTGTGTATTTACCTAGTTGTATTTTACGGGAAGGGGAGCTATGCTCGTAGTGTCCCGTCTTCATATCTCATTTAATCTAAACTCATTTTTAATTTCATGTATTGTTTTTGCACACACCACTTTCTCATCTAACTTGTTCCAAATGTCTATTACTCTGTGAGGAAAGCTGTTCTTTTTCAGATCTCTTCTATAGCTGTCTTTTTTTATTTTCTTTCCGTGTCCTCTTGGATTTCTATCATCCCATTTTATTAGATCCTCTCTATCAATATTTTCTATTTCGTTCATGATTCTGTAAATAGTTATCAAATCTCCTCTCTCTCTTCTTTGCTCTAACGTCTGTAGCCCAAGTTTTTCTAGTCTCTCTTCATATGATAGTTTTGAGAGCGTTGGCGCCAATTTTGTAATTGCTCTTTGTATTCTTTCAAGTTTTGTTATACATTTTTTTTGTATTTGGTGACCACATCGTTGCTGCATATTCCAATATTCGTCTTATCAAAGTGATTAGTATTTTCTTCACCATTTCTTCATCCAGGTATGTAAATGCCGCTTTAATTGTTCTTATTAAATCATAAGTTTATCCAAAAATCTTGTTTATATATTTCTTAGGTGACATGTTCATAATAATGACTCCTAGGTCCTTCTCATTTTTACTCTTTATATTCCTTCTCCTAATTTATATGATCCTACTATTCTTTTTTTGCTTTTTCCAAATTCCATTATACTACACTTCTTTGTATTGAACTCCATCTCCCACTACCTACTCCATTCCCATACTTTATTGAGATCACTCTGTAGTGACTCGCAATCTTCTTCCGTGTTCACTTTTTTAACAGTTTTCCATCATCTGCAAAGAAGCTCATATAACTTTCAATTTCTTCATCCATATCATTAATATATATAGCAAACATTATTGGGGCCAGAACTGTTCCTTGTGGAACACCACTTATTACTTCATCCCCATTATCACTATTCTCATTTTTCTTTCTTGCAAAAAGTCTTCCATCCATTTAAGCAGTTTGCCCTGTATACCTCCTTCAGTTTCTAATTTCTTAAGCAACTTCTTATGTGGTGCTTTGTCAAAAGCCTTTTTAGGTCTAGAAATGCACAATCAGACCATCCATCTCTTTCTTGTATTATATCTATTAGCCTTGAATAGAAACATATTGAATTGGTGACGCATGATCGTCCTTGTCTGAATCCAAATTGCCTTGGATTTAGCACGCTGTTTTTTTTTTCTAAATGCCTTACCCATCTACTTTTGATAATTCTTTCACAAATTTTTGCTATTGTACTTGTTAGAGAGACTGGTCTATAGTTGGTAGGGTCTTCTTTATTTCCCCCTCCATATATAGATACTATATTTGCTCTTTTCCAATCTTCTTGAACTTTTCCTTCTTTCAAGGAACTGTTTATTATGCTATGTATTATGTCTGCCAGTTCATTCCTGCATTCTTTCAAAATCCAGTTTGCTATTTCATCTGGTCCATGCGATTTTCTGACATCAAGATTACTCAAGTGTTTCATTATTTAATTCTTTGTTACTTCTTTTTCTTTCATAGGGGGGACTTTCTCTTCCCATTCGATCTCTTCAGGTTGTATGTTCTCCCTTGTAAACACCGATTTAAAATGCTTGTTCCTAATTTCCGCCATTTCTATTTCCTCTGTGTATTGAACTCCTCCTTGCCTTAATTTCTCTAATTCTTGTTTTTTTTCAGTTTGTTGTTTATAAATCTGTAAAATAGTTTTGGTTGATCTTTACATTTTTCTATGACATCTTTTTCATATTTTCTCTTTTCCTCTCTGCACACATGTACATATTCATTTCTATAACAAGTATATATTTTCCATTTTTCAGGTCTTTTGTCTTTCTTCGATTTTGTCCAAGCTTTATCTCTTTTGTCTTTTAACTCCCTACGACTTTTGTTGTACCAGCACTTTACATATTCTTTTTCTTGCTTTTGTCTTGGGACATACTTTTCCACTCCTTTTTTTATATAAATTTTTGTCAAAATATTCCATTTCTCTTCCACTGTGGTTTCCTCTTTGTATATTCTTTCCCAGTTTTCTTGTTGAAAGAATTCTCTTATTTTATAAAAAATTGTTTTTTCATACATCAATCTTCCTTTTCTATATTGTTCATTTCTTTTCAAATATTTTTCTTCATTTAGTTCCAGTTCAATCAATATGTGGTCACTTTTACTTATTGGTGTTTTATATTCAATCTTTTCCACTATTTCAGGTTCAGATGTGATTATTAGGTCTAGTCTCGATGGTTCTTCTTCATTTCTATACCTAGCGTTCTCTTGAATCCATTGTGTCATTGTATGGTCAATAATCATCTCGAGTAGAACATTTCCCCATGAGTCGTCTCCACCCTTTACTGTCATCTCTTCCCAGCAGACTTCTTTGCAATTAAAGTCGCCCATCATAACTATTCTTCCTCCATCTTCCATTATCTTATTTAATGTTATCCTTGTGTCTTCTAACATACTTTTATGTTCACTCTCTTCCCACGAGTCTGTTTTTGGAGGCACATAATTTATCACGAACTTTCTGCTCTTCTTATCTCTGCCTTCCACTTCGATCATAATCATCTCAACTCTATTCTTTCCATATGTGACACACCTCACGTTTATATCCTTCTTAGTCAGGAACATAACTCCTCCCCCTTGTTTTGTCTCTCTGTTTCTAATCCAATAATTATATGCGTCATGTCCTACACTTTTGGGTGGTAGTGTAACTTTTAATTTTGTCTCCACAATTCCCATTATGTCCGGATCTTTTTCCTTCAGATAATCATTCGGTTCATTCAACCCTGTTATCAATCCATCTATATTTGTGTAAGACACTCTTAATTTTCTGCTACTTCCATTGTATTTTCAGTTTCCCTTTTGTTTTTCTCTGGTATGTCCCATTTCCTCACTTTCATATTCACTACTCTCCAATAGAATTTCTCTTTTTCTGACTCTGTTCTGTTCTCGTTTTTTTCTTTAGGTTCTTGTCTTTTAATTTTTTCCTCCTCTCTTTCCTCTCTATTCATTTCTCTTTTTATCCATACCTTTTTATATTGTTCACTGTTTGCTTGTTTCCCTGTTTTTGCTAAGATATTCTTTGCTGTTGTTTGTGACCTGAATTTAACCTTAATTGGTCTGGTCTAATCTGTACTATATTTTCCGAGTTTAGACATCTCTTCAATTTGTTTCATGATTTCAGGTTCATCTTCCTGAACTAATTCTAGTAAACTGCTTACTTTTTCTTTTTCCTCTTTGATTCTTGTGGTTCTATTAAGATTATACTTATCTTCCATTTCTAATATAATTATACATTTCTTTTTATCTGCTAAGTCTCTTACTATATTTTCCTTCTGTCTCATGACTTTAATGACTAAGTCTTCAGTTTGTTCCTTCATTTGCTGTTTTATTATGTCAGTAAATGCAACTTTACTGTTCTCTTGGATTTTTTTCCAATCATGTGCTTCTTTTGCTATGGACTCTTTATTATTCCTCTTTAATACCTCATTATCATCTTTTACTTCTTTTAACTGTCTTTTTAATTCTATTTCTTTAGTTAGGTCTTTGTTCACCTTCTCTAGTTCTTTCAATTTTTCAACTCTCTGCGTGATCCTCGTGAGTTCACCGAACCTATCCTCCCAATGTTTGACAGTTTTCTCCAGTTTTTCTTCTAGGCTTGCTAATCGGGGAGGGTCGGGTTCTCCCCCCCCCCAACATTAAATCCTTGCAAATTGTTATCTTTACTTTCCATCGTGCTGCTCTTATCTATATTTCTAATCTTTACACATTTGTTAGTCCCTTCCTCGTCGCTAAATTGATCTGGGCCGCATTTGTTCATATGGCGTCTGCCTGACTGGATCAAGTCCTCTCCTTCTTCAATTCCTTCCATTTCCCTCAGTAATCCCTCCCCTTCTCCTATTTATCACTTTCCCACTACACCACGAGCTTTCCCCTTCCTTGTAAATACAATAAAGTACTTCATTGACGTTGAAATCAACGAAAATTTCACTTTTTCTTCGGAACTCCAATCTTCGCCGTCCATCCGACGAAAGTGTATTTACCTAGTTGTATTTACCTAGTTGTATTTTACGGGAAGGGGAGCTATGCTCGTGAGGGTCCCGTCTTCATATCTCATTTTATCTAAACTATTTTTAAATTCATGTATTGTTTTTGCACACACCACTTTCTCATCTAACTTGTTCCAACTGTTTATTACTCTGTGAGGAAAGCTGTTCTTTTTCAAGTCTCTTCTATAGCTGTCTTTTTTTATTTTCTTTCCGTGTCCTCTAGTATTTCTGTCATCCCATTTTATCAGATTCTCTCTATCAGTAATTTCTATGCCTTTCATGATTCTGTAAATAGCTATCAAATCTCCTCTCTCTCTTCTTTGCTCTGGTGTCTGTAGTTCAAGTTTTTCTAGTCTCTCTTCATATGATAGTTTTGAGAGTGTTGGTGCCAGTTTTGTAATTGCTCTTTGTATTCTTTCAAGTTTTTTTTTATACATTTTTTTGTACTTGGTGACCATATCGTTGCTGCATATTCCAATCTTGGTCTTATCAGGGTGATTAGGATTTTCTTCACCATTTCTTCATCCAGGTATGTAAATGCAACTTTGATTGTTCTTATTAAATTATAGATTTCTCCAAAAATCTTATTTATATGTTTCTCAGGTGACATATTATTCATAACAATGACTCCCAGGTCCTTCTCATTTTCTACTTTTTTTATTCCTTCTTCTCCCAATTTATATGCTCCTGTTATTCTGTTTTTGCCTTTTCCAAATTCCATTATACTACACTTTTTTGTATTGAACTCCATCTCCCACTTCCTACTCCATTCCTGTACTATATTTAGGTCTCTCTGTAGTGATTCACAATCTTCTTCAGTTTTCACTCTTTTCAGTAGTTTTGCATCATCTGCAAAGAAGCTCATATAGCTTTCAATTCCTTCATCCATATCATTAATATATATAGCAAACATTATTGGGGCCAGAACTGTTCCCTGCGGAACACCGCTTATTACTTCATCCCATTTTGAGTGCTGGTTTCTTATCACTACTCTCATTTTTCTTTCTTTCAAAAAGTCTTCCATCCAATTTAGTAGTTTTCCCTGTATTCCTCCTTCAGTTTCTAATTTCTTAAGCAACTTCTTATGTGGTACTTTGTCAAAAGCTTTCTTTAGGTCTAGAAATGCACAGTCCGCCCATTCATCTCTTTCTTGTATTATATCTATTAGCCTTGAATAGAAACATATTAAATTGGTGACGCATGATCGTCCTTGTCTGAATCCAAATTGCCTTGGATTTAACACTTTGTTTTTTTCTAAATATTCTACCCATCTACTTTTGATAATTCTTTCACAAATTTTTGCTATTGTACTTGTTATAGCGACTGGTCTATAGTTTGTAGGTTCTTCTTTATTTCCTCCTTTATATATAGGTACTATATTTGCTTTTTTCCAATCTTCTGGAACTTTTCCTTCTTTCAAGGAACTGTTTATTATGCTATGTATTATGTCTGCCAGTTCATTCCTGCATTCTTTCAGAATCCAGTTTGCTATATCATCTGGTCCATGCGATTTTCTGACATCAAGGTTACTCAAGTGTGTTAATATTTCATTCTTTGTTACTTCTATTTCTTCCATAGGGGGGACTTTCTCTTTCCATTCAATCTCTTCAGGTTGTATATTCTCCCTTGTAAACACTGATTTAAAATGTTTGTTCATAATTTCCTCCATTTCCATTTCCTCAGTGTATTCAACTCCCTCTTGTCTTAATTTCTCCAAGTCCTGTTTGTTTTTCAGTTTATTGTTTACAAATCTGTAGAATAGTTTTGGTTGATCTTTACACTTTTGTATGACATCTTTTTCATATTTTCTCTTTTCTTCCCTGCACGTTTGTACATATTCATTTCTATAACCGGTATATATTTTCCATTTTTCAGGTCTTCTGTCTTTTTTCCATCTGGTCCAGGCTTTGTCTCTTTTGTCTTTTAACTCCCTACAACTTTTGTTGTACCAGCATTTTACATATTCTTTTTCTTGTTTTTGTCTTGGGACATACTTTTCCACTCCTTTTTTGTAAATTTTTGTCAAAATATTCCATTTCTCTTCCACTGTTGTTTCTTCTTTGTATATTTCTTCCCAGTTTTCTTGTTGAAAGAATTCTCTTATTTTATCAAAGTTTGTTTTTTCATACATCAATCTTCCTTTTCTATATTGCTAATTTCTTTTCCTATATTTTTCTTCAATAAGTTCCAGTTCAATCAATATGTGGTCACTTTTACTTATTGGTGTTTTATATTCAATCTTGTCCACTATTTCAGGTTCAGATGTAATTATTAAGTCTAGTCTCGATGGTTCTTCTTCATTTCTATACCTGGTGTTCTCCTGAATCCATTGTGTCATTGTATGGTCAGTAATCATCTCAAGTAGAGCGTTTCCCCATGAGCCGTCTCCACCCTTTACTGTCATCTCTTCCCAGCAGATTTCTTTGCAATTAAAGTCGCCCATTATAACTATTCTTCCTCCATCTTCCATTATTTTATTTAATGTTATCTTTGTGTCCTCTAACATACTTTTATGTTCACTCTCCTCCCATGAGGCTGTTTTCGGAGGCACATAATTTATCACAAATTTTCTGTTCTTTTTATCTCTGTCTTCCACTTCTATCATAATCTTCTCTACTGTATTCTTTCCATATATGACACCTTTCACATTTATATCCTTCTTAGTCAGGAACATAACTCCACCCCCTTGCTTTTTCTCTCTGTTTCTAATCCAATAATTATATGCATCATGTCCTACACTGTTGGGTGGTAGTGGGCCTTTTAATTTTGTTTCTACAATTTCCATTATGTCCGGTTCTTTTTCTTTCAAATAATCATTCAGCTCATTCAATCCTGTTATTAATCCATCTATATTTGTGTAAGACACTCTTAGTTTTCTGTCACTTCCATTGTGTTCTCTGTTTCCCTTTTGTTTTTCTCTTGTATGTCGAACTGCCTTAGTTTCATATTCACTACTCTCCAATAGAATCTCTCTTTCTCTGACTCCGTTCTGCTCTCATTTTTTTTTCTTAGCTTCAAGTCTTTTCTGCTTTTCTTCCTCTCTTTCCTCTTTATTTATTTCCCTTTTTATCCATACCTTTTTATATTGTTCACTTGTTGCCAGTTTCCCTGTTTTGGATAAGATATTCTCTGCCGTCATTTGTGACCTGAATTTAATCTTAATTGGTCTGGTCTTATCTGTACTATACTTTCCGAGCCTGAATTTTCCTCAATTTCCTTCATAATTTCTGGTTCATCTTCCTGAACTAGTTTTAGTAAACTGCTTACTTTTTCATTTTCCTCATTGGTTCTTGAGGTTCTATCTGGGTTATGTTTCTCTTCCATTCCTAATATAATTATACATTTCTTTTTGTCAGCTAAGTCTCTTACTATATTCTCCTTCTGTCTCATCACTTTAATAACTGAGTCTTCAGTTTGTTCTCTCATTTGCTGTTTAATTATATCAGTAAATGCAACTTTACTGTTTTCTTTTATCGACTTCCATCCCTCGCTGTTTTCTTTACTATTCCTCTTCAATTCCTCATTCTCCACCTTTACTTCTTTTAACTGTCTTTTCAGGTTTTCTATTTCATCAGTTAAGTTTTTGTTCGCCTTCTCTAGTTCTTCTAATTTTTCAACCCTTCGTAGAATATTGTTAACATGACCGAACCTACGCTCCAAGTCCTCGATCATCTTATCGACCTTCTCTTCTAGTCTTGTCAGTCGGGGGGGGGGGTTGTGTCCCCCCCACCCTCTTTAAATCCCTGGAAAATATTCTCATCACTTTCTACTGTATTGCTCTTACCTATACTTCTAATCTTTACATTTTTATTAGTAATTTCATCGTCGTCGGGGGGCCGTTTGTTTACCTTTCGCCTGTCTGCCTGGGCCAAGTCTACTCCTTCCTCATTTCCTTCCATTTCCCTCAGTAATCCCTCCCCTTCTCCTCTTTCCCTACTTTCCTACTACCCCACGAGCAATTTCCCCCCCACCCTGTAAATAAAATAGGCACTTCTCTTTGCGTTGGGATCCACAAAACTTCAATTTTCTTCAGAACGTCTTCTAAGCCGTCCGTTCGTTGAAGTGTGTGTGTGTTCACCATGGTCTTTGGATCCACGTGTTGGACTCGCGCGCGCGCGCGTGTGTGTGTTGAGATTAAGTACTACATATCCAATAAAGGAGTATTACATATACAATAAGGAGAAGAATGACATAGGTCAGACCAAGACGAAGACTCGGTTCCACAGAGTGCCGTATTCAAATAGGAATGGCATCTTCCCAGAGTAGCGCCAGTGCTACAGACCAATGTTGAAGAAGGAACTGCTTCAGTACCGGTGGGGGGGGGGGGGTGAAACCAAGGGGTAGTAAGTGTACCTCACAGTGAACGAGAGGTGTTGTGACAGAAGTGAACTCGCGAAATAACATTTCCGTCGAGGGAGTGTCTTGACATATCCTGGATCTTCGTCGTGTGGTGGATAGCAGAGAAAATGACGAAGAGAGTTACAATGAGGCAGTGGACAGGAAAGCAACGCTTCAGCGACCGCAGCGTAACAGACGCCCCCAGATTGCTTGAAGGACTACGAAGTACGAGACGGGGAAAACGAAGAATAAGTTGATCTCGAGATCAGTGGAGTGTGTGGGAATGTGGTAAGTGGTG
Source organism: Oratosquilla oratoria (assembly GCF_046742065.1). Lineage (NCBI taxonomy): Eukaryota > Metazoa > Arthropoda > Malacostraca > Stomatopoda > Squillidae > Oratosquilla > Oratosquilla oratoria. The sequence goes on from NC_134816.1 coordinate 10,031,508, forward strand.
AGTATGGGTGTGCAGTTGTCATCCCCTGTACGGGAGCAAAAATCACTCCTTAGACTGCGAGGAAGGGGCGTCGGTCGAGGGGACAAGGTCGTGTCGAGCGAACGAGGGGAGAGAAAAGGAGTAAGAGAAGTCCAGCGGAGGAAATATAGATAATAGTTAGGCCTAAGTGATAGGATTAGACAGGTATTATTAGTGAGAGAGCAGTAAAAGTGACGTTGTCATTGTGTCCTGCGACGACGAAGAAAAGGAGGAAGAACAGCCCCAGGGTAAGTGAATTGTGCGTCGTATCCAGCCATACCAAACTTTCTTGTTGCACATAAAAGTACCAAATTTAGTACTTTAGTACCAAACACGGCAACACTGCAGTGACGTTTTGAATCACGAATTTGCCAGAAAGTGATTGTTGTCACGCTATTTTATTGATAAGAGGGAAGCAAGAGGTGGTGAATATGGTTGTGCGCCTTGGCTTACTTCCATAAATTAAACAAGGGGAATCCGGGGAAGAGGCCCTTAATACAAATATAGACCCAATGATAGTAATAACAGCTGCAAATCTGTAACCTAAACGTGACCAGGATTTCCCAAAACATCCGTAGATAACCAAATTATCAATATTTCCCCTAGATACACTACAAAATTTCAATCTGGAGAAACAATGATTGTTTCTCCAGATTGAAATTTTGTAGTGTATCTAGGGGAAATATTGATAATTTGGTTATCTACGGATGTTTTGGGAAATCCTGATTTGATTTATGGAAGTCTGGGGATTGTTACAATCCCCAGACATGGTAGAGGTAATGTAGATGAAGATGTGTAGTTAGTCTTTATTTCGACAGCTCCTTATGATTGTCCTCGTTTTCTTGATATCTTACTGTAGAAAAATGGTTATGTTTTCTCTTTCCATGCAAATTTTACATCATATTCTTTGAGTTCTATGAGTCGTTTTTCTTGGTGTAAGAACAGGAACGCCGCAATTATTATGTTGTCGTATTGGTGTTAGGTATCAAAACATACAGTGATACATGCATCCGAACGGATTAATCTTTCATTTGACAATTTTTTTTATTCTTAAATAATAACAGAAGACCTTTATTTATTTATTTCAATTACAATGATATTAAAATAGTAATGCTTTGTGTGGCAATGGTCATATTTTAATATGGTGTTTTATTTCCCACTGTATCGAACACGGTGTTTTCACAGGGTGCCAATAGAATTGTTTTTCTGAGGGGACAACCGGCACTCTAAGTAGAAATATGGCTGGCACAAGCATAGGAGTGACAAATTTAGTGAAGGTATGAAAACTAGGGTATATTCATTTAATGGCACATATACATTATTATACCAGTCTGAGATGGTTTATTCAAGTGACCTTGCAGACGACGTAAAGGAAGGTAACTGATAGTTTTGGAATCTATTTTGGATTACAATTTACTATATTAGTATATATTTGACAGACCTATTGTGAGCACACAGTAAACAACCTGTTAACCTTATATATGCAGTAAAGATCTGGATTCATTCCCATGTGTCAAAAATGTTCCATAACCTTGAAATTGTTTTCCTAGAGTTAATAGATATGGGCACAAAATAGAAATAAAAATATCCCTTAAATTCTTGTTGCATATGACAGACAATTTCATTAGAAACAAAATTCTTTTTAAATTTTTTGAATAGCTTGAAAAATAAGGGAGATATGATTTCTTAAATTATTTTTTTTATCACGAATTTTTGGCTAGACCTACCATAACAAAAGGTTAGAATTAATGGTGATTTGTAAATATTTTGGTAAAGAAATACACATAAACTCTAAACCACTGGTCCAATTTAAAATTTTATTGAAATTTTGAATACTTGGGCTTCATTGGTCAACAAATTACCTGAGCATGTCAAAAACAATGTGGAACATCTCCATCATACCAAATTAAAATTTGCCTTTTCAAGCAACTATTAAGTTGTCAATTTAGTGATGATCAGTAAAATCCAAACCCCTGGCCCAGTTGACATGCAATTTGGCATGTGAAGGTTTTATGGGTCAACAAATCATCTGAGCACGTCAAAACAATGCAGGACCTTCCTTTTATACTATTCTTACTAACACCTTCCATGTAATTGCTATGGCAATTATTGTCAATTTAGAGATAATCATCCTTAAAATCCAAATGCCTGGCCCAATTGACATGCAGCTCGGCATTTAAATGTTTTATGTGTCAACAATTCATCTGAGAATGTCAAAAACAATGCAGGACCTTTCTGTTGTACTATTCTTACTAACACCTATGTTGCCGTGGCAGCTATTATTAATTTAGAGATAATCCTCCAATTGATATGCAACTTGGCATATGAAGATTTTATGGGTCAACAAATCACCTGAGCATGTCAAAAACAATGCAGGACCTTCCTTTTATACTATTCTTACTAAAACCTTCCATGTCGCCTTGGCAACTATTATCAATTTAGAGATAATCATCCATAAAATCCAAACCCCTGGCCCAGTTGACATGCAACTTGGCATGTGAAGGTTTTCTGGGTCGACAAATCACCTGAGCATGTCAAAAACAATGTAGGACCTTCCTTTTATACTATTCTTACTAACACCTATCATGTAACATGTTTCATCAATGTAATGTATATGCAGCTAAAAGAACTCTATGACATTAAAAAGTGCATATATAGGTGCCTTAGCCTTTACCCTTAGATTGCCTCTCGGTACACTAAGCAGGCAGTACTACAATTATCCTAAGACCTAACTTAAATTTACATTGATATTGGTGCATTATTTGGTATTTGCTCAGTTGTGTACATGGAAGCGATATTGTGTTAAAAAATTAAATACTAATTTTGTAAATTATAATACATGAATGTAATATGCGATTTTCTTAGTGGAAATAAAAATGAAAAATACCTTGCTACAAGCAAATATACTAACAAACGAAGTCGCTAGCATAGGATTACAAAGGATTACAAAGGCGGAGCATGCCGACAGGAGACCTTTTGGTCCATATCTAGGTTGGATGCAAAAAAAAATCATAATGATAATAAAATAATAAAGTAAAAACTATAATAATGTAAATAACAAATAAAATACATAAATAAATGCATAGGTATAGTTAAATGATAAACAAACAGGTAAATAGTAAATAATAAATTGACTTATAACTTGATACAGGTCTTTAAGATTTTAAAGGGAATTGACAACATCAAAAGTGACAAAATTTTCACATTGAATGAGAATCAGACAAGAAACAATGGTCTCAAACTGTCTGGAAATAGATTCAATTTGGAAGTAGGTAGAAACAACTTTGCCAACTGTGTAGTTAATGAATGGAATAAACTTCCTGCACAGGTAGTGCAATGTAGTTCAGTTCAAAGCTTTAAGAATCATTTAGATAAATACCTAAGTAAGATGCTGTAATGATTATAATTTATCTTATATTATTTTTGTTTTTGTTTTGTTATCATTTGTCTGTGTGATTTTCATTTAGTATTAGTTATATGTCAATTTATTATTATTTGCTATTTACCTGTTTGTTTATTATTTAACTATACCTATGCATTTATTTATGTATTTTATTTGTTATTTACATTATTATAGTTTTTATTTATTGTTTTATTATTATGATTTTTGTTTTCGCATCCGACCTAGATATGGATCAAAAGGTCTCCTATCGGCATGCTCCGCCTTTGTAATCCTTTGTAATCCTTTGTAAATCAAACAGACAAATGATAACAAAACAAAAACAAATAATATAAAATAAATTATAATCATTACAGCATCTTGCTTAGGTGTTTATCTAAAGGATTCTTAAAGCTTCGAACTGAACTACATTGCACTACCTGCGCAGGAAGTTTATTCCATTCATTAACTACACGGTTGGCAAAGTTGTTTCTACCTACTTCCAAATTGAATCTATTTCTGGACAGTTTGAGACCATTGTTTCTTGTCTGATTCTCATTCAATGTGAAAATTTGGTCATTTTTGATGTTGTCAATTCCCCTTAGAATTTTAAAGACCTGTATCAAGTCACCTCTAAGTCTACGCTTTTTTAGGGAAAACAGATTCGTTTGTTTTAGTTGATTTTTTATGATTTATTTTTGATATTTGGAATCAGTTTTGTGGGTCACCGTTGTACTTTTTCTAGTCTGTCAATGTCTTTAATGAGATTTGGTGACCATACGGAAACCGCATATTCCAAATGTGGACGAACTAACGATTTCTATAGCTTGTTAATGAGTGATGGACTTTTGAAATCAGAAGATCGCACAATCAGTCATAGAATCTTATTTGCTTTCTCAGAGGCTGAAATACACTGCTTGGGTGATTTGAAGTCGTTACTGATAATTACATTGAGATCTTTTTCACTATCCACTTTTGTTAACAAACCTCCAAATAACTTGTAATCGTACTTACTGTTATTTTTACCTATGTGCATTACTTTGCATTTACTTGTGTTAAATTTCATTAGCCACTTTTCAGACCATTGCTGTATTTTATCTAAATCTTCTTGAATATCTAATTGGTTTAAGTGATAATTTGCCATTCTGCACAGTTTTGTATCATCAGCAAATTTGGAAACAGTAGATTTTAGTCCATGGTCTATATCATTTATACCGGTATATACTATGAATAGAAGTGGCCCAAGAACGGAACCCTGAGGAACTCCACTTGTAACATTTTTCCATCTAGAAGTTTTTCCATTTAAAACAACTCTGTATTCGACCATTCAACCAATTACTAGTCCAACTTAATAGGCTACCACTTATTCTGTGTGAAGCTAATTTAGTAATTAGTCTTTCGTGTGGGACGGTATCAAAAGCTTTTGCAAAGTCTAGATATATTAGATCTATATTGTTTCTTTTGTCATAATTCGAGATAACTGTTGTAGAATTCGAGTAAGTCACGCAAGAACGTTACCGTCTGAAACCATGCTGGCTATCATTTATCAAACGGTTACTTTCTAAATGATGTTCGATAGCATCTCTGATGATAGTTTCCAATATTTTTCCTACAATTGAAGTCAAACTTATAGGTCTATAGTTATTTGGTTTCTATTTGTCACCTTTTTTGAATATGGGAGTAACGTTAGCTAGCTTCCATTCTCTTGGGACATATCCGGATATGATGGATTTCTTGAAAATAATTTCTAATGGAACAACAATCTCATTTTTCATTTCCTTAAAGATTCTTGGATGCCAACCATCAGGCCCTGGTGTTTTATTAACTTTGAGTTTATCTATACACCTTTTAATAGTTTACCCTAGACTTTTCACAGGTTTCAGTTTGGAGTTCACTTTGAGGTGTTTCATTTACGAATACCGAGCTAAAATAATTGTTTAAGATATTACATATTCCTTCATTTAAATATTCAAGTTGACCATCAGCAGATTATAGTGGACCAATGTGATTCCTAACAACCTTTTTACCTCTAATGTAACTATAGAATTCTTTGGGATTCTCTTTGGATTTATCAGCGATGTTCATTTCGTATTGTCGTTTTCTTTTTCTTATTGTCTTTTTTAAATCTCTCTGTATTGATACATAATTTTCATAGTCATTAGATGCACCCGAGCACTTATATTTCTTATAAGCCTGTCTCTTTTTAGCAATACTTTTTTCAGTTTCTTTGTCGAGCCACTTTGGGCGAGCCTGATTTGGGGGACGTCTGTCCTTAAAAGGACATCTATTAGTCTTAAATAAAAACACATTAAGTTTGTGATGCATGATCGTCCTTGTTTAAATCCAAATTGCCTTGGATTTAGTATGTTATTTTTTCCAAATGGCTTACCCGTCTACTTTTGATCATTCTTTCACAAATTTTAGCTATAGTACTTGTAAGAAAGAACGGTCTATAGTTAGTAGGGTCTTCTTTGTTTCCCCCTTTATATATTGGTACTATATTTGCTCTTTTCCAATATTCTGGAACTTTTTCTTCTTTCAATGAACTGTTTATTAGACTACGTAATTTGTCTGTTAGTTCATTCCTGCATTCTCTCAAAATCCAGTTTGCCATTTTATCTGGTCCATTGTTGTTTTCTTTTTCTTATTTTCTTTTTTAAATCTCTCTGTATTGATACATAACTTTTATAGTCATTAGATACACCTGAGCACTTATATTTCTTATAAGCCTGTCTCTTTTTAGCAATACTTTTTTCAGTTTTTTTGTCGAGCCACTTTGGGCGAACTTGATTTGGGGGACATCTGTCCTTAAAAGGAATATAAGTGTGAATCATCTTACATACATATACCAAGGCTTTTTCCCCCTTTCAAGGGAGGTAGCCAAAAAGGGAAAGGCATAAAAACACTCCCACCCATTTCATCCCTAAATACACTCCACACCCCTCCCACCCTCCCTCTCATCTGAGCACCTCCTGGATGATGGGTCATCCCTGCACCTTGCCCTCCGCCCTGGGTCAGAAGCAGTGTCGCAAGACACAGCACATCCACAGCAAGGCCGCTTCATTCAATTGGCGACCCCCCCCCCCTCTCCATCCCCCCTTGCATATAAGGAGAGGACAGGGAGAAATCCCTTCGGGCTGCGTCAAAATTTACTCACACATACTACCCGCGGGGCGGCCCCCCCCCCCCCCCCCCCCCCCCCCCGCCCATTCCTCCTCATGCAATCACAACATCATCCATATACAACCATTCTCCACTCACCTCTGTCTTCCGTCCTCTCCCTTCCTTCCTCAACAGACATTCCCCTCTTCCCCAAAGCCCCCTTCACCCCATCCATCCACCTCATCCTAGGACGTCCCCTCATGTTCACTCCCTCCACAACTGCCTTCCATACCTCTTTTACTAGTCTTTCTTCACTCATTCTTTCCATGTGTCCAAACCATCCTAATATTCTTTCATCAACCCTATCTCCCAGCTCCTTTTTCACCCCTGTTCTCCTCCTCACCTCCTCATTTCTCACTCTATCTAGCCTAGTAACCCCCATCATACTTCTCAGACACCTCATCTCAAACACATTCAAACTCCTTCTCTCTTCCTCTCTTATGTTCCATGTTTCTGCCCCATACAGTGCTGTTGGCACAATCACTCCTTCATACAGTCTCCTCTTCGCATCCATTCCTAAATGTCTATTCCTCATTACACTCTTTAATCCACCAAGGCATTTACTCGCTTCTCTCAATCTACATTCTACCTCCACCTTCACTCCACCTTTTCCTGCTACACTTGCACCCAAGTATCTAAAACTATCCACTTCCTCCAGTCGCTCTCCCTTAATGTTCACTTCCAGTCTACTGCCACTTTCACCCCTTACATCTCATCACCTTACTTTTACCCACATTTATCTTTAGCTTTCTTCTATCACATACTCAATACCCGTCTGGGGTATTGGCTGCTTGTTATTGTGGCAAAGTAGCATGCAGTCGATACTTTAGGGTCTATATGGGGCGCCCCTATGGACCAGAGCCACACATCATTTTGTCTATGATAGAAGAAAACTCTGTTCATAGAGAAATGATGACACTTTTATACTACGACTGTCCTTCCGTTATGCTGTCCCCCAACCCCTTGTTGCTGTCCTGTACCATTTCTCTGAGTATTCTCTTTCTGTGATGGGGGAATTCCCTGTGGTGGGGGAAAAGAATACTGCCACCAAGTATCCCACTTGGATCGTAAGAGGCGAGAAGAAAGGGACGGGGAGTGGGACTAGGCATCCTTCTCCCTGTAGCCCCACGGGGCATATATCCTAAAAACAAAAGTGAATCATCTTAGTGAGCGTATTTTGAAATATTTCCCATGTCTGATCTACAGGTCTTTCGTTTAATTTTGCCTCCCAATCTGTAAGCTGAAGCTCCCGACGTAGTCCTATGAACTGAGCTTTACTTAAATCAGGTATTTTAGAAACACAAGTATCTATTCTAAAAAATTTTAGGAGTTTGAATCTAACTAAGTTGTGATCGCTATTTGCAACAGTTTCACTGACTTCTACATCAGTTACTATGCTTTTGCGGTTAGTGATCAATAGATCGAGTAAGTTTCCATATCTTGTGGGCTCTTTTACATGCTGAATTAAGTAATTGTCACCAAGAAAATCAATCAAGCGACTACCTATATGGCCATGTTCAAGGGTCATCCAATCAATGTCAGTAAAATTGAAATCACCCATTATCAATAAATCCCGGTTGCAGAAACTAGACAGTTCTTGAAATAACAGTTTGTCGTCTGCTAATGATAATGTCTTTGGCCTATATATTACACCTATATTAATTTTTTGTCCATTTGTTTGGGTTAACTCAACCCACAAACTATCGTATGCATCCTGTTTCACTTTCTCTAAAACACAAGCATGAACATTGTTTTTTAACATACAACAGAACACCCCCACCTTTCTTGTGGTTTCTATCCTGATGAAAGTGTTTAAATCCTGCAATAGGATAGGGATGCCTTCTTGTCATTTGTCAAGTGTTGTGTGCCCGGTCCAGTTGAGGCCTGGTGTATGCCCTTGGTACTTCAGCCAGTACCTCACAAGGTATATATTCTTGAAGGAATGCTATGGAATTGAAATCTATGCATTCCTTCAAGCTATGAGAAACCTATATACCCCACAATCAGAAAGAGTGATTGAACAGGCTGCCAACATCTGTGACAACGATGACAATGATCCGGATGACTGTAAATTACAGGTACCAATTTACTAAATACACGTGAGGTTAGGTTAGAATAGACGAATTTATCATCCTTTCATTTCTTAGACGTTGGCATCTATCATAACAAGCATGGCACCATTCGTCCGGCATGACTTCGTTACTTACGGAATCTATTTTAGCATTTTTTTTTTTCGCCAAGAAAATTGCCTATTACGTTGATACATTATAATTTACAAAATAACCCATTATTTTTCACACCAATTTACTTGGGTATTGGCTGCATGTTATTGTGGCAAAGTAGCATGCAGTTGATACTTTAGGGTCTATATAGGGCTCCCCTATGGACCAGAGCCACATATAATTTTGTCTGTGATAGAGGAAAACTCTACATAGAGAAATGATGACACTTTTATACTATGACTGTTCCTCCATTATGCTGTCCCCCAACCCCTTGTTACTGTCCTGTACCATTTCTCTGAATATTCATTTCCTTTTTTTTTTCCTACCTACCCTGTGGTGGGAGAAAAGAATACTGCCAGCAAGTATTTCCACTTGAGTTGTAGAAGGCGACAAAAAAGGGGCAAGGGATGGGATTAGGAGTCCTACTACCTGTAGCCCCAAAAGGGGACATACCTAAAAAAGAAAGTAAAGGCATAAGAGGGTCTGGGAGTTTTCTAACCAGTACCCTAAGGTTTGGGTCTTTTAATGTGCGTGGATGTGGTACAGATGAGAGTAAAAGGGAAGAGATAGACAGTATGTTTGTGAGAAGAAAGATGAATGTACTGGCTGTGAGTGAAACTAAAATGAAAGGAAAGGGCAACTGTGAGTTTGGGAGTGTAGCTGGGAGGTACTTAGGAGTGAATAGGGGATGAGGGAGAGAAGGGGTGGCTATACTAATAAGTGAAGAGATAAATAAGTGGGTAGTGGAGTGGAAGGTGTCATCAAGGTTGATGTGGATGAAGGTGAAGCTGGGAAAGGAGATGTGGGTTTTTGTAAGTGCATATGGGCCTGGTAGTGAGAAGAACATAGAGGAAAGGGAGGCATTTTGGGTATATATAAATGAGTGCATAGAGGGATTAGGGAGAAATGTCAATGTAGTTGTATTGGGAGACCTAAATGCTAGGGTAGGAAATAAACCAATTGATGGAGTGATTGGGAAGTATGGAGTTCGAGGCAAAAATCGTAGTGGAGAATTGATGGTGGAGATGTGTCTTGAAAGAGAGTTGATGATAGCAAATACAGTGTTTAAGAAGAAAGTCAAGCATAAGTACACATGGGAGAGGGTGGTGGATGGAAGGGTGGCAGATAGAGCATTATTGGACTATATAGTGGTGACTAGGAGTATGGTAGGAAAAGTTAAGGATGTACATGTTCTAAGGGGAGAGAGTGGGGGAATATCGGATAATTTCCTGGTGGAAGGTAAATTGAGAGTGGAGAAAGAGGAAAAGGGCAGAAGGTAGGGAGGTACTTAGTGTGAACTGCTTAAATGAATAAAAAAAAAAGGAGAATGAGTATAAGAAGTTGAGAGAGGAGTGGGAGAGAGTAATGGATAGAGTAGAACTAGGAGTGGAGGAGGAATGGGGATGGTTCAAGGAGGGAGTCATAAGGTGTGCAAAGATGGTGTGTGGAACAAGGAGGGTGGGAGGAAATAGAAAGAAGGGTAGTGAGTGGTGGGATGAGGAAGCAAAGAAGGGTGTAGAAGAGAAGAAGCAGGCATTCATAGATTGGCTATAAATTAGGACGAGGGAATCGTATGAGAGGTACAAAGTAAAGAGAGAGGAAGTTAAGCATAAGATAAAGGAAGCAAAGAGGAGAGCAGATGTGAAATGGGGAAAGAGTATGACAAAATTTTGAAAGTAATAAAAATATGTTTTGGAAGGAAGTTAAAAGAGGAAGAGGAGGTAAATCAAGTAGAGAAGAAAAGGTAAAAGGTGCAGATGGAGAGATGATAATGGAAGAGAAGGCAGTGAGAGGAAGGTGGGCAGAGTATTTTAGGGAGTTGCTAAATGTGAAGGATAGGGAAGGAAAGGTAGTTGCAGTGGGAAGCGCTAAGAGAATGAGAGTGATGAGTGAGGAAAATGGAGGAGAAATAGGGAAGGACGAAGTGAAAGCAGCTGTTAAGATGATGAGAGCAGGTAAGGAACCTGGGTTGGATGGATGCCATGCAGAATGTCTGAAGAAAGGAGGTACAGTTATGGTGGACTGGCTGATGAGGTTATTTAATGTTTGTTTAAGTGAGGATAGAGTGCCAGGACTGGAGGAGTGCCTGTATAGTTCCGCTTTATAAAGGAAAGGGGGACAAATGTGAGTGTAATAGTTACAGAGGGATCAGCTTGTTGAGTGTAGTTGGGAAGGCTTATGGGAGGGTCTTGATTGAGAGGATTAGGAGAGGAAGAGAGGGAGTAATTGGTGAGGAACAGTGTGGTTTTAGGACAGGTAAGGGATGTGTAGATCAGATTTTTGTGGTAAGACAGATATGTGAGAAAGCTATTGGAAAAGGTAAGGATGTTTTTTTTGGCTTTTATGGATCTGGAAAAGGCTTACGACAGGGTAGACAGGAAGCTACTGTGGGAGGTACTGCAGACATATGGGATAGGAGGAAAGCTGTTAAGAGCAGTCAAGAGTTTTTATGAGAGTAGTAGAGCTTGCGTTAGGATTAGAAATGGAGAGAGTGAATGGTTTGAGGTAAAGGTGGGACTTCGTCAGGGATATGTTATGTTGCCCTGGCTGTTCAATCTTGGATGGGGTGGTGTGAGAGGTGAATGCAAGGGTAGTGGGTCAGGGGTTGGAGATGATTAAAGAAAATGGAGAAAAGTGGGAGGTGAGCCAGCTGTTGTTTGCTGATGACACTGTGCTTGTAGCAGGATCAGAGGAGGGATTGAGGAAGTTAGTGACAGAGTTTGAGAAGGTGTGTGGAAGAAGGAAGCTGAAGATAAATGTGGGTAAAAGTAAGGTGATGAGATGTACAAGGGGAGAGAGTGACAGCAGGCTGGAAGTGAGCATTAAGGGTGAGAAACTGGAGGAAGTGGATAGTTTCAGATACTTGGGTGCGAATGTGACAGAAGAGGGAGGAGTGGGGGTGGAGGTAGAATGTAGATTGAGAGAAATGAGTAAATGCCATGGTGGATTAAAAAGTGTAATGAGAAATAGACATCTGGGAATGGATGCTAAGAGGAGGTTATATGAAGGAGTGATTGTGCCAACAGCAATGTATGGGGCAGAAACATGGAACATGAGAGAGGAAGAGAGAAGGAGTTTGAATGTGTTTGAGATGAAATGTCTGAGAAGTATGATAGGGGTTACTAGGCTAGATAGAGTGAGAAATAAGGAGGTGAGGAGATGAGGAGGAGAACAGGGGTGGAAAGGGAGCTGGGAGATAGGGTTGATGAAAGAGTATGAGGATGGTTTGGACACATGGAAAGAATGAGTGAAGAAAGATTAGTATAAGAAGTGTGGAAGGAGTGAATATGAGGGGGGATCTTAGGATGAGATGGATGGATGGGGTGAAAGGGGCTTTACAAAAGAGAGGAATGTCTGTAGAGGAAGGACGGAAGAGGACAGAAGATAGGGGTAAATGGAGAGGGGTTGTGTATAGATGAGGCTGTGATGCATGAGGGGGAGTGGGTGGGGGATGGGGGGTGAGGAAGTATGTATGAGAAGAAAATTTGATGCAGCCCAAAGGGATTTCTCCCCATCTTCTCCTTTCCTGCATGAGGGGACGAAGAGGGTGGGGGTTGCCGAATTTATGAAGTGGCCTTGCTGTGGATGTGCTGTGTCTTGCAACACTTTTTCTGACCCAGGGCAGTGGACAGGATGCAGGAATGACCCATCATCCAGGAGGTGCCAAGATAGGAAGGAGGGTGGAGGGGAGTGGAATATATGGGAAATGAAATGGGTGGGAGTGATTTCTGTGCCTTTTTCTTTTTGGCTATCCCCTGTGTAAGGGGGAAAAAGCCTTTGGTATATGTATGTATAGAACACATTATAACTCCACAGACATCCAACTTCACAATCTTTTGTGATTCAAAATGTGCATTATAGGCAATAGAAATCTTCAGTGGCGATAATCCTCTTAACAATGAAAATTTCACCGTGGGGGTTTCTGCTACAATGTAGAGGGATCACTATATCTTTTTGCTGGGTTCCAGCACATGTACATATATATGGAAATGAAAAAGCTGACCAACTAGCAAAGTCAGTAGCAACCAGTCTGATCCCAAAACGGTGCGCAATACCATATAGAGACATCCTTCCTAGCATCATGAATATCATCTATAAATCGTGGAAACAACAGTGGAGTGAAGTGGGACTTAAGAAAAATGAAAGAGATCACCACAAATATACACCCTTGGAAATATGAAATTATGCCAAGGAAATGGGAAGTAATTATATGTCGTCTGCATAGGATATTCAAGGCTAACCCATGGGTATCTCATGAGTGGTGAAAATCAACCTTACTGTGAAGATTGCATAATCCCCATGATTAAACATTTGCTGGTTGAATGCCCTAGTCACAGAGAACTGAGAGAGCGTCACTTCCCAAATAAGAAAGAGAGAGATGGTAACTATAATTTGGCCAAGATATTGGGAAAAGAACTGCAGTATGATTATGAGGGAGTCATTAAATTCTTAAAAGAAGTTAACCTTCTTGATAAAATTTTGTAACAAATACAAATTATTATTGAAATGTAATCCTACCACTCATTTCATTGGATAAACTCCTACATATATGTATATATTTATTCAATCTTCTCAAAAAATTTCCAGACCAACACTATAAGGGCCTGGTTAGACTCTTTGGACTGGTTGGTCCTAAAATGTGTAATAACAATGATAATCAAAACCAAATAGCTTTTAACTCTATTCAGATCTTAACATAATTTAACACCATATATATATATATATATATATATATATATATATATATATATATATGTATATATATATATATATATATGTATATATATATGTATATATATGTGTATATATATATATATATATATTTATGTGTATATATATATATATATTTATATATACAGTCGCTCCTCAACTTACGTTCATTCGTTTTACGTTTTTTCGATTTTACATTTGAACTGACTGTAAAAAAAAATTTTTTTTTTTTTTTGAGTGAAATTTTTAGTTTAGCGCGCTTTCCATAGTTCAAACGATACTTGCGCATGATGCTGCGTCCATTGTTTACATTGCACAAACGACAAACTGAACATGCCTTGCCTCATCCTCCTCTTCCTCCTCCCCCTCCTCTTCCACCATCTCGATTTATGTTGCTTGAATTTAATTTATTTGAAATTAATGTTATTATTTTACAATGATATGTGTATAATTAATGATTTAGGGGTGTTTTATAAGATACGGTAATAGAATTTACGGATGTATAGTACAGTAACAACTTACGTTCATTTTCAACTTACGTTCGGCTGTTCGGAACGTAACTAAAACGTAAGTTGAGGAGCGTCTGTATATATATATATATACAGTATATATATATATATACATATATATATATATATATATATATATATATTTATATATATATATATATATCTATATATATATATATATAAATAACCATTACACTATTTGATAACTGATACCTGATACTGAATTTAGATTTATTAAAAAATCTATACCCAAAATTGAATCTAAGAATTTAACAATTCGGCGTCCATGACCTTGGCAGTTAGGACGCCAGATGACCTTTAATTAATCAGTCAATCAAATCCCTCTTAGCTTGTCACCTTCTGGATGACAGGTCACCCCTGCATCTTGTCCACTGCCTTGGGTCAGAAGCAGTGTCACTGGACACAGCACATCCACAGCAAGGCTGCTTCATTAATTCGGTGATGCCCCCTCTCCTTCCCCTCATGCAGTAAAGGAGAAGACGGGGAGAAATCCCTTTGGGCTGGGTCAATTTATTTCTCATGCATACTTCCTCACCCCCCATTCCCCACCCACTCCCCCTCATGCATCACAGCATCATCCATTGTGACTAGGAGAAAAAAATATAAATGAAAATACTGCAGTCCAGTTGAACAATTCAATGGCTTTTGCATTTATTGATGCAAATTTCATAATGGATTTCTTCATGACAGAGAAGAAACACAAATACCTGTTTTATCTTTAAGGTTTTATCTTTTTCTAAAGAGCTGACACAAAAACATATTCTTTGGATTTTTTTTAATATAAAGTGGAATCCTGCCATTTGTCCGCCTCTCTACACGTACAACTCGTTATTCTTCCAACTTGTTCAAGTAAAATTCAACTTGTCATTCATGCACTTGCCCTGCGATTCGGACAGTGTCACCTTGTTACTGGCTGCACCACATGGTTGCTTCAGCTCAGTCTTGTGCTTGCTTCCATATGCTACGCATCATCCACGCAAGCTTCATGAAACTTTGTGCAACTTTATTGCTATTTTTTGTTATTTTTATTAAAAATAGTGCAGCTATGGGTCTAAAAAAAATTAGTGATTCAACAAAGTCTAAAAGGGTCTGGAATGGATTAATCCAAATTACATTATATCGTATGGGAAAAAATGACTCGCCATTCGTACAAATCACCATTCAAACTACCTCCTGGAATGGATTGTGTGCAAATAGCAAGGTTCCATTCTACAGAGTAACTTGATCAAAATATGATAATTGAAAATCAAGGAAAGAGGTTAAATTGGAACTGTACATGAATTTGAATATAGGTATGTTAGAAAATTTGAGAATAGGAGAGGGGACCCAATGAGCTTTTCCTGTATACTACAATTAGGTAAATACCGATTATTCTGCTAATAAGATATTTATTGAGCAAACTAGTCATGATTCACAGTGATACATTGATAGATATTAAGACATGCTTAAATGTATAAACATATATGGAGGGCTTTTTCCCCGTTATAAGAGAGGTAGCCAAAAAACAAAGGCATAAAAACCATTCCCACCCATTCCATCCCTAACATACTCTACTTCCCTCTACCCTCTTCCCTCCCTTTTATCTTGGCACTTACTGGATGACAGGTCATCCTTACATCTTGCCCACTGCTCTGGGTCAGAAGAAGTGTCACAAGACACAGCACATGCATACATACATACATACATACATATACCAAAGGCTTTTTTCCCATACACGGGGGGGGTAGCCAAAAAGAAAAAGGCCTAGAAACCACTCCCACCCACTCCAATTCCTATATATTCCACTCCCCTCCACCCTCCTCCCTCCCTCTTATCTTGGCACCTCCTGGATGATGGGTCATCCCTGCATCCTGTCCACTGCCCTGGGTCAGAAGCAGTGTCGTAAGACACAGCACATCCACAGCAAGGCCTATTCATAAATTCGGTGACCCCCCCTCTTCATCCCCCCATGCAGAAAAGGAGAAGATGGGGGAGAAATCCCTTTGGGCTGCATAATTTTTTTTTTTTCTCATACTTCCTCACCCCTCATCCCCCACCCACTCCCCCTCATGCATCACAGCCTCATCTATACACAACCCCTCTCCATTCACCCCTATCTTCTGTCCTCTCCCGTCCTTCCTCCACAGACATTCTTCTCTTTTGTAATGCCCCTATCATCCCATCCATCCATCTCATCCTAGGACGCCCCCTCAAATTCGCTCCTTCCACCTCCGCCTTCCACACTTCTTTTACTAATCTTTCTTCACTCATTCTTTCCATGTGCCCAAACCATTCTAATAATCTTTCATCAACCCTATCTCCCAGTTCCCTTTCCACCCCAGTTCTCCTCACCTCCCTCATTTCTCACTCTATCCAGCCTTCTCACTCTTATCACCCCATCATACTTCTCAGACATTTCATCTCAAACACATTCAAACTCCTTCTCTCTTCCTCTCATGTTCCATGTTTGTGCCCTGTACAATGCTGTTGGCACAATCACTCCTTCATATAACCTCCTCTTAGCATCCATTCCCAGATGTCTATTTCTCATTACACTTTTCAATCCACCAAGGCATTTAGTTGCTTCTCTCAATCTACATTCTACCTTCACCCCCACTCCTCCCTTTCCTGCCACATTTGCACCCAAGTATCTAAAACTATCCACTTCCTCCAGTCTTTCACCCTTAATACTCACTTCCAGCCTGCTGTCACTCTCTCCCCTTGTACATCTCATCACCTTACTTTTACCCACATTTATCTTCAGCTTCCTTCTTTCACACACCTTCTCAAGCTCTGTCACTAACTTCCTCAATCCCTCCTCTGATCCTGCTACAAGCGCAGTGTCGTCAGCAAACAACAGCTGGCTCACCTCCCACTTTTCTCCATTTTCTTTAATCATCTCCAACCCCTGACCCACTGCCCTTGCATTCACCTCACGTACCACCCTATCCATGTAAAGATTGAACAGCCAGGGTGACATAACACATCCCTGATGAAGTCCGATCTTTACCTCAAACCATTCATTCTCTTCATTTCTAATCCTAACACAAGCTCTACTACTCTCGTAAAAACTCTTGACTGCTCTTAACAGTTTTCCTCCTATCCCATATATCTGCAGTACCTCCCACAGTGCCTTCCTGTCTACCCTGTCATAAGCTTTTTCCAAATCCATAAAGGTCCTAAAAACATCCTTACCCTTTGCTAAATCTTTCTTGCATATCTGCCTTACCAATTTGATCTTCTCCTGCCAAATTCATGCTCTCTTGTCCTTTATGTTAGTAGCTTATACTTTCTCTAATTCTTGCCTACAAGCTGCTGATTGTGTGATACACATCATAAATGTTTTTCTTTCTTCCTCCAAGGGCTGGTTTATTAATATTTTTGTCTTTACACTATGTCATGTCATGCTAAAAGGAATACAATAAACTGTACAGTGTAATATTGCCTTAGATATATATTTTTTCCATATTTATTTAAACAAGACCATTACTTTGCAGCATGTTTCAGGGGCCTTGATACGAAACTTTTCCACTTCAAGAGTGGCCACAGCACAACTGGCTGTGCGAGATGCCCTGAACTCTGCCTTGGATGATGAAATGGAGCGTGATGAAAATGTAAGTCTCTTAGTAAACAGATAGAAATTTAAATGTTAGATTTGAAATAATGAAGGACTCAAGTATTAATACTAAGGGAACATATTTTTATTTAACCATAGAAAATGGAAAAATCAACCCCAGATTTGACTACTTGCCTTTTCCACATCATCATTGGAGAAGGGAGGGGGTGGCATCTTTGTCTAGTTTTATTAGCTGTGTCTATTTAGTTTTTGCAGTTATGGGTTTGAAACTTAAATTGGGGAAGTGATTGTAATTGTCTTGCTTTCCATTGAGTAATCAATTGTTGGATTTTGGACCAATGTTGGATACTGGTGATGGTCATGCAAGGCAGAGAATGATATCTGAGCTACTCACTTTCAAAACTCTTTTAATTTCCTCAACTGTCTTGGAGTGCAACTCTTATGGGTTTGACACATTGTCTATGTAGTGGTCCTAAGCTCTTTCTGTAACAGCTGTAGTTTTTCCACCAATTCACATAAGGAGAGCTGGCAACCAGCAACTGTGCTGCTGCTTTCAGCCTTTGACATAGAAACAGTCCTACATAGATATAACATCCAAAGTTTCTTCCCAGAGGACAGCCTGAGGACTATTTCCACCTGCTGTTTAGTTGTGGGTTTCCAGTTGGTGAAACTCAAGCCAACAATTGTCTATTGATGAAGATTTTGCACATTTCTGATACTGTGTATTTTTTTTTTATTGAAATTCACTCAGCAAAAGTAAGGTGATGAGATGTACAAGGGAGGAGGGTGGTAGTGAGTTGGAAGTAAGTCGTAGAGGGGAGAGGCTGGAGGAAGTGGATAGTTTTAAATATTTGGGAATGTATGTTGCAGGAAATGGAGGAGTGGGGGGTGGAGGTAAACTGTAGAGTGAAAGAATCAAATAAATGTTCAGGGGGATTGAAAAGTGTCATAAGAACTAGTCACCTGGGAATGGATGCAAAGAGATTATATGAAGAGGCAATGTGCCCATGGCACTGTATGGGGCAAAGAATTGGAATTTAATAAAGACAGAAGTTTAAATGTGTTGGAGATGAAATATTAGAGAAGTATGGTGGGGGTTACAAGGTTGGACAGTGTGTTTGACCACTCACTATTGTTGCTCCACTGGTTCACCAGCTCGTAGCCCTTGTTGACTCTTGTCACCCCTGTTATCACTGTGTTGCCCACTATTACTCTGGTCAACACTGTAGTTGCCTGTGTAGTCCTTATGGATTTAGCAACTGATTTCTTTTAGTTATAATCTTCAGTCCAGGAGAATAAAAATGAATTGGTTTTTCTTTTCTTTCTTTTGTTAATTCTTATACAGCATGATCTAAAGGAATCCCATGAGAGTACATATGCAAGATAGTATGTGAGATTTCCAGTGATATAATGATTTTTTTTTTTTTTAGTCCAATGATTTTTAACTTAAGGGCATGATCATACAATCATGAACCAGTTGAATTTTCTCCTCCACCCTTTCACCAATCAGATTTGTTGTTACAAGTCTATATGGCAATATTGTTTACTTAGAATAATCTCAAGTCTCTGCACAATTCTCATTTAGGTTACAAAGAGATGTCATGTAATCAATACATTCAAGCCCCCAGCCAGAAAGGCAGACTTAGGCAATCCACTCACTCTCATGACATAATTTCATAAACATGTTTCATAAACTTAATCCATAAATTGTAACACCTGTCTTCTACCCTCTTTTCCACTAGCCTCTTACAATGGGAGAAATGAGGTGGTGAGGAAGTGAAGTGGTCCTATTATGGATGTACTGTGCCCTGCTGCATTGCTTCTGATCTAGGGAGTGGGCAGGAGACAGGGATAACTCTTCATCCACAAGGAGCAAAGATGAAAGGGAAACATTGGGAATGGGTGCATGCCTTTACTGATTACCTCAGTTATAAGGAGGAATAAGCCATTGGTATATACATGGATAGGTAGATAGATTTTCCTTACTTAACTCCAAGCACATATACTGTCTAGATATTTTGTAACGACTTTGTCTTTTTCATCTTTTATTCATCTCATGATCATTGCAGTTTCTATAAACACGGTAGTGTAGCTTGTATCTTCCGTCATATATACAGGTGCCATTAACAATCCTTGTGGTACTCCACTAATCACTTTTCTCCACTCTGATCTTATATTAAACTACTCTTCTCATGTATTGGTCTTTCAGGAAATTCTTCAACCAGTCCAGTAGAATACCTAAAGTTCTTAAAAGTTTTCCAATTTCCATAGTAGTTATCATGAGGTACATTGTTGAAAGTTTTCTCTAGATAATGCGAGTAACCTGATTACATGAGGGTTACATTCCTGAAGAGGTCACATTTAGAAGTTATGTAGTTGAGCCTAATTTTCCTGTAAGAAATAATGGTAGTAAGGGGGTTAGATTCTAAGGTCAGGCTAAAGTCGACCTATTGAGGGGATCCAATGAAGGAATAGCTTACTTATTACAGTAATTCTCTGCTGTATGTCAGTGAGAAGAGCGTAGAGGAAAGGGAGGCATCCTGGGTAGATATAAATGAGTGCATAGAGGTATTAGGGAGAAATGTCAATGTAGTTGTATTGGGAGACATAAATGCTAGGGTAGGAAATGAACCAATTGACGGAGTGATTGGAAAGCATGGAGTTCGAGGCAAAAATCATAGTGGAGAGTTGATGGTGGAGATGTGTCTTGAAAGAGAGTTGATGATAGCAAATACAGTGTTTAAGAAGAAAGTCAAGCATAAATACACATGGGAGAGGGTGGTGGATGGAAGGGTGGCAGATAGAGTGTTAATGGACTATATAGTGGTGACCAGGAGTATGGTAGGAAGAGTTAAGGATGCACATGTTCTAAGGGGAGAGAGTGGGGGAATATCGGATAATTTCCTGGTGGAAGGTAAATTGAGAGTGGAGAATAGGTGGAGAAAGAGGAAAAGGGCAGAAGGTAGGGAGGTACTTAGAATGAACTGCTTAAATGAGGAAAAAAGGAGAATGAGTATAAAAAGAAGTTGAGAGAGGAGTGGGAGAGAGTAAAGGATAGAGTAGAACTAGGAGTGGAGGAGGAATGGGGATGGTTCAAGGAGGGAGTCATAAGGTGTGCAAAGATGGTGTGTGAAACAAGGAAGGTGGGAGGAAATAGAAAGAAGGGTAGTGAGTGGTGGGATGAGGAAGCAAAGAAGGGTGTAGAAGAGAAGAAGCAGGCTTTCATAGATTGGCTACAAATTAGGGCGAGGGAATTATATGAGAGGTACAAAGTAAAGAGAAAGGAAGTTAAGCATAAGATAAAGGAAGCATAGAGGAGAGCAGATGTGAAATGGGGGAAGAGTATGACAGAAAATTTTGAAAGTAATAAAAATATGTTTTGGAAGGAAGTTAAAAGAGGAAGAGGAGGCGAATCAGGTAGAGAAGAAAAGGTAAAAGGTGCATATGGAGAGATGATAATGGAAGAGAAAGCAGTGAGAGGAAGGTGGGCAGAGTATTTTAGGGAGTTGCTAAATGTGAAGGAGGATAGGGAAGGAAAGGTAGTTGCAGTGGGAAGTGCTAAGAAAATAAGTGATGAGTGAGGAAAATGGAGGAGAAATAGGGAAGGATGAAGTGAAAGCAGCTGTTAAGATGATGATAACAGGTAAGGCACCTGGGTTGGATGGATGCCATGCAGAATGTCTGAAGAAAGAAGGTACAGTTATGGTGGACTGGCTGGTGAGGTTATTTAATGTTTAAGAGAGGGTAGAGTGCCAGCGGACTGGAGGAGTGCCTGTATAGTTCTGCTTTACAAAGGAAAGGGGGACAAATATGAGTGTAGTAGTTACAGAGGGATCAGCTTGTTGAGTGTAGTTGGGAAGGCTATGGGAGGGTCTTGATTGAGAGGATTAGGAGAGGAAGAGAGGGAGTAATTGGCGAGGAACAATGTGGTTTTAGGACAGGTAAGGGATGTGTAGATCAGATTTTTGTGGTAAGACAGATATGTGAGAAAGCTATAGGAAAAGGTAAGGATATATTTTGGGCTTTTACAGATCTGGAAAATGCTTACGACAGGGTAGACAGGAAGGCACTGTGGGAGGTACTGCAGATATATGGGATAGGAGGAAAGCTGTTAAGAGCAGTCAAGAGTTTTTATGAGAGTAGTAGAGCTTGCGTTAGGATAAGAAATGGAGAGAGTCAATGGTTTGAGGTAAAAGTGGGACTTCATCAGGGATATGTTATGTCGCCCTGGCTGTTCAATCTTTACATGGATGGGGTGGTGCGAGAGGTGAATGCAAGGGTAGTGGGTCAGGGGTTGGAGATGATTAAAGAAAATGGAGAAAAGTGGGAGGTGAGCCAGTTGTTTGGTGACAACACTGCGCTTGTAGCAGGATCAGAGGAGGGATTGAGGAAGTTAGTGACAGAGTTTGAGAAGGTTTGTGAAAGAAGGAAGCTGAAGATAAATGTGGGCAAGAGTAAGGTGATGAGATGTACAAGGGGAGAGAGTGACAGTAGGCTGGAAGTGAGCCTTAAGGGTGAGAAACTGGAGGAAGTGGATAGTTTTAGATACTTGGGTGCGAATGTGACAGGAAAGGGAGGAGTGGGGGTGGAGGTAGAATGTAGATTGAGAGAAATGAGTAAATGCCATGGTGGATTAAAAAGTGTAATGAGAAATAGACATCTGGGAATGGATGCTAAAAGGAGGTTATATGATGGAGTGATTGTGCCAACAGCAATGTACGGGGCAGAAACATGGAACATGAGAGAGGAAGAGAGAAGGAGTTTGAATGTATTTGAGATGAAATGTCTGAGAAGTATGATAGGGGTTACTAGGCTAGATAGAGTGAGAAATGAGGAGATGAAGAGGAGAACAGGAGTGGAAAAGGAGCTGGGAGATAGGGTTGATGAAAGAGTATTAGGATGGTTTGGACAAATGGAAAGAATGAGTGAAGAAAGATTAGTAAAAGAAGTGTGGAAGGCGGAGGTGGAAGGAGTGAATATGAGGGGGCGTCCTAGGATGAGATGGATGGATGGGGGTGAAAGTGGTTTTACAAAAGAGAGGAATGTCTGTAGAGGAAGGACGGAAGAGGACAGAAGATAGGGGTGAATGGAAAGGGGTTTTGTATAGACGAGGCTGTGATGCATGAGGGGGAGTGGGTGGGGGATGGGGGTGAGGAAGTATGTATGAAAATAATTTGACGCAGCCTGAAGGGATTTCTCCCTGTTTTCTCCTTTCCGGCATGAGGGGATGGAGAGGGGGGGTCACTGAATTTATGAAGTGGCCTTGTTGTGGATGTGCTGTGTCTTGCAACACTGTTTCTGACCCAGGGCATTGGACAGGATGCAGGGATTACCTGTCATCCAGGAGGTGCCAAGATAGGAGGGTGGAGGTGAGTGGAAAATATGGGAAATGAAATGGGTGGGAGTATTTTCTATGCCTATTTCTTTTTGGCTACCATGTAAGGGGGAAAAAGCCTTTGGTATATGTATGTATATACCTATATATACCTATATATATACATATCTATATATATATATATATATATATATATATATATATATATATATATATATATATATAATATTGTTATGCCTTCCGCAAGGATATAAGGAAATATGTCTAGGAGGGGTTCG
Source organism: Oratosquilla oratoria (assembly GCF_046742065.1). Classification (NCBI taxonomy): domain Eukaryota; kingdom Metazoa; phylum Arthropoda; class Malacostraca; order Stomatopoda; family Squillidae; genus Oratosquilla; species Oratosquilla oratoria. The sequence goes on from NC_134816.1 coordinate 10,054,698, forward strand.
TATTTTGTGGCCTTGATATGGTTAAGGCAAATCCAAATGGAAGTTAACATAAATAACTAATTTAATTTATAACAAAAAGTCAACAAAACAAATATAATAACTTTACAACAACAAAATCAATCAATAGACAATTAATTCCTCAACCTAAACCGAAACCAAGTCATGAGATTACAGTTACGTGGATACACAACGGGATTAGAGTGAAAGCGATGTGGGAGGTAAGTTACGCCTCGATAGCCAACGAAAATTGTCCGCTTAGAAGCCGGCGGAATGTAATATATATAGTGTTGGCGAGGACGGGAGGAAGGCGAAGGATAAGCCGGACAGAACTAGTTTAAGTCTGTCGGACGAGTAAGGAGTAGAAACGACCACACGTATACAAGCAATTTACAGTACATACATAATTATCCAACAAGTACAGAGTATTATACATATACAGAGATTTTAAATACATGGAGGATGGTGGGCCATCACACACCCCCCATAGAACTCATCAACTCAGGAGAACAGATGAGTTGGGAGTTCTAATCAGGACGGCTAAGGGTATCAGCAAGGATATTCTCAGAACCCTTGATATATTTTGTCGAGGAGTTATTGTTGGAGGAACAAGGACCAACGTAACAGCCTCCTATTACTGTTCTTGTTCCGTTCAAGGAATATTAATGGATTGTGGTCCGTGAATATCCATAAAGGGGTCGAGCTGGGTGGTACGTAGCATTCGAACTTCCGCAGGGCAGAGATGATGGACAGTAGCTCCTTCTCGGTGGTCGAATAGTGCCTTTGGTGTTGATCTAGTTGAGCCAAGTGGTACGCGACAGGATGCAATATCCTATAATTTTCTTGGAGAAGAACAGCTCCGACGGCTTGATCACTTGCGTCCGTCTGGAGAACGAAGGGGACATTGAAGTTAGGTGAACGCAGAACTGGATCCTATGTGAGGAAGGTTTTTAGGAGCAGGAAAGCGTTCTGACATTCCGGAGTCCAGGAGTAAGGTATGGAGCAGCTTGTCATTCGGGTAAGGGTAAGGATACCTCTGAGAAGTTTGGACAGAACTTCCTATAGTATCTGACCATACCCAAAAAACGCCTAAGTGCTTTTCAAGTAGCGGGAGCCGGGTAGTCGAGAATGGCCGAGATGTTGGCTCGTTTCGGCCGGATGACGCCATGTCCCACCTCGTGTCCCAAGTACGTCACTGTAGCTTGGGCGAAGATGGTTTTGGAAAGTTGGACGGTGAGGTTGGCTTCTTCCATTTGGGACATTACGACATCTAGTAGTTGTACATGGTTCTGCCAATTAGGAGAATATATTATTATATCATCTAAATATACAGCTACCCCATCAATGTCCTGTAATAGGCAACTCATGGTACGTTGGAACGTAGCTGGACTATTACGTAACCCAAACGGCATGACAGTGTATTCATAGAGTCCAAAGGGAGTGATGATTGCAGAGATGGGACGAGCTTGTGGAGCCAAAGGAATTTGGTAATAACCTTTAGTGAGGTCAATTTTAGTAATAAACTTGGACTGTCCCACCTTGTCAATTAAATCGTCGACGCAGGGAAGAGGATAGGCGTCAGGGACGGTAACTGCATTCACTCGTCGGTAGTCCGTGCACAGTCGAGTTTGTCCGTTTCTTTGGGGACTAGGACACACGGAGCGGCCCACGGAGAATTACTGGGAATTGCTAAACTGTGCTGCACGAGATATTCGACCTCTTCATTATCAGCTTCTTCTGGGGATGTAGTCGGTACGGGTGTTGGTGGCTAGGAGAAGTTCCTGGATACAGTTGAATCTCATGGGACGTCAGGTTACAACGGCCAGGATTATCTCGGAACAAGGATCTGTGACTAGAAATAATTTCAGAAATCTCCTTAGCTTGGTCAGGATTCAAGTGGTTAAGGTACAAAAGTAGGTTGTTCAAGATGTCGCTGTTGTTGCCAGCTGTGGGAGGATCGAAGTGTGGCAACATTGGTTCGTGGACCAGTGGACGGTCTGTTGACATAGGTATTTTACTGGTACCGTGATTTAGCGAAAGCAATGGTTTGACTGAACTGTCTAGTGGTATTTTGGCAAGGTATGGCTTGAGCAAGTTAACATGAACAAGTTGAGTAGTTTTGCGTCTGTCAGGGGTTTCTAGTACGTAATTATATTCTGACATCTTTTTCTGAACTTTATAAGGACCATAGTATTTAGCTTGAAGAGGTTGTCCAGAGATGGGAATGTACGCAAGAACCATATCTCCTTCCTTGAATTCTCGCTTACGAGATTTCTTATCAAAATTAACCTTCATTTTACTCTGTGCATGCTCAAGGTTCTTCAAGGCAAAGGAATGAATTCTGGCTAGGTTATCCTTAACCACTTCACTACGGGACTTAAATCTCACGGGCAGCAGCCAATGCCAGCCGTACGACGTGTCGTAATAATACTCGCATCATAAAATATAGTCACCGCTTATATCGATTGTTCTCTCTTTCACCCACGAATTTCGAAAACCACAGAGAACGGGATTCAGGGCACATTTGGGAGAATGTAAAAACACAGGTGCGACTACAATAAATATAATCAAGACGCCGATATGGCAGCGTTGCGAATCCACTTGCTCCTCATGACGCCTACGTAGGCGGCACCGTATGGAAGGGGTTAAGGGAAACAATATACTGGTTAACAGACTGTAAAGGTGAGGTAGAAGAAGATATGATATGGTCCTTGATTACCTTGAGGGGTCCCCTTACCTTCCTTCCATATAACAATTCAAAGGGAGAAACACCCAGAGCTTCGGATGGTGTTTCACTGAGCATAAATAGGAGGAAAGGCAATCCCTTATCCCAGTCACAGTCTTCCTCGTAACAGAACTTACGTAGCATATTCTTTAACGTTTGATGACATTGTTATAGAACTCCCTGACTGGCGGGGTGGTACGCTGTAGACAGAGACCGTTTAACATGTAGTTCCTTGAGAACTTGGGTAAAAAGTTTGCTAGTGAAATTGGAACCTCTATCTGACTGTATTTCCTGAGGAATACCAAAGGAAGTAAACATGCGAATTAAACACTTAATTACACTCTTAGCAGAAATATTCTTTAAAGGAAAAGCTTCAGGGTACCTGGTAGTGGGACAAAGAACTGTTAAAATGTACTGGTTACCCTTCTTGGTCTTGGGCAATGGGCCTACTATGTCAATCACTAATTTCTGAAAAGGTTCACTAGGTACTTTAATGGGTTGAAGGGGATACGGAGGAATAGACTCGTTTGACTTGCCTACTAGTTGCCAAGTGTGGCAACATTTAACGAATCTACTTACCTCTGTTTTCATACCAGGCCAAAAGAATTCTGACAAGAGTCGTAAATAAGTTTTCTTAATACCTAAGTGTCCTGAATGCCCTGTATGAGCAATCTCTATTACCTGAGTCCTCAAGTTAACAGGTAGAACGAACAATTTGGTGACATTCTGCCCAGGTATCATCATCAGAAAGGTGACGAGGTTTATACAATCTCATAAGTATTCCTTCGTGCAAATAAAAGGAGGGAGTGTGTAGGATATCCTCCTTGGGAATAGCTCTGTTAAACAAGGGAGCTAAGGAAGGGTCGTTCTGATGAGCCTCTTTGATGCTCAGCTCAGAGGGTAGAGTAAGCAGGGTGGTTGGGGTGGTTGGAGAGGTAAGAGTTGGTTGGTTAACTTTTGCTTGGGATCGTGTAATAGCACAGGTTGGAAATAGGTTGGGTTGGGTTTGCTCTATGATAGAAGTTGGGTTATATGGTAGGGGAGAAGTAGAAACAATTAAAGGAGGATGGGCTAGTTCTCCTGCTAGATCGTTACCTAGAATAAAATCTGCTTCAGAGACAGGTAGGGTTGCCGTTTCACTTACTTCTACGGAGACAGTATCCTTGATGAGTACACAGTTCAGGTGCACCTTTGCCAGAGGTACTGAGAAGGGGTTGTGGAAGTCCTGCAAGTATATACGTTCTCCTGTATAATTACGTTGGACTCCCGGCAGCGCTGACTGAAGTAGCAAGGACTGTGCTGCTCCTGTGTCCCGTACTATTCGGAGGTTGTGTTCTACGTGGTCTGGACCAAGCGATACTGTTCCCGTTGAACGGAAAGGCTGAAAAGGATCTACAGAATTGGCAGTAGAATGGTTAAAGGAAGCTACAGATTTTATATTCTTTTGAGCTACTTTACATTTTGGGTCTGGGCAATTTGCAATTATGTGTCCTGGTTTCTTACAGAAGAAACAAACAGGGGAACTAGGGTTATCAATTTTCCCATCTTTACTACCACTAGTTGGTTTTACATGAGATTGTTGGTGGTTACTGTCCTTTCCGACATTTTTGTGAATCAATAAGAGGGTATCAGTCAATTTGGCTGCTTTCATAAGGTCAAATTCCTCCCTGTCAACAATGTGAATTTTCAAGTAGTGAGGAATTTTACGCACGAATTCCTCTAACGTGATCAAGTTCACTACTTCCTCAAGATTATCGGCTGATGCTGATTTAATCCACTTTCTTAATGCTCGTAGTTTGTCTGACGCGAATTCCATATATCGCTTGTTTGCGAAAACGTCGTCATAACTCAAAATATCGAATTTTTCAGGAGAGGCATTTTAAAGTTTCAAAACGCTCTCAATATTATAAAAAGCCATCAAATACCATAGGTGGAACATTTTTTGGAGCATCAAATACGCCTCTAAAGTTTATAGAAGTTGAAACAATCATAATCTTTACTAAGTCTAAAATATTTGTTGGAACAAGTTGGAACATGTAAGGTTATGTCGTTGGGACATTTAGCACTCCCTAGCGGTCAATTTTTGAGCTACAGATATGACACTGTTACCAAAAAAATCCGTGTTTGAAGATGAATATGTCTGTATAGATAACTCAAAAATTCAGTTTTTTGAGTTATGACGACGTTTTCGCAAACAAGCGATATGTCTGATGGTTAAGTTTGTTAGAATTTCGAAAGGCTTGTCGATAACCTTCGGTGGAAATTTCATAAGCGGAAAGAATTGCCTGTTTGACCGTTTCGTAGTCAGTGTTATTTTCCAGATTGTTACATACTTGTAAACTTTTTGTAGACAGTTTTGGTTTAATTAGCCATATCCAATCTGCTTGAGGAATTGCAAAATGTTTACTTCTTCAAATTCTCGAAGAAATAAGGTTGGATTCTCGTCTGAGAAGGAGGGAATAAGTTTGGTGTACTGCAAGAGATCTAACTTACTTGAATTTGAAACCATTTGTTGACTTGGGGTCGATAGTTCGAGCCTTTTTAGTTCGAGTTCGTGCTGTCTTTGAAACTGTTTTTGTTCTTTATCATGCTGTCTTTGCTCTTTATCATGCTGTCTTTGCTCTCTTTCACGCTGCACTTCGAGTTCCTTAATTTGCAGTTCATGCTTCATCTTCCTTTCAAGTATCTGATATTCTAGATGGTCTAATTGAGTCTCCTTCGTAGGACTACTGTCTAATTTGGCTGCAACTGTTTGTTCTAAACGTTCAAATTCTCTACCTTTGTCTTCCATTTTCTTTAACTGATCTACATGACTCAATATTAGTTGGATTAATTCAGTTCTACTAATGTTCGCTGGATAAGTTAATTCCCATCTTGTTGCTATTTCTTTCAGACATTCTTTATTTGGGTTCTGAATTATCAGTTCTTCCACCGAGGGGTTCTCAACAAAGTTTTCGATATTCAGTTCTGACATCGCGAAATTTTTACTCGCTAACAGTTGCTACTAAGCAAGGTACTGCGCTTGGTTCGCTTACGTGGTATACCGGACAAGAAATACAAGTAGAATTATAATACTCGACTCCCACGAATATTATAAATCTTTAGGACAGAATACATTAACCAAAACTACATGCCGTAAGTAGGATAGAATTATCATTCCCACACATATCCTAAACGGATCCTACTTCAGTACTCTTATGAAATTTACAGCTGAAAGAGTTTAACGTGGTCATGTGCAATGGCGTATTTACGATTAACTGATTGATCACTCTTGGACCAATTATTACTTTACTGGGGTACTGAGTTACAAGTTTACCGGACAGATGGACAATTTCGATGGTTGTGGGAATGCTAACTTATGTATTACGTTTCGCTTGTATATCTCACACCTTCTTAGTTTTTGTTCGGGTAAGAGGATCCAGGATGGGCCCCCATTCTATTTTATGCCTTCCGCAAGGATATAAGGAAATATGTCTAGGAGGGGTTCGTACTTTGTGGCCTTGATGTGGTTAAGGCAAATCCAAATGGAAGTTAACATAATTAACTAATTTAATTTATAACAAAAAGTCAAAACAAATGTAATAACTTTACAACAACAAAATCAATCAATAGACAATTCCTCAACCTAAACCGAAACCAAGTCATGAGATTACAGTTACGTGGGTACACAATGGGATTAGAGCGAAAGCGATGTGGGAGGTAAGTTACGCCTCGATAGCCAACGAAAATTGTCCGCTTAGAAGCCGGCGGAATTTAATATATATAGTGTTGGTGAGGACGGGAGGAAGGAGAAGGATGAGCCGGACAGGACTAGTTTAAGTCTGTCGGACGAGTAAGGAGTAGAAACGACCACACGTATACAAGCAATTTACAGTACATACATAATTATCCAACAAGTACAGAGTATTATACATATACAGACATTTTAAATACATGGAGGATGGTGGGCCATCACAATATATATATATATATATATATATATATTACAAGAGATTACAAAGGCAGAGCATGCCAACAGGAGATCTTTTGGTCCATAACTAAGTTGGATGCAAAAAAAATTATAATAATGATAAAAAAAATATATAATAATACATACATACTTACATATATCAAGGTTTTTACCCCCTTACTAGGGAGGTAGCCAAAAAGGAAAAGGCATAAAATCATTCCCACCCATTCCATCCCTGAAAACACTCCACACCCCTCCACCCTCCCTCCCATCTTAGCACCTCCTGGATGACGGGTCATCCCTGCACCTTGTCCACTGCCCTGGGTCAGAAGCAGTGTCGCAAGACACAGCACATCCACAGCAAGGCCACTTCATTAAATGATATAAATGATAAATGCATATAGTTAAATAATAAACAAACAGGTAAATAGTAAATAATAATAAATTGATATATAGCTAATAATAAATGTGAATCAAGCTAAGAAGAAACAGACAAATGATTGCATACATACATACATACATATACCAAGGCTTTTTCCCCCTTCCAAGGGAGGTAGCCAAAAAGGGAAAGGCATAAAAACACTCCCACCCATTTCATCCCTAAATACACTCCACACCCCTCCCACCCTTCCTCTCATCTGAGCACCTCCTGGATGACGGGTCATCCCTGCACCCTGCCCACCGCCCTGGGTCAGAAGCAGTGTCGCAAGACACAGTACATCCACAGCAAGGCTGCTTCATTTAATCGGCGACCCCCCCTCTCCGTCCCCCTTTGCATATAAGGAGAGGACGGGGAGAAATCCCTTCGGGCTGCGTCAAAATTTACTCACACATATTTCTCCTCATGCAGTCACAACATCATCCATATACAACCATTCTCCACTCACCTCTGTCTTCCGTCCTCTCCCTTCCTTCCTCAACAGACATTCCCCTCTTCCCCAAAGCCCCCTTCACCCCATCCATCCACCTCATCCTAGGACGTCCCCTCATGTTCACTCCCTCCACATCTGCCTTCCATACCTCTTTTACTAGTCTTTCTTCACTCATTCTTTCCATGTGTCCAAACCATCCTAATATTCTTTCATCAACCCTCTCTCCCAAAACCTTTTTCACCCCTGTTCTCCTCCTCACCTCCTCATTTCTCACTCTATCTAGCCTAGTAACCCCCACCATACTTCTCAGACACCTCATCTCAAACACATTCAAACTCCTTCTCTCTTCTTCTCTTATGTTCCACGTTTCTGCCCCATACAGTGCTGTTGGCACAATCACTCCTTCATACAGTCTCCTCTTCGCATCCATTCCCAAATGTCTATTTCTCATTACACTCTTTAAACCACCAAGGCATTTACTCGCTTCTCTCAATCTACATTCTACCTCCACCTTCACTCCACCTTTTCCTGCTACACTTGCACCCAAGTATCTAAAACTATCCACTTCCTCCAGTCGCTCTCCCTTAATGTTCACTTCCAGTCTACTGCCACTTTCACCCCTTGTACATCTCATCACCTTACTTTTACCTACATTTATCTTTAGCTTTCTTCTATCACATACTCTCCCAAACTCTGCCACCAGCTTCCTCAATCCCTCCTCTGACCCTGCCACAAGCGCAGTGTCGTCCGCAAACAACAGGTGGCTCACCTCCCACTTTTCTCCATTTTCTTTAACCATCTCCAATCCCTGACTCACTACCCTAGCATTCACCTCTCGCACCACTCCATCCATGTATAAGTTGAACAGCCAGGGCGACATAACGCATCCTTGACGAAGTCCCACCTTTACTTCAAACCACTCACTCTCTCCATTTCCAATCCTAACACATGCTCTACTACTCACATAAAAACTCTTGACAGCTCCCAAAAGCTTTCCTCCTATCCCATAAATCTGCATAACCTCCCACAGTGCCTTTCTGTCTACCCTATCATAAGCCTTTTCCAGATCCATAAAAGCCCAAAAAACATCCTTCCCCTTTCCTATAGCTTTCTCACATATCTGTCTTACCACAAAGATCTGATCCACACAACCTCTACCCGTCCTAAATCCACACTGTTCCTCACCAATTACTCCTTCTGTTCCTCTCCTAATCCTCTCAATTAAGATTCTCCCATAAGCCTTCCCTACTACACTCAACAGGCTAATCCCTCTGAAACTACTACATTCACACTTGTCCCCTTTTCCCTTGTAAAGAGGAACTATACAGGCACTACTCCAGTCCTCCGGTACTCTACCCTCTCTCCAGCAAACATTAAATAATCTCACCAACCAGTCCACCATCACTGAACCTCCCTTTTTCAGACATTCTTCAAAACAAATAAATAATATAAAATAAATGACAGTCATTACAGCATCTTGCTTAGTTGTTTATCTAAATGATTCTTAAAGGTTCAAACTGAACTACATTGCACTGCCTCTGCAGGAAGTTTATTCCATTCATTAACTGCATGGTTGGTGAAGTTGTTTCTACACACTTCCAAATTAAATCTATTTCCTGACAGCTTGAGACTATTGTTTCTTGTCTGATTCTCATTCATTGTGAACATTTTGTCATTTTGATGTTGTCAGTTCCCTTTTGAATCTTAAAAACCTTTATCGAGTCACCTCTGAGTCTACGCTTTTTTAGGAAAAACAGATTCATATGTTTTAGTCATTTTTCATATGATTTATTTTTTAGATTTGGAATCCGTTTTGTGGCTTGCTGTTGTACTTTTTAATATCTGTCAATGTTTTTAATGAGATTCGGTGACCATACAGAAACAACACATTCCAAATGTGGACAAACTAAAGATTTATATAGCTTGTTAATGAGAGATAGACTTTTGAATTCAAAAGATCATGCAATCAGTCCAAGAATCTTATTTGCTTTCTGAGAGGCTGAAATACAGTGCTTAGATGATTTGAGATCATTACTGATAATTATGCAGAGATCCTTTTCACTATCCACTTTTATTAATGAATTTCCAAATAACTTGTAATTGTACTTACTGTTATTTTTACCTATGTGCATTACCTTGTATTTACTTGTGTTAAATTTCATTAGCCACTTTTCAGACCATTTCTGTAATTTATTTAAATCTTCTTGAATATCTAATTTGGTTAAGTGATTATTTGCATTCTGCACAGTTTTGTATCATCAGCAAATTGGAGGCAATAGATTTTAGTCCATGGTTTGTATCATTTATACAAAGAATAGAAGTGGCCCAAGAATGGAACCCTGAGGAACTCCACTCATAACATTTTTACATCTAGAATTCTTTCCATTTAAAAGAACTCTGTTTTCAATCATTCAACCAATTACTAGTCCAACTTAATAGGCTACCACTTATTCCGTGTGAAGCTAAGTTAGTAGTCTTTTGTGGGGTACAGTATCAAAAGCTTTTGCAAAGTCTAGATATATTAAATCTATATTATTTCTTTTGTCATAACTCAAGATGACTGTGTTGTAGAAATTGACTAAGTTAGTCACACAAGAATGTTTACATCTGAATCCATGCTGGCTATCATTTATCAAACAGTTACTTTCTAAATGATGTTCGACATTTGTATATATATTGTCATTGTTTCCTTACTCTGTACCTTTGAAAATGTCTTAAATAGACAAAAACATTTGGTCACCTTTCATTTTATTTTCTAAGTGGTTTTATTACACATACCTGTAACTGTATAGCACTATACATATACAATTATGAAAACAACACAATCACTTGTCACTATTTGGATATATAAACTTCAGAGGTATTTGCTAGCTGTTGTCTTTGCCGAAAACAAGTTCTCTAAATTGGATATAATGCAGTAAAAATAAATAGATATATAAAACTAGTATTAACCCCTTCCATACGGTGCCGCACACGTAGGCGTCATGGGGAGCGAGTGTATTCGCGAGGCTGCCATATCGGCGTCTTGATTATATTTATTGTAGTCGCCCCTCCATAATGACATTCTTTCTAATTCTTTTGTAATCGCATTTTCTATGGTTATCAAAATTCACGGGTGAAGAGAGAACGATCGATATAAGCGGTGACTATATTTTATGATGCGAGTATTATTACGACACGTCGTACGGCTGGCATTGGCTGCTGCCACCGAGATCTAAGTCCATGACGCCTACGTGTGCGGCACCGTATGGAAGGGGTTAAGGGATTATGAAAAATAACTATCATTAGGTGTCAGAGGGTAATGACAAGCATTTTACTTTATCTTTAGAGAGACCAATGATGGGTACTTGCTTCTGGTGTTCTTGTAAGATGAATAACTGATTGCCTATTTTCAAAACTCATCAACCTCAACCCCCTTCATGGAAAGGAGGAAATTGAAAATATTTCTTGATATTTACACCTAGGGAGTGAACAAACATGTGACAAAGATTAGTGGAAAGAAAAAGCAGAAACAGAACTGGTTTAACAAAAAGTGTGAGATTGCATTAAAGGACAGAGATGTGGCTGGGGGAAAATTGAGGAAGAGAAGCATTAAAACAAAAGAAGCTTACAAACTAGAAATGACTACAAGAATTTGCAGGAAGTAAGAAAGTAATTTTGAAAGAGATGTTGTAAATAATTGCCAAGATGAACTGAAACTGCTTTACAGGTTTATAAATGGTAAATTGAGAAACAGGAAAGTAATCTCCAAGTTAATAATAGGTGGTGAGGTCTTTGAAGAGGCCTCAGCTCAGGCAGAAATAATGAAAGTTTCCAATTGGTCTTTACAAAGGAGAACACTTTTTTGGAGGAAAGTGAGGGGAGCAAAAAACCAGGTTTTGAAGATAGGAATGTAGAATTGAGGGATGTGGTCACTCCAGGAATCACTGGATGTGACACGTGCTTCAGGACCAGACGGAATCTCAAACTGAATACTTAAAGAATGTAGGGAACAACTAGCAGACAAGATTCAGTCTTGTTACATGTTCATTGAAAAAGGCATTGTACCATTTGATTGGAAAAAGGTAAATGTGGTGCCAATTCACATAGGTGGAATTCACAGGTTTCAGATTGGAGTTCACTTTGAGGTGCTTTGTTTATGAATACTGAGCTAAAATAGTTGTTTCAAATATTGCACATTCCTTCATTTGAATATTCAAGTTGACTGTCAGCAGATAATAGTGGACCAATGTGATTCCCAACAACCTTTTTATCTCTAATGTAACTATAGAATTCTTTGGGATTCTCTTTTTCAGATCTCTTCTGTAACTATCCTTTTTAAGTTTCTTCTTGTGTCCTCTGGTTTTTCTTTTATTCCACTTTAATAAGTCATCTCTTTCAAGGACTTCCAACCCTTTCGTAACTCTGTATATGGTTAGCAGTTCTCTTTTTCTTCTTTGTTCCAGGGTAGGTAGTTCAAGTTTATCGAGTCTTTGTTCATATGTCAAATTGGAGTGTTGGTTCCATCTTTGTCATTGCTCTTTGATTTCTTTCTAATTTCTTTGTTCTTTTTAGTACTAGGTGTCCATAGTGTTGCTTCATACTCCAATTTTGGTCTTATCAATGTAACTAATATTATTTTTAACACTCATCCATGTAGTCAAAAGCCACTTTCATTGATCTTAATAAATTGAGTTTCTCTGACCAATTTGTTGATATGTTTGTCTGGTGTCATGTCATTTGTAATAGTTACTCCTATGTCCCTTTCCAAGTTGACTTTTTTAATTTCCTTTGTATCAATTTTGTATTGTCCTGATATTCTGTTTTTGCTTTTTCCAAGTTCCAATATACTACATTTCTTGATGTTGAAATTCACTTCACTCTTCTGACTCCATTTCCAGATTTTATCCAGGTCTTGTAATGATTTGCAATCTTCTTCTGTACTTACTCTCTTAAGTAGTTTTGCATTATCTGCAAAAAAGTTCATATAATGTTCCACACCATCCATGTCATTTATGTATATGGCAAACATAATTGGAGCCAGTACAGAGCCTTGTGGGACTCCACTTATCATTTCTTCCCAATTTGAGTTCTTGTCTCCGAGTAACACTCATTTTTCTCCTGTTCAAGAAATATTTCTGCCATTCCAATAACTTTCCTTGTATTCCACATATTTCAATTTTTTTTAGTAGGCGTTTGTGTGGTACTTTGTCAAATGACTTCTATAAATCTAAGAAGGCACAATCTGCCCATCGGTCAGGGTTAATGTGTTATATATGAGTTGCTTTGTGTGGTGGGTTGCATATCTTGTATAGTACTAATTTTACTTTTCAATGTGTCTTAATTGGCGTGTGCAATTTTATGACACTATAATGATTGTAAGATTATATAATTTATACTGGTCTATGGTTTATAATTATTTTCTTCTATTTGATTGGTATTTGAGTACTGCATGTTTACCTAGTTGTATTATACAGGAAGGAAGTTATGCTCGTAGTGACCCATCTTTGTATCTTTCAGCATCTAGTTTGTTCTTAAATTCTTATATAGTTTCTGCACACACTGTTGCCTCATCCATTTTGTTCCAGACATCTACCACTCTGTGTGAGAAACTATTCTTTTTCAGATCTCTTCTATAACTTTTCTTTTTAAGTTTCTTTTCATGTCCTCTTATTTTTCTTTTATCCCACTTAAATAAATCTTCTCTGTCAAGGACTTCCATCCCTTTCATAACTCTGTATATGGCCAGTAGATCTCCTCTGTCTCCTCTTTGTTCCTGGGTTGGTAGTTCCAGATTGGACAATCTTTGTATGTTAATTTAGAAAGTGTTGGTGCCACCTTTGTCGTTGCTCTTTGAATTATTTCTAATTTCTTTTTTGTTCTTTTTTGTGCTGGGTGTCCATAGTGTCACAGCATACTCCAATCTTGGTCTTATAAGTGTGACTGATATTTTCTTTACCATTACCTCATCTAAGTAGTCAAAGGCCACTTCTCTTGATCTTAGTAGATTGAAGTATTTTTAGGGCTATTTTGTTAATATGCATGTCTGGTGACATGTCTTTGTTAATAAATTTACTCTTGGGTCCATTTCCAAGCTAACTTTTTTTTTACTGCCTTTGTACCAATTTTATATTGCCCTGATATTCTATTTTTACTTTTTCCAAACTCCATTATACTACATTTTTTGATGTTGAAGTGATCAACATATTTGTTAATTGGCATATTTATTTATTAAGGCATTTATTTTATATATATATTTTTTCTATGCAGGTGCTGCTCATGGGAGAAGAAGTAGCCCAGTATGATGGAGCATATAAAGTTTCTCGAGGGCTGTGGAAGAAGTATGGTGACAAGCGTGTCATAGACACCCCAATTACAGAGATGGGCTTTGCAGGAATAGCAGTTGGGGCAGCTTTTGGAGGACTTAGACCTGTGTGCGAGTTTATGACCTTCAACTTTTCTATGCAAGCCATTGACCAGGTCATCAATTCTGCAGCCAAAACTTTTTATATGTCTGCTGGAAACGTAAGGCATCATACCTTGTTTTTTTTATTTTTTATCCTGGTTTTCTATGTTTATGATTAATACTAATTTTGCTTGAGTTTGAGATCCAGCACTATAAAAATGGTAGAAAATTTTAAGTTTGTGTATGTATATCTACATTTTCAGCATCCAAAGTAATGATGCAAAACGTGCTGTGATATCACTTTTGGTGCAAAACAAGCCACTCTAAAAACGGCTCAGAAAAGTGCCCCTAGGTAACTCGATATGTTTGGTTGCCTCAGTGTGAGCTGTCCCTTCATTCTGAGTGGATGTGTGTGTTTCTGCTGTACCCTGTGTATTTTGTGTGAGATACTGCATTACTTTCACATCTCTTGTGTGACAGTGGGTCTGATGAAAGAGTTTTTTGAAAAGCAAATTGTAGCTCTTAAGTTCCCTGATCTATGTTGGAAAAGACAACAAAAAATAGCTGCTATTATGGGTGTAACACTGCGAATTGTAGAGGTGGACAAAAGATAAACAGGGACCCAGGAAGCTGCAACCTCCCACTTCAAAAGAGGTCAGGGCATTCTCATGTAATGTCTGAAAGAACCCTGAAAGTGCTGAAGTATCAGGTCAACATTGAGCTTATCATCATTGCAAAAGAATTGAAAGAAAATAACCTGAAGCTCCTTTAGGATGTCTTAGTGGAGGTGATACAGGAACACCTCTGTAACAACCTCAAATTTGAGTATTGTGCGCAATGAAAGAAGACCAACAGTCTTTCCCAGGCACTCTGTATATTTGGTGATAGTCCTTGTTTCCTACAAGTTGTGAAGCCACACTTGGTCACCAGGAGAATAGGTGGTTGGCCTGGAACGCTGAAGATATTGTTGTACCATTTCCTGGCCAGCCACATGAAATACTAAAAAAAAAGGAGGAAACTTAGTAATTATGGGTGATTTTAACTCTAAAGAAATATATTGGGAAGAGATGACAGTGAAAGATGTAGAGCATCTTTGGGGAAATATACTACTGGACATGACCATTGAATACACAATGACTCAAAGGGTAAAAGAAAATACCAGATATAGAAATAATGAACTGTTGAGACTAGATTTAATATTTATGTTAGAGTCAGGAATTGTGGATAAAATGGTGTACAAGGCACCAATTGGGAAGAGTGACCACATACTAATTGAGTTCGAACTAAAAGAAGAAATTTGGGAAGAAATTAGAAACAGAAAAGTAAGACTAATGTACAACAAAACTGATTTTGAGAAACTAGGGAAATTCTTTCAAGCAAATTGGGAAACTTCTTTAATAAAGAAACAGAGATGGAAGAGAAATGGACAATATTAAAAGAAATCTATAATGAAGGAGTGGATAAATATGTACCTACAAAAAACAGGAAAAGTTATACATTAGATACTGATACAACAAAAAATGTAGTGAGGCAAAGGATAGAAGAGACAAGCTTGGAAAAGTTAAAAAAAAAAAAAAAAAAAAAAAAGCTGGGCAAGTGACAAATATATATCAAACTAAGAAATGAATATGTGAAAACATACAGGGAAGAAAAAACAAACTATGAAAAAGACGTAATAGACAAATGCAAGGATCAACCTAAATTATTCTACAGATATGTAAATGATAAATTAGAAAATAAACAGGAAAGAATGAAATTACGTCAAGGAAATGCAGAATATATAGATGTAGAAATGGCTGAAATTATGAACAAACATTTCAAATCTGTATTCACAAATGAAAATATAATTGGGATGAAGGAAAGGGAGAAAGATCCCTCCCATTGAAGGAAATTATTGTGACATAGAAGGAAATAAGGGACCAAATAATAAACCTTAATGTCAGAAAATCACACCCTGGATGGAATTGCAGATTGGATACTAAAAGAATGTATAGATGAACTAATGGACAAAATATATAAGATGATACATTGCTCACTCAAAGATTGGGAGGCAAAATTAAGCGAAAGACCTGTAGATCAGATGTGGGAAATATTTCAAAATACGCTCACTAAGATGATTCATACTTACATTCCTTTTAAGGACAGATGTCCCCCAAATCAGGCTTGCCCAAAATGGCTTGACAAAGAAACTGAAAAAAGTATTGCTAAAAAGAGACAGGCTTATAAGAAATATAAGTGCTCGGGTGCATCTAATGACATCAAAGTTATGTATTAATACAGAGAGATTTAATAGAAACACTAAATAAATGAAAACGACAATACAAAATGAATATCCCTGGTAAATCCAAAGAAAATCCCAAATAATTCTATAGTTACATTAGAGATAAAAAGGTTGTTGGGAATCACATTGGTCCACTATTATCTGCTGACGGTGAACTTGAATATTCAAATCAAGGAAAGTGTGATATTTTAAACAATTATTTTAGCTCAGTATTCATAAACAAAGCACCTCAAAGTGAACTCCAAGCTGAAACCTGTGAAAAGTCTAGGGTAAACTTACTTCGGTAAATATAACAAAAGAAAAAATTAAAAGGTGTATAGAAAAACTCAAAGTTAATAAAACACCAGGGCCTGATGGTTGGCATCCAAGAATCTTAAAGGAAATGAAAAATGAGATTGTTGTTCCATTAGAAATTATTTTCAAGAAATCCATCATATCCGGAGATGTCCCAAGAGAATGGAAGCTAGCTAACATTACTTCCATATTCAAAAAAGGTGACAAAAAGAATCCAGATAACTACAGGCCTATAAGTTTGACTTCAATCGTAGGAAAAATTATGGAAACTATCATCAGAGATGCTATCGAACATCATTTAGAAAGTAACTGTTTGATAAATGATAGCCAGCATGGATTCAGATGGAAACGTTCTTGTGTGACTAACTTACTCGAATTCTACAGCACAGTTATCTCGAATTATGACAAAAGAAGCAATGTATATTTAATATATCTAGACTTTGCAAAAGCTTTTGATACTGTCCCCCATGAAAGACTACTTACTAAATTAGCTTCACACAGAATAAGTGGTAGCCTATTAAGTTGGACTAGTAATTGGTTGAATGGTTGAAAACAGAGTTGTTTTAAATGGAAAAACTAGTAGATAGAAAAATGTTACAAGTGGAGTTCCTCAAGGTTCCGTTCTCATGCCACTTCTATTCATAGTATATATAAATGATATAGACCATGGACTAAAATCTACTGTTTCCAAATTTGCTGATGATACAAAACTGTGCAGAATGGCAAATGATCACCTAAACCAATTAGATATTCAAGAAGATTTAGATAAATTACAGCAATGGTCTGAAAAATGGCTAATGAAATTTAACACAAGTAAATGCAAGGTAATGCACATAGGTAAAAATAACAGTAAGTACGATTACAAGTTATTTGGAAATTCGTTAACAAAAGTGGATAGTGAAAAAGATCTCAGCGTAATTATCAGTAATGATCTCAAATCATCCAAGCAGTGTATTTCAGCCTCTCAGAAAGCAAATAAGATTCTAGGACTGATTGCGCGATCTTTTGATTTCAAAATTCCATCACTCATTAACAAGCTATATAAATTGTTAGTTCGTCCACATTTGGAATACAGTATGCTGTTTCCGTATGGTCACCGAATCTCATTAAAGACATTGACAGATTGGAAAAAGTATAATGGCGAGCTACAAAACTGATTCCAAATATAAAAAATAAACCATACAAAGATTGACTAAAACATATGAATCTGTTTTCCCTAAAAAGGCGTAGACTCAGAGGTGACTTGATACAGGTCTTTAAGATTTTAAAGGGAATTGACAACATCAAAAATGACAACATTTTCACACTGAATGAGAATCTGACAAGAAACAATGGTCTCAAACTGTCTGAAAATAGATTTAATTTGGAAGTGGGTAGAAACAACTTTGCCAACCGTGTAGTTAATGAATGGAATAAACTTCCTACAGAGGCAGTGCAATGTAATTCAGTTCGAAGCTTTAAGAATCCTTTAGATAAACACCTAAGCAAGATGCTGTAATGACTCATTTATTTTATATTATTTGTTTTGTTATCGTTTGTCCGTTTGTTTATTATTATTTTTTTATTCTCATTTATTATTAGTTATGTCAATTTATTATTACTATTTACCTGTTTATTATCTAACTGTACCTATGCAATTATTTATTTTATTATTTACATTATTTATTTTATATATTATTTACATTTATTGTTTTTATTTATTCATTTATTTGTTTATCATTATTATGATTTTTTTCGTGCAACCGACCTAGATATGGACCAAAAATTCTCCTGTCGGCAAGCTCCACCTTTGTAATCCTTTGATTGGAAAAATGTCAATATTGTTCCAATATGTAAAGGGGGAGATAAGGAAGACCCAAGAAACTATAGACCAGT
>NC_134816.1:10078075-10093220 GCF_046742065.1 Oratosquilla oratoria
GTACTGCTAGATATGACCATGGAGTACACAATGACCCAATGGGTCCGTGAAAACACAAGGTACAGAAATAATGAAGAGCCATCGAAACTAGATCTAATATTTACAACAGAGCCTGAAATAGTGCATAAAGTCCAGTATGAGACACCAATTGGAAAGAGTGACCATGTACTCATCGAAACTATACTAAAGGAAGAAATAGACATAGAGAGGAACGAAAAGCATAGGAAAGGAAGACTGAGGTACAACAAAACAGACTTTACAAAACTAAAGACATTCTTCCGGAATGCAAACTGGGAAATATTTTACAGGGAAGAAACAGCAGTGGAAGAGAAATGGAATATATTGATGGAAAACTACAATGAAGGGGTAAACAGGCATGTACCAAGACAAAAGCGAGAGAGAGAGTACATTAAATGTTGGTTCAACAAAAGATGCAGGGAGGCAAAAGACAGAAGGGACAAAGCTTGGAAAAAGTGGAGAAAAGACAAAAAACAAAGCAAATGGCAAATTTATGTTAACTATAGAAATGAGTATGTTAATGTGAGAAGAGAGGAGAAAAGGAACCATGAGAAGGATATTATAGACAAATGCAAAGAGCAACCCAAACTATTCTATCGGTATGTGAATGGTAAACTTAAAAACAAACAGGAATTGGTGAAACTATGCCAAGGAAACATAGAATACACAGAAGATTTAGAGATGGCCGAAGTCATGAACAATCACTTTAAATCTGTTTTCACCAGAGAGAAAATACCGAATTGTGACATAGACAAAAACAAGAAATCTCCCCTCATGAATGAGTTTACAGCATCACTAAAGGAAATATCAGAACATTTATCAAGGCTGGATGTCAGAAAATCACATGGCCCAGACGGTATTGCAAATTGGATTCTAAAGGAGTGCAAAGAAGAACTAACAGACAAAATACACATCTTAATAAACAGCTCACTCAAAGAAGGAAAGATACCCGAGGACTGGAAAAACGCTAACATTGTACCAATACACAAAGGAGGAAACAAAGAAGAACCCACCAACTATAGGCCAGTATCACTAACAAGCACCATTGCCAAAATTTGTGAGAAAATAATCAAGAATAGATGGGTAAAACATCTGGAAGACAATGACATATTAAACCCAAGACAATTCGGATTCAGACAAGGAAGATCATGCTCCACAAACTTAATATGCTTTTACTCAAGACTAATAGACATAGTGCAAGAAAGAAATGGATGGGCTGATTGTGCATTCCTAGACTTGCAAAAAGCCTTTGACAAAGTACCACACAGAAAACTACTAAAAAAAACTGGAACACATAGGAGGAATACAGGGAAACCTACTAAAATGGATAGAGGACTTTCTGACTGGTAGAAAGATGAGAGTAGTGCTCAGAGAAAAATATTCAGACTGGAAAGAGGTGATCAGTGGAGTACCGCAAGGATCTGTGCTGGCACCAATAATGTTTGCTATCTATATGAATGACATGGATGAGGACATGAACTGCTACATGAGCTTCTTTGCCGATGACGCCAAACTGCTAAGGAAAATAGAAACTGATGAGGACTGTGAAGCACTGCAAGAAGACCTAAATAGGGTATGGAACTGGAGTCAGAAATGGGAAGTGGACTTTAATACTAATAAGTGTAGCATAATGGAGTTTGGAAAAAGCAAAAACAGAATATCAGGAAAATATACAATTGGAACCAAAGAAGTAAAGAAAGTAGGATCCGAAAAAGATTTGGGAGTAATTATCACGAACGACTTGTCCTATGATATACAGATTAACAAAATTGTCGGGGAGACTTACAACTTGCTAAGATCAATAAAAGTGGCGTTTACATACTTGGACAAAGACATGATGAAAAAAATATTGGTTACATTGATAAGGCCTAGATTAGAGTATGCAGCGACATTGTGGTCCCCCAGTACCAAAAAGAATATAAAGAAAATAGAAAGAATCCAAAGAGCAGCTACAAAAATGGCACCTGCACTTGCAAACCTATCATACGAAGAGAGATTGGCTAAACTGGAGTTACCGACACTGGAGCAAAGAAGAGAGAGAGGTGACCTATTGACCATCTACAGAATCATGAAAGGCACAGAGGTACTCGATAGTGAGAACTTACTTAACTGGGACAAAAGAAACACAAGAGGACATGGAAAGAAAATAAAAAAACATAGCTATAGAAGAGAACTGAAGAAAAACAGTTTTCCTCATAGAGTTTTGGACACTTGGAACAAACTGGACAATGGAATAGTATGCGCAAAAACCATTCATGAGTTTAAAAACAAACTAGACACTGCAAGATACAAAGGCGGGACAACACGAGCATAGCTCCCCTTCCCGCAAAATACAACTAGGTAAATACAACTAGGTAAATACACCTGCACTTGCAAACCTATCATACGAGGAGAGATTGGCTAAACTGGAGTTACCGACACTGGAGCAAAGAAGAGAGAGAGGTGACCTATTGACCATCTACAGAATCATGAGAGGCACAGAGGTACTCGATAGAGAGAACTTACTTAACTGGGACAAAAGAAACACAAGGGGACATGGAAAGAAAATCAAAAAACATAGCTATAGAAGAGAACTGAAGAAAAACAGTTTTCCTCATAGAGTTTTGGACACTTGGAACAAACTGGACAATGAAACAGTATGCGCAAAAACCATTCATGAGTTTAAAAACAAACTAGACACTGCAAGATACAAAGGCGGGACATCACGAGCATAGCTCCCCTTCCCGCAAAATACAACTAGGTAAATACAACTAGGTAAATACATATACACATACATATACACATACATATACATACTGTAGATATAATTTTCATAAATTTCAGATCCATGTACCCATTGTTTTCCGTGGCCCCAATGGTGCAGCAGCAGGTGTTGGAGCTCAACACTCGCAGTGCTTTGGAGCCTGGTATGCTCACTGCCCTGGTCTCAAGGTAAGACTTCAAACAATTGAACTTTTGCTTCAATTTTTTCACATGATAGAAATACTTTTAGTTTTTATTATTACTGTTAAACTTTCCCAAGTCATATATGAGTATAGTTCAGTCCCACTATTTGCTGTCTTAAGATAATGAAGCTTCTACTAATAGCGAAAATCTGCAGATGTTTTTCTAGACCTCCCCTGCATGCTTCCAGGTCTGTGAAGTCATATGCTTTGTAGAAACCCTGTCTTAATAAACTTACTATGGCCTATTAATGTAAATATAGTACAGTATTATACATGAGGTGAAATGGGTTGGGGAGATGGGGGGGGGTGAGGTAGTATGTGTGAGCAAAATTTGACGCAGCCCGAAGGGATTTCTCTCCGTCTTCTCCTTTCTGCATGAGGGGACGGAGAAGGGAGGGGGGGTCGCCGATTTAATGAAGCGGCCTTGCTGTGGATGTGCTGTGTCTTGTGAAACTGCCTCTGACCCAGGGCAGTGGACAAGATGCGGGGATGCCCCTTCATCCAGGAGGTGCCAAGAAAAGAGGGAGGGTAGAGGGTGGAGGGGAGTGGAGTGTATTTAGGAATGGAATGGGTGGGAATGGTTTTTATGCCTTTTTCTTTTTGGCTACCTCCCTTGTAAGGGTGGAAAACCTTTGGTATATGTATATATGTACTTTTTATCATGTACTTGTTTCCATCGAAAACTCTTGTTTTAAAATCAGCATCACTAAGCACAATTAATTTGTGGTTTTATTCTATAAGCCAGTAGTACATAATCACTAAAACAATATACAGGTAAACGTCGACTTACGATGGCATTAGGTTTCGATAGAGCCATCGTAAGACGATCTCATCGTAAGTCGATCCCCACTCTGTTCCGTGGTCACTGTACCTAGCCTACCTGTATATTAACCACCAGAGATACTGAATATAGCCTATTAAACATGTACAGTAGTTTATTCAATTATTTTTATCCTTTTTACCATATTCAAACACTATAATATGTATTTTCAGTACGGACCTGAAATATCGCGGGCAGCATCAAATGCCAGCCGTTCGACGTGACTTAATAATACTCTCATCATAAAATATAGTCACCGCTTATATCGATCGTTCTCTCTTTCACCCGCGAATTTTGAAAACCACAGAGAATGGGATTTAGGGCGCATTTGAGAGAATGTAAAAACACAGGGGCGACTACAATAAATATAATCAAGACGCCGATATGGCAGCGTCGCGAATCCCTTGCTCCTCATGACGCCTACGTGTGCGGCACCGTATGGAAGGGGTTAAATCATCATATCGTCGTCGTCGTCGTCGTCATCGTAAAGTCGAACAATCGTAAGTCGCGGCCATCGTAAGTCGACGTTTACCTGTATAAATGCATAAAAAAAAAAAATCAAATAATACTTATTATTATGTTGATGATGAACACCAATGACTTATTAAACAAAACAAACCTTAATATAAACTTTAAAAATGGTAATGAAATACACATGATACTATTAGAAAGATGCCACATGTTTTAAATTTAGCAATTTTTAAGCCTCTCACATCTTACATTGTATTTTTGAATAACAGAACTATTAACCTCTTCAGTATGGGCCAAAATCTCGCGGGCAGCATTAGCTGCCAGACGTACGATGTGTCGTAATAATACTCGCATCATAAAATATAGTCACTGCTTATATCGATCGTTCTCTCTTTCACCCGTGAATTTTGATAACCATAGAAAATGTGATGAAGACAGTTTCTCTAGTATGTCATTACGCAGGGGCAACTACAATAAATATAATCATGACGCCGATATGGCAGCCTCATGTATCCACTTGCTCCTCATGCCGCCTATGTATGCGGCACCGTATGGAATGGGTTAAGCCAAAATATATAAAGATGTATTGTTATACATTTACTTGTCCAAATACATAAAAAATCTTTACAAATGATTTGTTTGGCTATAAATTGCTGAAAAATAGGAGTAAATCCGTCCGCCAATTTTTTGCAATTATAAACAGGTAAAATCGACAGAGTCCACGGACACCCGGACGATTTACTCCCATATTACTCTTGCTTAATTTCTGTTGTAGAAAAAATGTATATATTATTTCTAGTTTAATCTTATATAAGAAATACAAAAGTAAAATTAAAAATTAATATAATTTGCTCTAACATTTACTCCAACGTGCTGTTACTTTAAAAGTATCGGCATCAGCAAAATATTGCCAATGTTGAATCCTGTCCTAAAAAAAATGCCAATTCTTGCTGATGCAGATTTTTGCTGATGCTGATTCTCCAATAAAGTGCCGATTCTCCAATAAAGTGCCAATTCTTGCCGATGCTGATTAATCGACACACCCCTAGTACATACATACATACATATACCAAGGCTTTTTTCCCCTTCCAAGGGAGGTAGCCAAAAAGGGAAAGGCATAAAAACACTCCCACCCATTTCATCCCTAAATACACTCCACACCCCTCCCACCCTCCCTCTCATCTGAGCACCTCCTGGATGACGGGTCATCCCTGCACCCTGCCCACTGCCCTGGGTCAGAAGCAGTGTCGCAAGACACAGCACATCCACAGCAAGGCCGCTTCATTTAATCGGCGACCCCCCCTCTCCGTCCCCCCTTGTATATAAGGAGAGGACAGGAAGAAATCCCTTCGGGCTGCGTCAAAATTTACTCACACATACTACCCCACCCCCCACCCCCCCGCCCATTCCTCCTCATGCAATCACAACATCATCCATATACAACCATTCTCCACTCACCTCTGTCTTCCGTCCTCTCCCTTCCTTCCTCAACAGACATTCCCCTCTTCCCCAAAGCCCCCCTTCACCCCATCCATCCACCTCATCCTAGGACGTCCCCTCATGTTCACTCCCTCCACATCTGCCTTCCATACCTCTTTTACTAGTCTTTCTTCACTCATTCTTTCCATGTGTCCAAACCATCCTAATATTCTTTCATCAACCCTATCTCCCAAATCCTTTTTCACCCCTGTTCTCCTCCTCACCTCATTTCTCACTCTATCCAGCCTAGTAACCCCCACCATACTTCTCAGACACCTCATCTCAAACACATTCAAACTCCTTCTCTCTTCCTCTCTTATGTTCCACGTTTCTGCCCCATACAGTGCTGTTGGCACAATCACTCCTTCACACAGTCTCCTCTTCGCATCCATTCCCAAATGTCTATTTCTCATTACACTCTTTAAACCACCAAGGCATTTACTCGCTTCTCTCAATCTACATTCTACCTCCACCTTCACTCCACCTTTTCCTGCTACACTTGCACCCAAGTATCTAAAACTATCCACTTCCTCCAGTCGCTCTCCCTTAATGTTCACTTCCAGTCTACTGCCACTTTCACCCCTTGTACATCTCATCACCTTACTTTTACCCACATTTATCTTTAGCTTTCTTCTATCACATACTCTCCCAAACTCTGCCACCAGCTTCCTCAATCCCTCCTCTGACCCTGCCACAAGTGCAGTGTCGTCCGCAAACAACAGCTGGCTCACCTCCCACTTTTCTCCATTTTCTTTAACCATCTCCAATCCCTGACTCACTACCCTAGCATTCACCTCTCGCACCACCCCATCCATGTATAAGTTGAACAGCCAGGGCGACATAACGCATCCTTGACGAAGTCCCACCTTTACTTCAAACCACTCACTCTCTCCATTTCTAATCCTGACACCCCTAGTAAAAAAAATTAAATGCAGGCCAGTGTTATTACTGTCTACCTCTTTCCTTCTATTCTTTTCTTCCCAATTGTGATCCTTCCTCAGAAATTATTTCATTTTCATAATGCCTGCAGCATGCAACATGATCACTGTTTGGTTGGTGATTGTCGTAGGTTACGTAAGGTGGACTTAATGCGGGCAAGATAAACTCCAAACGGGGAGTTTTCTTCTATTTATTAACAATAATGGGATCTGGTTTGAAATATAACAAACTACAAATGGGGCCTGTGGGCAAAATACAGTAAGTGCCAGGCCTTGACCTAGGGCACACCTTGCTGGCAGGCTCATCGACCTGCTCAGCCCTCTTCCTGGTAGGCTCTCGACCTACCCAGCTCTCCTGGTGGTTATATTATTGTCAGTTGATATAGGGGGCTAGTGGGTTCTCATAAGTAAAGGTGTTAGTCTTGTTATTCTATGCATTGTGGTAGTTTCTATGGGGGTTAGTCGTATGATTAATTAGTATGGTTAGGTATGTTATATATATGTTAGCATATGGGTAATATAATGGGGATAGGTATAATAAAGGGGGTTTAATTGGTCAGTCTGGTGGCATTTGGCATGTTCATGGCAATATCCTGTTTGTCTGATTTCTGCTGTGTTAGGTGTATGTTCTGGGAAAGCAAGGTAAGCAAGAGGTGAGTGCTGTGATGCAAGCATGTGGATCATGTGCATGGCAGGTGATCCAGAAATGATCAGTATCATTAATCATACATACATACATATACCAAGGCCTTTTCTCCCTTACAAGGGAGGTAGCCAAAAAGAAAAAGGCATAAAATCACTCCCACCCATTCCATCCCCGAATACACTCCACTCCCCTCCACCCTCCCTCCCATCTTAGCACCTCCTGGATGATGGGTCATCCCTGCACCTTGTCCACTGCCCTGGGTCAGAAGCAGTGTTGCAAGACACAGCACATCCAAAGCAAGGCCGCTTCATTAAATCGGTGACCCCCCCTCTCCGTCCCCCCATGCATAAAAGGAGAAGACGGAGAGAAATCCCTTTGGGCTGTGTCAAATTTTGTTCACACATATTACCTCACCCCCCATCCCCCCACCCATTCCACCTCATGCATCACAACATCATCCATATACAACCATTCTCCATTCACCCCTGCCTTCTTTCCTCTCCCGTCCTTCCTCAACAGACTTTCCCCTCTTCCCCAAAGCCCCCTTCACCCCATCCATCCTCCTCATCCTAGGATGTCCCCTCATGTTCACTCCCTCCACATCTGCCTTCCATACCTCTTTTACTAGTCTTTCTTCACTCATTCCTTCCATGTGTCCAAACCATCCTAATACTCTTTCATCAACCCTATCACCCAACTCCCTTTCCACCCCTGTTCTCCTCCTCACCTTCTCATTTCTCACTCTATCTAGCCTAGTAACCCCCATCATACTTCTCAGACACCTCCTCTCAAACACATTCAAACTCCTTCTCTCTTCCTCTCTTATGTTCCATGTTTCATGAATCACTCCAGATAAATGGAGGGTGGGAGGTTGGAATCATGGACTTTGGATAACAGAAGGAAACTCTTTACTATTTATGAATAATTCATAAGAACCACACTCAACTACACTTCCACTGCATGGTTCTAAACAAGTGGTAAAACAGATATGCTAAACTTTACAAAATAAAGTATTAAGATTAACAGATGCACCAAAAGCACCCAATTAAAACACTTGTATACAGAAACCAAAAGGATGTCATATGTTAATGATTGGCATGCAGTTCTGTGCTAGACCTCTCAACCCCAGTCAATCTTACTACACATAAGCACAACCAAGTGAAAAAAAATGCTTATTACTCATGTACAACCTACCACCCATACCACACAATACATCCACACAAAAACACCCAAATCACTTAACAAGCTCTTCAAGAATACTGACTATATATATATATATATATATATATATATATATATATATATATATATATATATATATATATATATATATATATATATATAATATATATATATATATGGTTAAACTTAATGGCAAGATTATTATTGCAGAGTTTTTTATCTGCCTTTTCTCTTTCTCTGAGAATCTTTTTCCCTTCCACGGGAAGTTGTCTTATAATGTCACCATATGACATTGTTTTGTCAGTTACTTTGGGCATGGCTTTACCAAAGTGAAAAACTGGCCAGAATGCGTTTTCACACTACTTAGTGCTTCATCAGTGGCTAGACTGTGAATATCTGATTGAATTATTGTGTTTATATATGTTGGTGGTGGTCTGATATTACATTTTGGGGCTTCTGATTGGCTAGTGGGCTGGACTGGGACTCCCAAGCTATTCTACTTCCTCATTGGTCGGCTGTTGTGTGATGTCATCAGTATTGTGCCTTCTTTCAGTGGGCTTAGATCTCCTTACGCTAGGGAGGGCTTCTAAATCCCTAGTTTGTATATTAAGATTGGGAGATGTTTCTTTAATAAAGAGAGCTTCGAGGATAGGTAGCCTTCTATGGTCTTGATTTGTTGCCAGCACTTCTGTGTTTTCTATTAGAGTTTCTTTATTTAAATTTCTTTTGTGAGCAGAGTGATGGTGGTTTCTGGGAGCTCCTGAAGAGAGGTGGTATGATAACCGGCGTGAGAGCTTCATTGTTGTCATGCCACCTCTCTTCAGGAGCTCCCAGAAACCACCATCACTCTGCTCACAAAAGAAATTTAAATAAAGAAACTCTAATAGAAAACACAGAAGTGCTGGCAACAAATCAAGACCATAGAAGGCTACCTATCCTCGAAGCTCTCTTTATTAAAGAAACATCTCCCAATCTTAATATACAAACTAGGGATTTAGAAGCCCTCCTAGCGTAAGGAGATCTAAGCCCACTGAAAGAAGGCACAATACTGATGACGTCACACAACAGCCGACCAATGAGGAAGTAGAATAGCCTGGGAGTCCCAGTCCAGCCCACTAGCCAATCAGAAGCCCCAAAATGTAATATCAGACCACCACCAACATATATAAACACAATAATTCAATCAGATATTCACAGTCTAGCCACTGATGAAGCACTAAGTAGTGTGAAAACGCGTTCTGGCCAGTTTTTCACTTTGGTAAAGCCATGCCCAAAGTAACTGACAAAACAATGTCATATGGTGACATTATAAGACAACTTCCCGTGGAAGGGAAAAAGATTCTCAGAGAAAGAGAAAAGGCAGATAAAAAACTCTGCAATAATAATCTTGCCATTAAGTTTAACCATACATGCTTGAGAGAAAATCTCCTGCCCATATATACAATAAATATATATATATATATATATATATATATATATATATATATATATATATATAAAGGTCAAAAGGAAATGAAAGTGATTTCTCTGGCATGTTCTGGATACAAGTTGCCAACCCCTTGGGGCTACATCTTGAGTGAAGATGGGATGGGGAGGTGGTATCAGTTTTCTCTTGATTGGGACATTGATGTCAGAAGGGGTTGGGGCTCCTCTTGTGGGATCTCTCTCTCTCTACTGCTATTAATATCCACTCAAAGAAGAATCCTGCTACTACAGCTTTTTGCTAGCCTCCCAGCTAACCTCCACAAGTTTCTCCTTTACCACTTCTGTGACTCCACTTCTTGGGCACAATATTGTCCCCAAAGATAGAAATGCTTTATATCAGCAATGAAATACAAATTCATCACTCTTATGAACATTATATTCACACCCAGGGGTTTATCTAAGCTGAATGAAATTGTATGGCATTGGTCAGAATAAATCCTTGAATGCATTAGATGTTATACATTGGGTGCAAGTGGGATTTATAGAATCTGGTAATATGTATGATATTCTTGTTTTATTCCACCAGGTTGTGTCACCATACAGTGCAGAAGATGCTCGAGGGCTTTTAAAAGCTGCTATTAGAGACCCTGATCCAGTGGTGGTGTTGGAGAATGAAATCTTGTATGGTCAGCCCTTTGAAGTGTCGGATGAAGTTTTAGGGAAAGATTTTGTGATTCCCATCGGCAAGGCCAAAATTGAACGCCCAGGTAACCAAAAGCCATAATAGAGAAATACTAGTTTCTTGAAGTGGTGGACAAGGGTCCATTCACATATTTCTCATTAGTCCTTATCCTATATCACTGATGTCCAGCCCAAATATCCAAAGCCAAATTTGTTAGATCTATTGGAGGCAAAGAGGAGAGCAGATATGAAATGTGGTAAGATAATGACTGAAAATTTTGAAAGTAATAAAAAGATGTTTTGGAAGTAAATAAAGAGAGGAAGAGGAGACAAATCAAATAGAGAAGGAAAGGTAAAAGGTGCAGATGGAGAGATGATAATGGAAGAGACGGCAGTAAGAAGAAGGTGGGCAGAGTATTTTAGGAAGTTGCTAAATGTGAAGAAGGATAGGAAGGGAAAAGTAGATGCCTTTGTTTTTTGGCTACCTCCCTTGTAAAGAGGAAAAAGCTGTTGGTATATAGATAAATATATATATATATACATATATATATATATATATATATATATGTATTTACCTAGTTGTATAAGAAGAAGCTGAGAGAGGAGTGAAGGATAGAGTAGAACTAGGAGTGGAGGAGGAATGGGGATGGTTCAAGGAGGGAGTCATATGATGTGCAAGGATGGTGTGTAGAACAAAGAGGGGAAGAGAAAATAGAAGGAAGGGTAGTGAGTGGTGGGATGAGGAAGCAAAGAAGGGTGTAGAAGAGAAGAAGCAGGCATTCATAGATTGGCTACAAGTTAGGACGAGGGAATCGTATGAGAGTAACAAAGTAAAGAGAAGGGAAGTTAAGCATAAGATAAAGGAAGCAAAGACGAGAGCAGATGTGAAATGAGGAAAGAGTATGACAGAAATTTTTGAAAGTAATAAAAAGATGTTTTGGAAGGAAGTTAAAAGAGGAAGAGGAGGTAAATTAAGTAGAGAAGAAAAGGTAAAAGGTGCAGATGGAGAGATGATAATGGAAGAGAAGGCAATGAGAGGAAGGTGGGCAGAGTATTTTAGGGAGTTGCTAAATGTGAAGGAGGATAGGGAGGGAAAGGTAGTTACAGTGGGAAGCGCTAAGAAAGTGAGAGTGATGAGTGAGGAAAATGGAGGAGAAATAGGGAAACATGAAGTGAAAGCAGCTGTTAAGATTATGAGAGCAGGTAAGGAACCTGTGTTGGATGGATGCCATGCAGAATGTCAGAAGAAAGGAGGTACAGTTATGGTGGACTGGCAGGTGAGGTTATTTAATGTTTGTTTAAGAGAGGGGGAAATGGAGAAAAGTGAGAGATAAGCCAGTTGTTGTTTGCTGACAGACACTGCTTGTGGCAGGATCAGAGAAGGGATTGAGGAGGTTGGTGACAGAGTTTGGGAAGGTGTGTGAAAGAAGGAAATTGAAGATAAATGTGGGTAAAAATAAGGTGATGAGATGTACAAGGGGAGAAAGTTGCAGCAGACTAGAAGTGAGTATTAAGGGAGAGAGGATGGTGGAAGTGGATAGTTTTAGATACTGGGGTGCAAATGTGATGGGAAAGGGAGTGGAAGTGAAGGTAGAATGTAGATTAAAAGAAGCAAGTAAATACCTTTGGGGATTAAAAAGTATAGTGAGAAATAGACATTTGGGAAAGGATGCTAAGAGGAGATTGTATGAAGGAGTGATTGTGCTGACAGCACTGTATGGGGCAGAAACATGGAACATAAGAGAGGAGTTTGAATGTGAGATGAGGTGCCTGAGAAGGGGTTACTAGGCTGGATAGAGTGAGAAACCAGGAGGTTAGGAGGAGAGCAGGGGTGGAAATGGAGTTGGGAGATAGGGTTGATGAAAGAGTATTGAGATGGGTTTGACACATGGAAAGAATGAGTGAAGAAAGATTAGTAAAAGAAGTGTAGAAGGCAGAGGTAGAAGGAGGGAACATGATGGGGTGACCAAGGATGAGATGGATGGATGGGGTAAAAAGGGTATTGGGAAAGAGGTGAATGTTTGTTGAGGAGGGATAGGAGAAGACAAGATGGGGGTGAATGGAGAATGGTTGTGTATGGATGATGCTGTGATATATGAAATGGAGTGGGTGGGGGATTGGGGGTAAGGGAGTATGTGTGAAAAAATAATTTGACGCAGCCTGAAGGGAATTCTCCCCATCTTCTCTTTTTCTGCATGAGGGGATGGGGGGGGGGGAGTTGCCAATTTAATGAAGTGGCCTTGCTGTGGCTGTGCTGTGTCTTGCGATGCTGCCTCTGACCAAGGGCAGTGGGCAAGATGCGGGGATGACCTGTCATCCAGGAGGAGCCAAGATAAGAGGGAGGGAGGGGGGTGAATGGGAGTGGAGTATGTTGGGGATGGAATGGATCTGAGTGGATTTTATGCCTTTGTTTTTTGGCTACCTCCCTTGTAAAGGGTAAAAAGCCTTTGGTATATGTATGTATATTGATCTCAGATTTTTTTTCCACTTTCTTCATCCTCCCTCATACTGTGATGAATCTCTGGCAGGGATTGACAGTACCAGCAAGTGGTGGTCCTGTAAGATCGATGTCAAGGAGAATCATCTTGAAAACATCTCAACACCACCAGAACCTCACCATCTTGAGGTACTCTTATTTTCAGTAATATCTTCTGTATTTATCTTGTTCAGGTCAACACGTGACATTGGTGGCACACTCAAGAGCTGTACAACTTGCCCTGGAAGGTGCAGTGGAATTGGCCAAAGAGGGTGTGGAATGTGAAGTAATCAACCTCCGTTCCCTCCGTCCACTTGATGAAGAGACCATCCTCCAGTCAGTGATGAAGACACAGAACTTGGTAACTGTAGAGCAGGGCTGGCCACAGCATGGAGTGGGATCGGAAATTATTGCCAGGATAGTAGAAAGTAAGATTTTAATGTTTCACAGTAAGAAATAGCCATGCCTTTTATAACCTTTAAGTTTACTCCCCTATTCATCTTTTGTTTTTATTTTTATCTCCTTTTTCTTCCTAATTCTATCCTTTTCTTCTGTTGCTTTTTGTGTCCCAATTCTTGTCACTCTCCTCAAGTCATCTGTTATCTTTGTGCTGTCTCTTACCCATTCCCTGCACCTTCCTCGGGCTCCACTTTCTTGTATGTGTTTGCTCATGTTCCCTCCCTTATTTATGTTGCATCTCCATCTCCCTACCATGCCCTTTCCTGATCCTGTATGTTTTTTTTGTTTGTTTGTTGTTTTATGCCCCTCTGCCCTTCCCTCATCCTGTTTATGTTCCCCTGCCTTTCCTTCATCCTAATTGTGTCCCCCCTCCTTTCCATCCTCTTTTTTTTTTTCTTCATCCTTTTTGTGATCCACTCCCTCCCCCAATGCAGTTTTATGCACCTTCCCTTTCCCATCCTTCCTGTGTCCCCAGTACCTCCCTAATGACTCATAGATGGGAGAAAGCAGTGAAGGTTAATTCCATGGGGTATCCAGTACCTGTCATGGATTTTATTTTAAAGTCTTGCAACTCTCCACCGCCTTCCCCTATTAAGAAGAGGATAGGGAGTAGTGCTTTTCTGTACCTGCTCCCATCCAAGAGTTGCCAAGAGTGAAAGGCAGTGATGTGTGACAGTGAGGGCAGGAGATGGTGATCTTTAGAAACCCTTAGTATTATCCACATGATAGGTGGTGTAATGCCCAGTGGTTGCCCTATGTAAAACTGAGAGTTGTAGTCATTCCCTAGACTGTCTGGCAGAGCAGTCCTGCCTCCCTGAGGAATGTCACGGATGAAACTGGATTTTTCCCATAAATCTATTATAGAGTATATGCTATGTTGTTGACATATGTGATTACGTACAATGCAGTCCTCCATAATGTGTGTATGGGTGAAGTGTTGCATCCTGGTGAGTTATCTGCAATGTGGTCATCCAGCCTCTTCTGGATGTTGGCTGAACTGCAATCTGGCCAGGTGGACTCTGTCCTTTCTGGGGAGAGAGGATTTAGAGGGATGTATACCAGGGAATCTGGCATGCAGCAATGTATTGTCTTTTAATTTGTTGATGGAGCAGTGAGTGATATGATTATGGATATGCCTCTGGAGGCTAGTGGTTGTGGTAGAAGGAAAGAGAGTATTTGTGTATGATATAGGTATTTGGGTATAGATTTGATGTTTCTTGGCATGTGTGGGTGTTATGCTATGTAATGTAGTGGGTGTGCTGTGTTTGTGGAAGCTGTGGCAAGTATTTGTGTGCTTCACATGTCAAGGTGATCCTCAACTTTGAGGACTTTGGTTTCATGTTGTGAATGGTCTGTAGGTATCATATCTGTGCAGCCTGTAATTGTCTTTAGGGCTTTGTTTTGTATGATCTGTAAGGTGTTGTGGTGTGTCTTAGTAAGATTATGGACCAATGGGCTTGTATAATTCATCACTGAATGTATGCATTGTTTGTATACTGTAGCAATAGTTTCATTGTTTTGTCCAAATGTTGTTCCTGCAATTGATTTAACCCCTTCCATACGGTGCCGCACACGTAGGCGTCATGGGGAGCGAGTGTATTCGCG
>NC_134816.1:10093720-10226220 GCF_046742065.1 Oratosquilla oratoria
GCTGCCATATCGGCGTCTTGATTATATTTATTGTAGTCGCCCCTCCATAATGACATTCTTTCTAATTCTTTTGTAATCGCATTTTCTATGGTTATCAAAATTCACGGGTGAAGAGAGAACGATCGATATAAGCGGTGACTATATTTTATGATGCGAGTATTATTACGACACGTCGTACGGCTGGCATTGGTTGCTGCCACCGAGATCTAAGTCCATGACGCCTACGTGTGCGGCACCGTATGGAAGGGGTTAAGCACATTAAGTCTAGGAGTGCATTTTGTCCTTGTGTTTGTAATGTGTTGTTTGAATGACATAGAGGTACTATATGTTACACCAAGAATCTTGGGTGTATGTGCATGTGGTATAAGAGTGTTATTGATAAAGAAGCATGGTATGTATTTGTGTTCCACCATCCAGTTGGTGAGATGTGTGTTAGTAGATTTGGTAGGGGCTATTTTGAGTCCCTCAGGTCAGGTCAAACTGGGGTAGCTGCTTCAAACAGTGAGATGGCAAGTGGTTGTGTTTTGGTGATCAGCACCGAAGAGGTACAATCTCTACATAGTACAATGCCTTAGAAAAGACTGTTGAGGGCCTTCAAGAGGAGGATCTAGTTCTTTGCCTGAAGGCCCAAACACGGATGACAAACAATGTTTGGAATCTGAGTGGAAAACTGATAAACAAAACATGGAGAAATAATAAAAAACCCTCACCAGGCCCGCATGAATGCAAAAACTTTTTTCAAGCTCTTGCGGGTCTACAAGAAGAAGAAACAAAGAAGGGTAGGGCAGTCACTAGATCCCTGCCCACAGGTAAGATTTTGGTTGTAGGGAATAGCCAGGTGAGATATTTAGATAGGCCTTATGTGACAAAGCTTGGAAGCATAGGATCCAGGTGTTTTTCCCTGGGCAGGGATAGGTGATGTTAGAGACAGGATAGAAGCGTGTATAATCAGGGAAGGTAAGACACCCATTGTTTGCTTGAGTGGTGGTGGGAATGACATAGGTAATTTAGGGAGTGAGGAATTGTTTGCTCGGTTCCAGGATATGCTAGATAAGATTAAGAATAAGGGAGGGGTTCCCATTGTATGTGGAATCCTTTCGAGGTGTAGAATTGGAGGCATGTAACATTCCAGGGCTATTGCAATGAATTGCAGGCTGGCAAAACATTGGGCATTTGTTGACAACTGGGATTGCTTTTACTGTAAGAATCATCTATATACAAGGGATGGGGTGTACTTGTCACCCAAAGGATTTTGGCTTCTTGCTGAATCCCATGAGTGAGAAGTAGACATCCTGCAGGTTTTTTTCAGGTAGATTATGTGGGAGTTGGGGGGGGGAGGAGAATTGGAATATAGTTTAGGTAATAGAAACAGCACAGTGAGGGACTGTGAAAAGAATCATGTAATCAGATGGAGGGAGGATAAACTAAAAGTTTACAATACAAACAGCAGAAGCGTAATAAATAAGATTTATTTACCGTGAGGTAAAGCATGCATAGATTTATTTCCTGTAAGTCATTTTCTTTTATTTTTTCTTCCACCTTTTCAGTCACTTCTTGCATTTGATTTATTATTTCCTTTTTTAATCCCTCATTTCTATTTATGTCTTCACCTTTTAACCTCTCATTTGTCCCTTAAATTTATTTAATTCCTTTTTTTAACTCATCTATCTCCCTATTATTCTCCTCATTGGCTTTCCTTAGCATGGATAATTCTTTGTACATTATTTTGTACTCACTTTTGAGCTCTATTAATTCATCCAAAATGTCATTCATATCTCTATTTCTTATTATATTTCTATATCTTGGTTCTCTATCCATTTCTAATCCTCTATGCATAATATTTCTGTCCCCTTCAAACCCTGAAAAGAAACCTCTTTCAAACCTTTGGTATTCCCTTGGTGTCTGGGCTAGACAGGTCTTTTTCTTGATAACACTGAGTGGAGTCTCGATTCTGCTTTCTTCTAAGCATCTCTTTGTTGTTTCTTTGTCTCTTGGTGTTCCATTGCTTTTTTCCATTTTTATGAAAAATAGTAATAAAAATAAAAAAAAGATAAATAAATGGAGATGCAAAGACATTTACAGTTTGGTCTCCATGAGTTTTCGCTTTCCCTACACCATATCTATGAGTATGTGAATAACTAGGTCCGCTTTCCAATCATTCGCTCATGAATTGCTAGCTAATGGCTCGGAGTGTTTGTCATGCACATCCTGCTTCGAATGAGTTTGTTGTGTGATGAGATGAGGTGCATGAGAAATATGATAGGTGTTACTAGGCTGGATAGAGTGAGAAATGAAGAGGTGAGGAGGAGAACAGGGGTGGAAAGGGAGTTGGGAGATAGGATTGATGAAAGAGTATTGGGATGGTTTGGACACATGAAAAGAATGAGTGAAGACTAGTAAAAGAGGTGTGGAAAGCGAGATGGAAGGAGTAAACATGAGGGGTCAACCTAGGATGAGATGGATGGGGTAAAAGTGGCGTTGGGAAAGAGGGGAATGTCTGTTTGGTTGGGGGAAGGACAGGAGAGGACAGAAGATAGGGGTGAATGGAGAAAGGTTGTGTATGGATGATGCTGTGATGCATGAGGGGGAGTGGGTAGGGGATGGGGGTGAGGGAGTACATATGAGAAAAAATTGATGCAGCCTGAAGGGAGTTCTTCCCATCTTCTCCTTTTTTGGATGAGGGGATGGAGATGGAGGGGTCACCAATTTAATGAAGCAGCCTTGCTGTGGATGACAAGATGCAGGGATGACCTATCATCCAGGAGGTGCCAAGATGAGAGGGAGGGAAGAGGGTACAGGATAGTGGAGTATGTAGGGGATGGAATGGGTAGGAGTGGTTTCTATGCCTTTTTTTTTTTTTTCTACCTCCCTTGTAAGGGGGGAAAAGCCTTTGGCATATGTATGATGTATGTATGCTGTTGGCTATGATGTTTCAAAGAGAGTCTTTTGAGATATGAATTTGTGTCCATGATTTATGTGGCTAGATGTTAAGGATAGTGTATTTACCAATATTTTAGTTACTTGAGGAGATGAAGATATGATTTAACCATCAATTTGAAGACCACAGTGGGAACATGAAGTTGTTTTATTTTTGACATTTTTGGCACATTACTTGGGCTGCTCATGCATCAGTCACTCTCAATGGGTGTAAAGGGGGGTAAAGAGTGGAAAATGGTCACTCAGTATAGGTCTGGTACAAAAGACTATTCATAGTCTACAAGATTACCTGGTGTGCACAGACAGATCCATGCAAGTGTAGGCAATTGCTTCTATGTGAAAAGCTGTAGGTTGTTTTATTATGTATAATGAAAATGAGTTTTTTGTTGTGAAGGATGATACCAACTTCTCTCATGGGGTTGTTGTGCTCTCCCCCAAAAGGGATGTCTTGCATTGATATATCTTAGTAGAAGATATGGGGGGGGATTGTTAAAGTTGTCTATTATTGTAGCCAAGGTAATGATTTCTGATAGTGGGAGGTGTAGAGCAGATGATATTGAATGATGCAGCAGTGGTTTGGAGAGGAGTATGGAGAAGTGGTACTGATGAGATATTTGAGTGAATGATGATTGCTCTCCCTCTATGTATGGTTTGAGTAGGATGGGGTGGAGGTAATTATGTGGTAGCCTTTTAATTATGGTGCATTTCTTGATGGAAAAGCAGACAGGTTTATATTACTGAAGAAGAATTTGAATACCTTACCAGTTTAGGAAGAGTCCTCAGTAGTTCCACTAATGGTGTCCATTATTTAGTTTGACATTTTGTTCTGGGTCATGCTCCCATGGAGACTGGTGTAGGATTTGTTGTGGTAGTTAGAGGTTTCTCCTTAAGTTTGGGTGTTGCTCTTAACCCCTTCAATACGAGCCAAAATCTCGCGGGCAGCATTAGCTGCCAGACGTACGATGTTGCATCATAATACTCGCATTATGAAAAATAAAGTCACCGCTGTATTAATAGTTTCCTCTTTCACCCATGAATTTTGATAACCATAGAAAATATGATGAAGCCAGTTTACAAAGTATGGGGGTCACACAGGTACAACTACAATAAATATAATCAAGATGCCGACGTCAGCATCCTTGTGTACCCACTTGCTCCTCGTGACGCCTATGTAGGCGTCACTGTATGGAAGGGGTTAAGGGGAGCCAGGTTTAAATGGATGATTGGTCCAGTTGAATATGTATAAATTTGTTCCAGTTGGGTCTAATGGGACTATTGGGAGATCTAGGAAGCTTGCAGATGGTTTAATGTTAATGGTGTGGTTAGTACTGTGATGGGATGGGTTTCAGTTTGTAATTTTAATGTTGTGGCTGCAGTGGATATTGTGGACTAGGGAGATTTATTTCTTTGTTGGCATTTTTGGGATGGGGAGTTTACTGTTTATTGATGTGGTGCAGCTGATGTACTCCATTAGACCTATGGTTTTTCTTGGAGTGGAAGGACTGTTGGTTTTGGAATGGATCAGGGGAGGAGATGAATGAATTTGAGGTTGAGGTTTGCAGTGGACTGATGGATGCCCCCCCCCCCAATAACACCCAACAAGGAAGTTTTTGTTTGGGTGGGTTGGGATGAAAAATGGATTCGTGGTCGAAGGTTTTGGTGAAGTGGAGGGTGTTGTATAGGTTCTTGTATTTCAGATGGGTTGGAGTGTGTGGTTGGACTGCATGCTTTAGTGACAATGGTGATGGGGATGTGGTTTGTGTAGAGGGTTCTTGTACATGGGTGGTTTCTCATGTAATAGTTGAGTTTATTCCTTTTTTCAGGAAGCTTTTGTACCCTTTCCTTCAGATGAAAGGACTATGGGTTTTTGGGTGGACTGGGATGATGAGTGGATCTGTGGTTGAGGGTTTTGGTGGAGTGGAGGTTGGGGGTTGTATACAAGGTTATATTTCAGATGGGTTGGGGGTGAGTGGTTGGGCTGCTTTCTAGTGACAGTGGTGATGGGGATGTGGTTGGTTTCTCTTGTGGGTTGTTTGAGTTGAACCATTGGAGGAGTGGGGTTATCTTATGACCTGTTGTGCATCTGCATATATGACTCCTGGTCTGATCATCCCGAACTATACTTGTTTTCATGTTTCTCTGAAAATGGTGCATTCTGAGTTGTGACAAAG
The DNA here is from genome assembly GCF_046742065.1 of Oratosquilla oratoria. Lineage (NCBI taxonomy): Eukaryota > Metazoa > Arthropoda > Malacostraca > Stomatopoda > Squillidae > Oratosquilla > Oratosquilla oratoria. The sequence goes on from NC_134816.1 coordinate 10,098,829, forward strand.
AAAATTTAATTTTCATATTGGCATACTGTACAATCTGAGGATGATGTGGGGTGGTTCATTTTGCAGTGTATACATACTGTATAGGCATGAGCATGGGGTTCCTTAATGTATGGGCTGATTGATTTATTTTTTCCCTGTTAATTTACCATCTCTTCTATCACTTAAAGGTCAAATTGCACTGACATCAAAGGTTATGAGGGATTCAGTCTATAATTAAGAAGTGTTTGGAGTCAGTCTACAATTTTAAAAAGATTTAAATTTTTTGCAGGAATTTGTGGAGAGAGGTCAGAGGTATTGTTGATTGATCTCGTAAAATAAGTTTTAGTAAGATTGGTGTTGGGGGTGGTGGTTAGGTGAGATAGAAGGATTTGGTTGTGGGAGGTTGAGTGATACACTCTAATAGAATGTAGGGTATTGTAATATGTGTGCCACATAAACAAATCAGGGGGTTGTCTCCTGACACAAGATAGCTGTAGGTAAGATGTGAGTGTCCTGTTCTTAAACATATTAAGGGAGTCTCTTAGCATTGGCTATGTTGGTAAGATGGCCAAGGGTAAACATGAGGTATGATGTTTTTTTTTTTGTGATTTATTGGGTGTTCCCAGCATTCTTGCCACTGTTGTAGTAGGTTTGGATGACTGGGAGAAAGTCTGATGCAGGTAATGGGGTAGTAGCATTGAATGGGGTCAGTGCTGGGCTTGCCTTATCAGTTTATTCATTTCCGGGGATACAGACATGTGATTGTATCCAGCAGAAAAATATTGATTTGAAGCAGGAGATTTGGGTCAGCCATGAGTGAATGTTCTGGACTATTGGGTGACAAGAGTAGAGGGAGAAGAAATTCCAAGGCACTACATGAGTCTAAGATGATTATAAAAGAGGAAGAGGGGGAACAGAATATCATTTGTGGGGCAGTAAGAATAGCCAATAGTTCTACAGTGAAGAGTGAGGCAAAGGGTGGAAGGGATCCTGATTTCATGGTTGAAGGGGATACTGCCATATATCCCACTCCTTAGACTGAGCAGGAGCCATCAGTGTAGATATGTGTTGCAGAGGGATTGGAGGACAAGGGGAAAAGGAATTCTTGTCAGATGATGCTTGGAGGCATTTCATCTTTCAGTAGTAGAGCAAAGGTGAAACAAGGGTGTAAGGGTTGGAGTAACCATGGGTCTAGCATGGGATGGGTGTGTGGAATTAAAGTGTTGGTTATCTCTAAAGTGGATGTTAGTACTGCCATTCTCATGCCAAAAAGATGAGTGTTGTGTCAGCATTAGTCATAGGTTTGTTGATTAGATGGGCAGAAGAAGGCTTGGGATACTGGGGTTTTGTGGAACTCTTGATGTGGAAAAGATATTTCAAAGATACCACTGTGTAGTGGATGTCTAGGGAGAAGTGTCCACAATCTGCATACAGACTCATTATAGGAATGCTACAAAGCTTCTGTGCTAATGTAAAAGCCTAAGTTGTATATGGGATCCAGTATTTGGAGGGCTGTGGGAGAGGCTGAGGAATAGGCTTGACATCCATAATCCAATCTGTTCTGTATGAAGGTTCAATAGATGTTCCAGAGGGAATGTCTGTCTGCTCCCCAGTTTGTGTGTGATAATGTCTTGAGGACTTTACATGCTGGTAGACTTGAGACTGAGGTGTTTCAAGTGTGGGATCCATGTAAGGCAGGAGTCTAGAATCAGTCTCAGAAATCATGTTTGTTCCATTACTAGATGTGGAGTGTTGTCTAAATAAATTGAAGGGGTCTCTTTACAGCTATGTTATCTGCAAAAATGTATGAGGACTGATTTTGACAGAAAATTTAAAACTGTGAATATATACTTCTCCATGTAATGCTGGGATTGTATATATATGTAGGTTAGGAGGTTTTGGAGCATATCAGGGATCAGGGTACTCATGAATCTAATTCTATGTGTGCTGTAGGTCATATCACCCCCTGGGTCCTCCTCCTTTACGTAATGCATACATGACTTTTCACGAGTACAAGCCCACCTTCTCTGCCCTACCACACCCTTCAGGTTGGTGGGTGGTGAGGTGCCCCAGCTTGGAGTATTTCCCTTGTCTGAGTCCATGAGTATTGAGCTAGGACTGAGTTATTGACAAAATTTTTGCATTTTGTGAGTAACTAGGAAAATGGGATAATCATATAAAACAGGGATTCTAGGTAATTTATGTCACCTGAGGTGAGAAATTGGCTGGGGTAGGAGACAACATATATGAGGTTAGGTGGATGAAACCAATTCCAGGGAGTAGGGACAGGAGAGTGCTCAAGGATGGTTTGCGCCATAAAGTAGCGTTGCCTGATCATTCTAAGCTGTGATGCCCTCTGCACTGGTTGCCAAGTAGAATGCCAAGTGTCCCCAATGCAAAACAGATTAATTAGGTTAGAATAAGTACAGTTGTGGCCTCTGGTTGCCCACTGACTAGTTGTGGAATAAGATACAGAGGGTAAAGAGTTCCATGTGGGTGTCATACGAAGATTTTTTTTTTTTCTTTTTGGACAGCAGATTACTTTGAGCCTAACAACCCATGAACCTCATGCCAGTGTTTAAATGATTACTCATTTTTCTTATGGATTTAGATCTCAAAATTGTACACTCTTATGTCCAATTGATCAATAATTTTTCTTGTTTATACCTCCAAATTGTGCATTCTCATGCCAGTGCCTATGTTCTTGGTTAAGGTACCCACCAAATGTTTTTCCTATCTGTGTTATACAGTCATCTGTAATGGATTCGTCCTAAAATTCTGGGTGCGAAATAATAGAATATAGGGTAATAAAAAAAAAAAAGAGAAAAATGTATCAAATAAATATATGTATGTATACAATTAGATATATATCTCAGAGAGAACATTATCCCGGTCAAAATAGCCATAGGGTATAAAAAATTGAATAGAAAATATTATTATTAGTAAAGTTCATCATCAGGGGTATTACACAAGGATTTCAAGTAACCATGCCCACTCTCATTTCCCAATTCTTGTACAATAGAAATTTCAGAATTTGTATAAGAACAACCCTATCCTCACCACATGCCAAGCAAGGAGACCCCCAAGGAAGCATCCTCAGCATCCTCCTTTTATATGAGCTGTAGAGGATATCTATTTACTATCAGGCTTCCCCCTTGGGAGGTAGTCAACTGAGGCTTATATCCACCCCCACCCATCTCACTCCCATCCATCATTCATTTTCTTTTCATCCTAGCTCCTTGTGGATGGAGAGGCATACCTGTCCCCTTTCTACTGCTCATGTCAGAAATAATGCAGCAAGACACAGACAAAATGAATGTCCTGAAAATAACTGTTAGCCTGTATGTCAGTGAAATAGCCCTTTTCTGTGTTGGAACCCATCCTGCTTGTACCAACTACCTTTTCCAAACTACTGTAACCTAAATACAGCAGTGGGCAGTAGACCATAGATTTTGTTTCTCCATCTCGGTTTTGAGGTTTGCATCTACTGGTTGGGCTGCACCAATGAGACCCACCTTGTGCTCTAGGCATATCTAACAGAATACTGCATGGCATTGTAAAGGATACCCCATTTGATTAGCATATGTTGAAGCACACCATGGGATTCATCTCTTATTGCAGTATATGCTCCAGTTAAGGCATATGAACTGAAGAGAAGATGTTCTATGCTAAACTTGAATCTATAGTTGACCAATGCTTGCTTCAAGACACATTATTTTGGTGACATCAGTGTACTTACACCAATAGAGCTGGTTATAGTATGTATTGACCCCAATCGTTTTGGAATCAGAAACATAAACTGAGGCTTGCTGGTTCCAGAGATGAGAGCCACACTAATAGACGTAGTATAGCAATGCTGGAGGAGTGGCCAAGGAGATTGATCATGTACTTGATAGTACTTGCTGGAAAATCTTACAGAACTGCAGGGCATATTGGAGTGATGAAATTCTTTGTATCTGATCATAGACTTGTGGTTGCAACATTCAGACATTGTATCAAATCCAGGAGAATCCTAAGATGTAATCCACCTGGGTTTCATCTGGAGAAGCTTAGGGATGATGCATGTGCCCAGGAGTATGTTGTAGCAATCTCTAATCAGTTTGAGTACTTGGCACTCTTGAGGACCCTGAAGAAATGTGGAACACCTTTAAATGTGAAACTAAAAGCTGCCAAGAAGTCTATTGGAGGGTGTCAAAGGTTGGGGAGTGGTGATGATGATGAATGAAGCAACATGCCCCCTGGCATATGCTCCCTGTTGAAGATGACTAGTACACCCAAGAACAGTACATTCACAACCACCTCATTTGCCAGATGAACCCACCCTAATAATTCCACTCAAACAACTACACCAAGGGAGGCCACCCACATAGAACAAAAACTTTTTGTACAAACCACTACATCCCCCTCACCAGTGCCACTAGAATTCATGGCCGAACCACATGCTCATCCACCTGAGACATAAGAACCTGAAATACAACCCCAAACCCCTTCCAGTCCACCAAAACCATCAATTACAAACCCATTCAACACCGCCCCCAATGGACCTAAATATCCAGAATCCTTCCACTCTAAGAAAAGATTACAAGAACCATCTGTACAAATTCTCACCTTCAACAGGCCACTATTACTATTACCCACAAACCCATTCCCTTATCCATCCATCCCACCAACAACCCTTCTAGTCCAAGAAAAATTTAAACTTCTCAAGAGAAACCATAGAAAACATAAAGTACATCAACCATACCACACCAGTAAACTCCCCACCCAAGAAATGCCAACAGACCATTCCCCTAATCAGAAACAAAGATAAATCTCCCCTATCCAGTGCAGCCTTAATATTAGAGGTACAATATGAAGTCCACTCCAGTGTTAACCACACACTAAACCATATGTAAACCTCCTAGATTTTCCAGCGCCCCCATCAGACCCTACCACCCTACTGGAATGAATGAGTGGATATCCAAGCAAACCAACATCAAGTTGAATTTACAAATCCTGTGCCAGTCATCAAAGGAACATGACCCAAAACAACACAACAATTAACTTAATGATACATGTCATTATACACTGGGAATCCCTTTAACAAAGCAAAATTCTCACTTTATGCTGCTATACTGCCAAATTTTTACACAATGCCCTGAAATAACTATATACTTTGTCATCAGCCTCTCAAAGAGCTCTGACAACATCAAATCTTGAGTGACAAAACACCAATACCTCAAAAGTTTATTCACAACTTTGTACAGAAAACAGGATTATTAACCAAATTATGAATACCCTGGACTAACTAAACCAACATGAAATATGAGGTGATATATGACAATGGTGTGAGATTGTCTAAAAAGATAGAAATGCTAGTAAACTAAGTCTATGACAACCAATCATAGATGTGAGAGGGGATGGGTGAGGGAAGAAGGGACGTGAGACATGGGGAAGAGAAGAGGGAACCTGAGAAGGATGGAGGAGACAGAGGACATGAGAGGGAAAGGAGAGGGGATGGGACAGTGTAGACTTCCCTCACTTCATTTCCTCCTTCCCAACACTTCTTGTTCTCCTGTGTGATTATTCTTCTTCTGATTTACTGTTATCCCTGGCTGACATTTAAACCATTTTGCTTATGCAGAATTTATTTGCAGGTCCAGCCTACCACTACTTGGAGTCACCAGTAGTCAGAGTAACAGGGGTCGATGTCCCAATGCCCTATGCCAAGAGCCTGGAGCTTGCTTGCCTCCCTCAGAGTCATGATGTTGTCAAGGCAGTAAAGAAAGTGTTAAAACTTGGTAAATAAGTGTTGACCCATTGTTGTCTTGTGGCCTTAAGTTTCATTACCTCGGTTGAATCTTTTTAATTTGGTGTAAATGCTGTATGATAAAAAGCTCCATAGTTAAATATTTGGTTGTGTTTCTGTATTTGTCTGTTCCACTGGTTTGGAGGGGCTGAAGGATACATTAACCAAACAAACTTCTTTGTGCATAGAAATGAGGTACAAGCTGTCTAATGGGATAAGACATCCAATAGTAGCTTAAATATTTATGTTTATCTGTATTTTTCTTTAGAAAACAGTTAAAATCACTTTCCTCTGAGGGATATTTATTTGAGACAAATACCTGCCTGACTCAGTTGATTTCTCATTGTCACACCTTCACCCAGTCATCAAGATTTATGAATATATAATTTGAGACTTAGGAACAAAAACACTTTAAAATGGCAAGATTTGTGTACTGCACAGTTGTTTTTAATAAAATTGGTAATTGCAAACTTGGTAATAGATGTCTCTTATTTTTGTGTTTTCATGGGTCTTTTGCACAAGAGAGATCTAGGGTAATATATATATTATTCTTCTGATCCATGTGTTGCATATTCTAAATTTGAATGTAGAGAAAAGGAAATATTTGTATATAGAGGGAATCAGACCTGTAGTATTTCTTCTCATAGTGGCCTCACTGGTACAGGTCCTTGTAAATATATGTTGGCCAAAAGTGACTATTTCAATAAATGTAATCAAGCAATATTGTTTCATTACCTCTTACATTTTACTTTAAGATGAATTTCAGGTACATCAAAATAAGAGGGAGCAATGATGTGTACCTGCTTGTGATGGTCCTGCCTAGCTGGAGGGCAAACACAGGAAAAGTGTAAAATTTCAATAAAAGTGAAAGAGGCTTTTAAAAAACTGTGGCCCACAGGACCTTGGCTTGAAGGATAAGCACATCACATATGTATGGTAAATCACATCTAGTAACTAATAAAAGTTGTTTCAATTTGCCCCATTAATTGAAGATACCAAGCAGTTTTTTATCTCTACTCTGCCCTACCATCCATTGTCTATAGGTGGCAATAAAAGTATCAGAAGTAATTTGAAACATGTATTGAGCCACCTTAACCAATATACACTGGAAAAATGTACAAGAATGTGTACACAAGAAAGGTTAATTTATGACTGGCAAGCCATGCCAAGCCCAGAATTTGTAGGCAAACTCACAGGAGCTCGCTTGGGTTGAATACTTGGTTCTCCCTACAGACTCATATACAAAGTTACATTCTTTACAATAAATAGATATGATCAATAGTTAAATTAATGTCCAACAAAACTTATGACAATAATACAATGGGGGAAATATACAACTCCTAATTGAGCAATACACAATTATAATACACAACATAATTGTATGATGTTTCAATATACCAAAACATCACATTGCTTGTCCACCACCACTCAGTGACCCCACTGAGCAAATGAGAAATATGAATGACTGATGGAAGACAAAACTCAGAACATACACAACAGACTCCATGCACCACATTTACATATACTTGAACATACATTATACAAGAGAGCATACATAAGTATTTGACATTTACATGTGGAATATATAAATATACATAAAGCAATAAATGAATATATGTACAAATACTGGTGCCAGTAAAGAGAACAATTGCCAGATGTCCGGGACATGACAATAGCTAAACAAAATTTACACATTATACAGATCAAGACAATACACTTAACAGCTAAGAAAAAATACAAAATACAGATCAAGACAATTATGGATAACAAAAGCAATGCACATATACAGATATTAAGGTATTGGACTCCTTGAACGAAGATTATAAGGCATATTTTGTTCAAAGGGGCTTGGGGGAGGCTGGGCAAATGCAGGGATAGGCACTCTTGTTACCTTTAGCCTGTCCACGTGCAACATTTCACTCAGTCCATGTGAAGGATCAAAGACCTTGAACTTATTGGGATGTAACTTTTCAGTCACCAAAAATGGACTTGTAAATCAACAATTTAGTTTAGATTGGCAGGCAGGCACATTATTATAAACATGATCACCAATACTTATGTTAACAGCATAGCCTTGCTCTGCTGGTGTTTCAACATTTTGTACTTGGAGTCATCAAGTTTTTTTCTCGGAGAGTGATATATCCTATGTAATGTGTGACATTGGTGTTGACTATAATCACCAAAATTGTAGATGGGATGAGTAGGACTGTCTAACACATCATATGGGAGCCTTTTTTCAACTCCATACATGATGTAATGAGGTGTCTTACCTATGGAAACATTGATTATACTATTAATGCAAGCACTGACATGTGGAAGCCAATTCTCCCAAGGTTCATGGAGACTACTAGCAACATGCCTGAGAATGTCCAAAATTTTCCTATTCGTCTGCTCTATCAGACCATTAGATGCAGGATGGTAAGTAGTTGCATAGGTTTGAGTGATGCCGTAACGCTCACAAATGTTCACTAAAACCTCGTTCCTAATTCAGTCCCATTGTCACTAAGGAGCACTGAAGGACTGGTGCATGGACAAAAGACATGAACAAAATCATGGACAACTACTGGAGCAGATTTGCTATGTAAGGGAGCCAATATTACAAAGTGACTAAAGTCCACACACACAAGGACATAAACAGAACTTTGAGTAGTATGAGGCAATTGTAAAAGGTCTATAGCTATAGTCTGAAAAAGACGAGGAGTAGGGTACTCTAGGATAGGAGCAGTATGTGTAGAACCTTTGTTCTGGGCACAAGAGCTACACTGGGATACATGAGTGGTAATGTCCAGTCACATTCTAGGCCAATAAGATTTCTTGCGAGCCATAGCCAGAGTTTTGTCACAACCTGGGTGACCAGCCTGAAGGGCATCATGAACAAGAGATGGAACAACAGGGACTAAAGACTCAGGGATCATAGCTGTGCAACATCCTGCTCAAACACTTCCACAATATGAATGAGAATGTTCCCCTATAGAGAAAATTGGGACAGAGGTACAGGTTTATCTGGTAAGGTGGTATCATCACCAGATTCCAAAGCATTAATTACAGCAGACCAAACAGGGTCCTCATGCTGTGCTTTGACCAGATCCTGTAGGGAGAAGTTGTCAATCACTGTAACTGTAGCTACAGGTATATTACATGAAAGTGCATCAGCAACATTAAGAACATAAGAAATAAAGGAGACTGCAAAAGACCATAAGGCCTACACTAGGCAGCTCCGTAACCATCACCAGTCATCCCCATTTCACCACCCCTTGTCACCACTGTCACTTAAATTTGACTTGTAATATCACTCGTCTCAAGGCCCCTTGCCTTCTTTTTCCTGTAGTCTCACTATTTTCTAGGCCCCGTGCCTAGTTCTCTCATCCTTTGGGTTAATAAAAGGGTGGTGAATTTTCTTTCTTCTTTCACTGTAATTTCACCTTCTGCTTACACTCTGGATCTCTTTCTCTCGTCTCTACATCGTCTCCTGATCCTCTCTCGATCCTCTCTCTATATCTTCTCACGAGATCCCGTATCCTACGCTAAGCTACCTTCATCTGACGTCACTAATTTTTCTAAACCAATCTCCGGTGACTTCTCAAATAAATGTCACTCATGGGCGTGACTTTGAATTCATGCACCAATAATTTGTTCCTCCTTCTCCACCTTGCACCAATCCGGAAAGCCATTACAATGCCACTAGCGATATTGTTTACCTCAGCATTAGTCAAACGAAGCTAACCTGCGCTTACAAAGTTTTGATTACAACATCGATTATAAAACAGTCACCACCGTCGGTGTGTTTACATAGACATAGCGTCACCTCATGTTTTCATAACAACAGGCGAGCAGTCAGGCTCATTTCCATTCGTACAACTACCGGCCTCTTACAGGGCTCGGCAGCTACCCTTGGTCGTCCCGACCAATTTCTTATTTCCCTCTTACAGGGCTTGCTAATAAGAATAAGCTAATCTACCCTTGCGTAATTGTTAATCTACCCTCCAAAATACATCATTCATGCAATAAATTGGGAATAATACATAAACATAATACCTATAAATGTGAATAACATGCATGTCAATATATATATAAGGTATTGAATTAAGCGGTTACATGGTTGATTTGCTTTGACAGAGCCAATCTCCGGAATACAACAAAGGCAATCAGTGCTGCCACTAACACTGAAAGTAAGGGTATGATAAGGATTGGTAGCATATGTAAATCATTTGAGGGAGATCTTGACAATGGTCTTCTCTTAATTTTCAAGGGAGGAGAGTTTTCAGGCAATGTGAAGTTGAAGGTTGAAATGTAGGTGTCCTCGGTTAAATGCATTGTATTAAGGGTATTAGAAATGGTGGAAATAGTGTCTGCATGCAATTCGCAGTTATCTTGAATAGAGACAAGACCTTCAACCAAATCCAATTTAGGACTCAACCCGGGACAATTTATTGATACCTTTGTCTTGTTAGGGAAAAACAGGTAATGAGATCCTTGTATGTTACAATGAGGGATCTGGTCTACCAAAATTTGTTGGTAATGACAATTGTTCATAACAGACATATTCCTAACCAGAGAGTTCATGCGAAGCCTCTCGGAACACAAAAGAGATCATGCTTTCTCTTAGATTGTCTACAGAAAGGATGTAATTGATTAGAAAATTCACTATGAGCACTAACTTTAAATTCTGAATGGTTTATCATCTTTTCAAAGATAATAGCAATTAATTTACCAAACACACTATTCTAGAGTTTGAGTGTCTCTTCTTGTTCAATATTATTTCCAACACACTTCATTTTCAAAGACAGTCTTATTACTTTAAAATGGTCACAATACTCATGGGTGTACTCAGATGAGAGGTCCTTAAGTCCTTAAGGTTCCAAGTCTGACCACAGCAGATCCTGGGTTTTAGGTTTCCATGTATCTGCTTGACACCAAGTTCCAGTTGTTTAGGTCTCCCATCCCAAATACAATACAAATGGTCAATACTATCTGTAAAATACATCAAGATTAATGTTCAACTCTTGAAAAATATCATTATAATATTCTCCATATTCTCCAGGGTTATTAATATTTATGCACAAAGTATTACTATAATCATCTTCATAGATCTGCAAGCTAATTTTCCTTATGTCATCTAAATGTCCTATCAATTCTTCTCTTGATTCTAAATGTTTAAGTTTAAACTTGTTTCCACCTGCAGAATCAATTACCCTATATGGTGAAAGTTTATTATTGGGTGAGGTTACTTTGACCATTACTAATTCTCCAATTTTCAATTCTAGTTTATGAGCTATTTTGTGTTGTTGTTCCCTCATCTCTTGTGAATACACCTGCATATGTTTCCTAACTCTTTGGTGAATACTTTGAAGAGTATTTATCCTATTGGATATATAATCATCCATATTATATATGGGTTTTTGCTCTGCAGTCAACATTTCATATGGCAGAGTTTTGTCCTCCCCAAAAATTATAAAATGAGGTGTATCACCAGTTGCTACATTAATTTGATTGTTCAGGGTACACTTAACACAAGGAATCCAAGTATCCCAAGTTACACTATGAGGACTTATTAGGGTTCTAAGACATATAATTATCTTTTTGTTTAACCTTTCTACTACTCCATTACTTTGGGGATGGTTAACGAGTATATTGACTTTCTTGATGTGGAATACATTACATAGATTTTCCAAGATTTTGTTATTAAATTCAGTCCCATTATCTGAAACTAGGATGTTAGGTGTAGTAAAATTACAGATTATCTGATCATAGATTACGGAAGCAATAGTTTCAGCTTTCTTATTGATTATGGGTTGCAATATACAAAATCTTGAAAAATAATCAATAGCAACAAATAGGTATTTAAAGCCGTTCTCGGATATTGGTAATTCCAATGTATCCATGTGAACTCTTTCCCAAGGTTTCTGTGGAATGGGATAGGTGAGTATAGGAGCAGGTTTTGGTGTATTTCCCTTCACCTTTACACATTTTACACACTTTTCTATATAATCATATATAGTTTTCTTCATACCTAGCCAAAAGTACTTAAGTTGTGCCTGTCTATAAGTTTTATCCTTTCCAGGATGTGAACTACAATCACTATCATGAAGTAACTTCAATATCTCATTTACCAGAGTTTGTGGTATAACCAACTGATTTACTTGACCTCTAGAAATATCTTTCCCATTTACAAATGTTTTCCTATACAAAATTCCATTAATCAAATGAAATTCCTCTATCTTATACCCCTTTGGTAGCTTTGGAGGATCTCCTCTTGGGTTCATCAAATGCTTGATTATTGAATCACATGTCTCATCATCTCTCTGTTCTCTTGTTAGCATTTCTTCATCTAAAGTTACTAATTCTTCTATACTACAAACAAAATTAATCAACCCAGTCCCAGTCATTGGTTGACTAATGTTTCTAGAAAGTGGATCTGCTACATTCCTTCTACCCGGAATATAATTCAAATTGAACTTCATAGCACTGAAGTATCGCAAACCATCTAGCAAGTCTGCCTCTAAGATTCTTATGCTTAAATAAGTTCTGAATAGCTGTGTGATCAGTCCAAACTCTGATGGGATACCCTAGTATCATATCCCTAAAACTTTCTAAAGAATAAATTACTGCTAAAGTTTCTCTTTCAGTTATAGAATAGTTTCTCTCCGCACTATTACAAAGTCTGGATGTGTAAGCTATGGGTTTCAAAGTTCCATTTCTCTCTTGCATTAGTATGCCTCCTAACCCTATGTCAGACGCATCAGTACAAAGAATAAATTCTTTTTCATAGTCGGGGAAAATTAAAATAGGTGAACTCGTGAGTTTATCTTTCAACTTGTCAAAAGCTTGCTGTTGCGCAGGTCCCCACATGAACTTTGAGTCCTTTCTCAACAAAGAACTTAGTGGATTAGCAATGTCAGCATAACTTTGAATGAATTTTCTATAATATCCTGTTAATCCCAAAAAGCTCCTAACCTTGTCTACATTGGTCGGAACTGGAAAATTCTTGACAGCGTCAACCTTTGAATTTACTGTACTACTCAGCCCGTGTCTGTCTATCTTATGTCCTAAGTAAATGACACTGTCTTGCAAGAACTTACATTTTTCAAGTTTTACTTTTAACCCAGCTTCTCCTAGTCTTGAGAATATCAAATCTAATTTCTTAAAGTGCTCCACTGCAGTCTGAGAAACTATTAAAATGTCATCTAGAAATACACTGGCAGTGTTTCCTAACAATCCATCTAGAATAGTATTCATTAATCTCATGTAAGTTAATGGACTATTACATAACCCAAATGGCATTCTCTTGAACTCATAATGTCCTGTTGTAGTAGAAAATGCTGTGAACTCTCTTGAATCTTCATGCAATTCTATTTGCCAAAAAGCTGATTTGATATCTATAGTACTAAAATATCTATTCTCAGTTCCCAAACTTCTCAAAATGTCACCGATAATGGGTAATGGTAACCTGTCACGAATGGTGTGCTTATTCAGTTCTCTGTAATCAATAACTGGTCGCATAGTCCCATCAGACTTTGGTACTAAGATCAATGGAAAATTCCACTCACTTTTACTATGTTCAATAATATCCTGTGATAACATTTCAGTGATGAGTTTATCTACTACAGCTAATTTAGAGTGAGGAACTCTGTAGGCTGGTATGTAGATAGGTTGTGTTCCTGGTTTTAACTTAATGTGATGTTTTAAAACAGTTGTTTTGCCTAAGGCGTCCCCCGGCAAAGCAATTGCTTTTTTTATGTTTCATTAGCAAAGCAAATAAAGCTTCATCCAACTCAGGGCAATTAGTTGATTGTAATAATTCTTTATATCTATTTCTTAAGTCTATGCCTTCTTGTACTGAACAAATTGATGAAGTTGGTAATTCTATCTCCTCACTATTCTCATTTAAAATCTTAATAGGTTTAGTACACACCTGAATACATCCTATTTGTGTACCCTTCTTTAAAACTATCTCTTTATTCATAGTATTAATTACTAATACTTCTACTCTGTTCTTATTTGTCTTATAAATCCCTAAGTCCCACTTCAATCCTTTAAGTTTAACTGATTCTGGGACTGTAATTACTTCAGAGTCTACATTGATTCCTTTCAAACACACTTCAACCTTATTAATTAACATGGGAGTACCACAGGGCTCGGTTCTATCCCCCACATTATTTAATCTATACATGCATGACTTACCCACGCCAGACACCTCAGAAATACAAATCTCTTCCTACGCAGACGACATAACAATCACATGCACACATCGTAACACAGACAAAGCTGCAGAAATAATCCAGCCTTACCTTGACACACTCAACACATGGTTCATCACAAACAGACTCAAAATAGCTCCAACCAAATCTACAGCAACACTTCTCACCAACTGGACAAAAGAACACAAATACATACCTCATCTCTACATCAACAACACTCTAATACCACACACAAACACACCGAAAATTCTTGGTGTAACATACGATACATCCATGTCTTTCAAACAACACCTCACAACCATAAAAAACAAATGCACACCTAGACTTAACGCACTTAAGTCAATCACTGGAACAACATTTGGACAAAACAAAGAAACTAATATAACAATATACAAACAATGCATACGCTCAGTGATGAATTATGCGAGTCCTGCATGGGCTCCTAATCTCAGTGAGACACACCACAACACCCTTCAAATCATACAAAACAAAGCCCTAAAAACAATTACAGGCTGCACAAATACATCACCTACAGACCATTTACACCATGAAACAAAAGTCCTCAAAGTCAAAGACCACCTCGACATGAGAGGCACACAAACACTTGCTGCAGCCACCACAAACACATCACACCCGCTACACTACATAGCAGAACACCCACACACACCAAGAAACATTAAAACTACACCCAAAGACCTTTATTACACACAGATACTCTCTTCTCTTCCTCCACAACCACCGAATACCAGCCTCCGGAGACATATTCATAATCATATCACTCACCGCTCCATTAACACACTGAAAGACAACACACTGCTGCATGCCAGACCCCCTGATATCCACCCTTCTGAATCCTCTCTCCCACGTAAGGACAGAGTCCACTTGGCCAGACTGCGATGCGGTCACCACCCAGCACTTCTAAGCTACCAGAAGAGGCTGGACGACCGTGTTGTGAACAGCTGCCCAGGATGTAACACTTCACCCCATACCATACAACACATAATGGAAGACTGCATTATACACAATCATGCACGCGAACAACACAACATACACTCTATAAAGGATTTGTGGGAAAACCCAGTTTCGGCTGTGGCCTTCCTTGGGGAGACGGGACTGCTCGGACAGACAGTCTAGGGAACGACAACAACAACAACAACAACATGGGATGTAACAATGTCGACCTTGTTAATCCGCAATCTGCAATTCTCAAGGCATCTGTGGTTGATAATTTAGTAATCTCTGGGATTTCCTGAACTTCTGAGTTGGGTACACAAATTGTTTTACTTTCTGTAGGGTTGGACCGCTCGGCCTCGCTATCTAGGATAGAAATGTTATCTAAGGATTCATTGATTCCTGTCATTGGTCTTAAGTCTGGTTGATTTAAGAATGGGATTAACTGTGACTTCACTAAAATTCCTAAGTCAGCAGGACAAATTACCATGTTTTCTTTTCTCATAGTTGCAAATCCTATCAATAAATCTCCTGGAAAAACAGACTCTTCTACCACTATCACTGGGATGTACAATTGTTCATTTGTATATAAGGCAACTTCTAGCTCAATCTTACCTGATGTTTTTAACTGATTTCCAGTTACACCTTGCAATGTGTAACGGATTGGTTCCAACATTTTCACTCCTGGGTTCAACTGGTTTAAAACTTTACTAGTAATTACATTAACTACAGACCCTGTATCAATAAAAATTTGAATAGGCTTATTGAACACTTTACCCGCAATGAGAGGTCCTACAGAAGTTTTACCAACAGTAATTATCAGTTTGTCAGTTTCTTTCATCTCCCTTGCATTCCCATATTTAACACAATACCGCCTATCGGTATATATATGGGGAGGTCTGAAATGGTTTATTCTGTGTCTGGGGGTTTTCCTCTTAGCCCTGGGGGTACCCGAAAATTCCGGCATTCATGAGTTCTGTGTCCGATTATATTATGGTAAATACAGAATGGAGGGTTCCTACATTGATACTCATTGTGACCTTCGTATTTGCAATTTCTGCAAATAATCCCATAAAAACATTCTTGTGCCTTGTGTCCCCATGCATTACAATTAAAACATAGGATTCTGGTATCCCTATCCCTAGATGGACTTCTAGCATGCCGCCTATGTCCTACTTCTGTTTTCTTAAACTCTCTAGAGTTCCTATATTGGCTTTGTTGATTTATAGGCATTACATATGGGTTTATTGTTCTGGTCTCACTGTATCCTTGAAGAAGATAATCTACTTCTCCTAAACAGATATTTGATTTTAAATCTTTGTACAACCTTTCTGCTGTTAAGTCATCAGAATTCTTTGCCAATAAGCTAAATGTAATCAATTTGATTACCTGTGAGATTTTCATCTTCTCACTAGATCTTTCTATCCAGTCTGAATCTTTCAAGATAGAATTCATGTCTTTTGACCATCTATCTAATCTAGCTAAGTACTCTGTGTCAATTTCACTTGTCCTAACTTCCTTAATCATTTTTACCAATGATCTAATAGGATCCTGATCACATTTGGACATGAAATGTTTAAGAAAGGCTGTTTTGTAATTATCATATTGATTAATTGCTTCCATTTGCTGGAAGTTAATGACAAACCTCGCCCTTCCATGCTCTGGATCTATATTCTCCTTGAGAATCTCAATCTTACGATTCTCATTTGTAATGTTTTTACTAACTATAAGAGTGTCAATGAGGTTCAGGAACTTGTTTACACCATATGTGTTAGACTCTCCTGTGAATTTTGGAATATTTGTATTTGATGTGTGAATTTCATGTCTCAACACGTTAGAATTCTGAGGGGTACTCATACTTATTACTAATACCTTGCTTTAGCTTGGCTGCTTGCGATGTCGCTTCGTGATGTCAATGTCTGGTTTGACGTCCTTCTACGGTCTTGTCATTCGTCAACGACGTTGTTCCTCCTCCATCACACACTCTGCCTTGAAGACCGCCTTGTAGATGATGATCACCTTGAAGAATCTTGAAGAATGCTTGTTCCCAACGTAGCAGTTACTTGAAGTTGTAGATTTCTCTCGTAGTCGTCTTGGTTGTCTTGTTCCCGTAGACTTCTTGCGCCACTTCTCTTCGGAGATGTTTAACACCCAGTTCGTTTATCGCACCGCTGTTCACCACTTTCACCACCCCTTGTCACCACTGTCACTTAAATTTGACTTGTAATATCACTCGTCTCAAGGCCCCTTGCCTTCTTTTTCCTGTAGTCTCACTATTTTCTAGGCCCCGTGCCTAGTTCTCTCGTCCTTTGGGTTAATAAAAGGGTGGTGAATTTTCTTTCTTCTTTCACTGTAATTTCACCTTCTGCTTACACTCGGGATCTCTTTCTCTCGTCTCTACATCGTCTCCTGATCCTCTCTCGATCCTCTCTCTATATCTTCTCACGAGATCCCGTATCCTACGCTAAGCTACCTTCGTCTGACGTCACTAATTTTTCTAAACCAATCTCCGGTGACTTCTCAAATAAATGTCACTCCTTATGGGCGTGACTTTGAATTCATGCACCAATAATTTGTTCCTCCTTCTCCACCTTGCACCAATCCGGAAAGCCATTACAATGCCACTAGCGATATTGTTTACCTCAGCATTAGTCAAACGAAGCTAACCTGCGCTTACAAAGTTTTGATTACAACATCGATTATAAAACAGTCACCACCGTCGGTGTGTTTACATAGACATAGCGTCACCTCATGTTTTCATAACAGGCGAGCAGTCAGGCTCATTTCCATTCGTACAACTACCGGCCTCTTACACCCATCCATAAAGTCTAATCGTTTTTTAAAACAACTGATAGTTTCAGCGCTTACTACATGGTTACTAAGTTTATTCCATTCATCGACCACCCTATTAGTGAACCAATTCTTGCCTATTTCCTTCTTAAATCTAAATTTGTCCAGTTTATACCCATTACTGCGAGTCCTGCCCTGTTGTTTTATTATGATGACCTTGTTTGCATCACCCTTGTTATAGCCTTTGATCCACTTGAACACTTCTATTAGATCACCCCGCACTCTGCGTCTTTCCAGAGAGTGTCAGTTTAGGTGCCTAAGCCTCTCTTCGTAAGGCAAATTTCCGAGTCCTTGTATCATTTTGGTCATTCTTCTCTGTACTGATTCTAGTGAATCAGTACATATACAGATATTGTTCGCACATCTTGAAATATGCTTAAGGATTAGGTTAAATTCTTCAATTGTAAGGAACCATCTGGCTTGGCAGCCTGAAAGATTTTTGTCCTTGAAAAGTTGTGTGACAGCAGTGTGATCTGTGTAGACTGTAACCGGATATCAAAAAATGATATCTTGAAAATGCTTTAAAGTCCACACCACTGCCAGTGCCTCTGAATGTGTAACAGAGTAACGAGACTCAGGCTTGTTAAGAATGCGACTAACATATTCAGTAACATTGGGTCTACATCCATCTACTTGCTGCGTATGTACAGCTCCAATACCTCTACCAGAAGAATCTGTACAAATAGTAAAGGGAAGACTAATCTGGGAATGCCAACACAGATGCTTCAGTAAGGGCATGTTTCAATGAATCAAAACTTTCCTGATGAACATCATGCCACTGGAAGGAAGTATCCTTCTAGAGGAGATGCAATTGAAGTGAAATTCTTAATAAATGCATGATAGTGTCCTGCCAGTCCAAGGAAGGAGCGTACATGTTTATCCGACCTAGGTGTAGGGAAGTCTCTGCTTTAACTTTATCATCTGTGGTGTGAATGCCATGTTTGTCTACAACATGACTTAGGAATTGGATGTTAGACTTAAAAAAAGAACACTTCAGCAAATTGAGTTTCAATCCAGCATCAGCAAAACATTGAGTTAATCAAACACTGGCATGTCAAGGGAGCATTCCATAACCCCATGGGACAACGAAGCCATTCATAATGTCCTGTTGGAGTTGAGAAGGCCGCGATCTTACAAGACTTCAAGGGAATCTGCCAAAAGCCTGCCTATAAGTATAAGGTGGTGAACACTATTACCTGTTCCAATGGAGTGGAGGTCACTTAACACAGGCAAAGGGTAATGGTCTGGAATTGTGACCTCAGTGACTCACCTATAATTAATAAAAGGATGAAAAGATCCATCTTTCTTAGGCACCAGGAGGAGTGGCAAGTTCCACTCAAAGTGAGACTCTTTTACAACACCTTCATGTAACAAGTCATCAACCAAGGACTGTGCTACAAGCTGACAAGAGAGAGGCAACCTGTAACGTAAGAGGTTCGTAAACAGGTCGAACACCTGGCTGAAGATCAGTGCTATGAACAACACAATCTGTTACTCCTAATGGTTCAACAGGTAAAGCCAAAGCTTGACAATGGGTTACTAACAGGTCAATGAGATGAAGCGTCCCCCCTGGAAAGTCGATCTCATCTATGAATATTGCATACTAAGAGGGCAAGTAAGCTGTGTCACTTATGGAGACTGCAGCACTGAAGCTGCCATGAGAGGTGAATCTTGGACAGTGTCAATGTCAACTACTTCAAAGAAACGTAAATGACTGCCAGGAGAGAGGGTGATGGAGCACCAGTGACATTGGTTACTATAGCTGTGGTAACATGAACCTCACGAATAGTGGGGAGAGTTCCTTCCAACGCCAGACGACGAACACGAACAGAGTCAGGCTGAGATAAAACGTCAGAACCAATTGGAGCACCTGAAACGTGCATTGGGACATGAACTGAACTTGAAGGTCCAATATAATGCTTGCCTACAACAGCAGCAGCACAAGAAAGAATAGTCAAAATTATTAGAACCCTTTGAAGACAACTGTATGGTTTGATCATGCACAGAAGGTGAGCTATATATGGAAACTGGCCTATCTGTTGCAGGAATAACAGAATTATGAAAAGTCGCTACACAGCGCCTAGGAGATATATCTATGCCATGAGCTGTGAGAGCATCAATGCCCAAGAGGTAATCACACATGAGAGCAATTCCAGAAGCAACAACATAAGTAACATGGAAAATGGTAGCATGAGAGGAAAATCTTAAGGGAATGTGAACAGACCCAAGAATAGGCAAGGGAGAACTTTGTACAGAATGTAATCTTTTACAAAAAGGAGATAAAGGGAATTTGTACAAATCCCTGAGAGCATAATAAGCCCTTCAACCTAAAAGACTACATTCTGCACCAGTATCTACTGTGACTGAGATAGGTATATTCTCTGTAAAAAATTGGAAAGTGAGTGGTTGAGAAGACTCGGCAGCCACCAAAGGGATGATCTGAGGCGCTGGTGAAAATGAGGTTGAGTTTGCCCAAGTTGATGAGAGGTCTCTGCTTTAAGTTTTAGAATCTTTGAACACTGATTAGTTGAATGTTTACATTGACCATGGGTATGACTGTAACTAAGTTTATCCTGAAGCATTACTTTACAGGTCATGTGTCACACTAGAAGAGGCATCAGAGAAATTCATACATACAGGAGACTGCTTTGACTTGCGCTCGTGATACTTGAAAGATATATTGCAAAAGATAACAGGGACTTATCTATCTTATAGCTGAGAGAAGATGCTGCTCTCCTCTCAAAAGGCACCAATAATATTATATAAAAAAAGAAATTCCATAATAAGGCAGAACCTATCCAAAGTGATAGCATCTATATCTACCCAATCTGAAACAATGACTCCAAGGCATCAAAAGCAATCTTGCTGGCCTTGGTCTGAGCATGCATATAGTTAAGAGTGCCCAGTTGGGATATAAGCTCATCAGCTAACTGAAAACACCATAGAAAATTATCACCTACAGGGGTGTTCAGAAAATATTTTGAGGAAATTAGTTTTAAAAATATCATGATTATAGATTAATGTTTTGGGGTTAAGACATAAAGCTGCCATCCTTTCAGCTACCAGTGAGTTGGGAACAAGTTGAGATCTCATAAATGAGATTTTCTCAGATCCACTATTGATGCTAGTGTTAACTATGCTATTATCGCATTGTTATATGAATGCAGCTGCTGTATAATAGGGATCCTGAGCTGAGAATTTAACTATGGAAGGATCCTGATGTAAAAGAGTAAATATATTATGAGCCATCTTCTGAGATGGAATTTGGGGACTAAGAAATGATGACAGCTTACTCTTAGATGTTAAATAATATAATAACTGAAAACCACTTCTAATTAGCAGTAGTGAAAAAAATAAGAAATTCTTAATATGTACATTAATTATTGCTACTGCTTACAAAAAACATGCCCCCACAAATAAAAGAAATCTAGACTGGCAAGTGTAGCCTTACATAAAAAACAAACACATTCTCTATAAAAGAATGGCTAAGGAAAACGGCACCACAAGGGGTGACATACTAACAAGGTGAAAGTAAAATGGCCGGAAAGAATGATGTGAACAAATATGGCCGCCTGATAACGTAGACAACAAGGCTACCTTGCTCGAGATTTGATGTGAAATACATACATTACACACACACACACACACACACACACACACACACACACACACACACACACACACACACACACACACACACACACATATATATATATATACATAATATATATAATACTATGTCATAAAAGTTTACATGCACTATCACTGAAATAGTGATTATACATGCACAAGGCTGTCAATCAACAATCCAATGTAACCAGTCTTGGCCAAAAAGAATGACATAGATATTGCCGCCTTATGATATAGGCAACAAGGCTACCTGGATCGAGATTTGTTTTCGAATATAGATACAAAAAACAATACACATGTCATAAAAGAGTTTACATGCACTTTCACTGAAACAATAAGTGAATAATTCACAAGGATGTCAAATAATCAGTCTCTTCAAGAGGGAGCATACTAAAGGCTGGCTAGCACACCGGTAATCTTTCACACAATCTAGGTGGGTCCAGTAATCCTTCCATATCCAGGCATCAGATTAAAGGTGATACATGCAGGAATAATAGTTGAACATTCTGTTAACACAGATGACGGTAATAGAACTAAAAATCCAGATAGGAGGCACCTAGCTGGAGACCACATGGGATTAAAAAAAAAAAAAAAAAAAAAAAAAAAAAAAAAATATATATATATATATATATACATATATGTATATCTATGTGTATACATATAATATATATATATATATATATATATATATATATATATATATAGTATACGTTTAGAATACACTGTTCCTGAGCATTGGCTTTTATAAAATTCCGAAAATAACTTTATCAAATTCCTGGCTGGAAAAAAGGGCAAAGAAGGAAAAAGTCAAACATATATGTAATGCTGGCCAGCTAGAGTTCACTCAAGTTCACATCATTCAACAATTGAGAAAAGTGCAAAAAATTGGTTATAGCAAATTGAACTTTTCCGCTGCCACCACAAATGTTGTAGGCGGCAATAAAAGTATCAGAGATAAATTGAAACATGTATTGAGCCACCCTAAACAATATACTGTACACTGGAATAATGTACGAGCATGTGTACACGAGAAAGGTTAATTCATGACTAGCAAGCCACGCCAAGTCCAGAATTGGTGGACAAACAGGAGCTCGCTTGGATTGAATACTTTTGCCCATCCACTCGTACTTTTAACAGTCTGCATTGCAGCATCTTAACAGGTGTTAGGAACTGGCTCAGGCTCATGGGGTGTAGCAGCAGGCTCAGGAAAAACCTCTTGCTCCGAGATATTAGGTTCTTCAGCAGCTTTTAGTGCTTCATCAATTATCTGAAATATGAAGTGCACTGGCTGTTAACATTCACATGAAGCTATAAGAAACATAGGCCTAGGCATACATGTTCAATGCAAAAGAGCACTAATCCAAGGAGGTAGACTTAGGCCTATGTAGCCCCATGGGATATCATTATCATATCATTCATGCATCATAACACAATGTCGTTCATGTCTTTCAGCTAGTTTTTTCAGGGAAATGAATTTCACCAAATGTACAAATGAAAATCACTTAACCTTTTTCTGTACCTTTTGGCACTTCTAATTTTAGGTGTATTTGCAATTATTTAGGCTGGAGTAGTACACATGTCAGTGGCAGTAATAACTTAGCTCTTGAGGGTGGTACAGATTGTCCCATGTCTTGGCCTTTTAGGCATCAGGTCTGGATTTGGCCGAGAATGCTTAAGTAGCCTCCAATGTACCTTTTTGCCTGCCTTTTGGTTAGTGGCTTGTAAACGTCGAATGTAGCCAGTGTTTTTATAGAAGATTCATCAAAGTGATTGGCACAAGTCGCAAGGTACCCCTATTGTACACAAAATCCGCTCGAGTGCGAAAACGGCAGAGCACCAAAACTTGTGTCACTGTGGCGACTTGTCTTGGTTCAGGAACTCTAAAACACCAGCACTGTCCTTTGGTTTTGATTTGGTACAATTCCAAGCAGCACATCTGTTTCCCCCCTCTTTCCTCAACCATTTGGACATGGTCAAACTGGAGAGAAACAGAGAAAATTAAAATTGACAGCACAGTTCTGGACGTCCTATGCACAAAAACAAGGGCAGCTTTGTGTTTAGATACACATATATACATCATCAAGATGACAATCACTATTCCCAACTTTTGTAGCAAACAACTCGTTTAGGGGAAATGAAAAGGTCGATTAAAAGTAAGAAAACAGAAAAGCAAATCAAATTTATTTAAATATAATCTAAAAATCAGGAAAATTTAGGTTTGAAAAATGTGATGTGCTTATCCTTTGAAGAGAGCGACTCGCTAGTAATTGGATGCCAAGAAGATTCTGCACAGGGAGAGACTGGTAGCCTCGGGGTGGTGGAGACTACTGGGCTTGATCCATGCGTCGGCAGCTGGGGAAAGTGGAGAGAGGTTCCAGGCTATTATCACGGCTTGAGGGAGACAGCTACTGGGAGAGGTGATGAATTGTCGTTGGGCTCCAAGGTGGTCAGTGACTGGTGATTTTCGTCGGCCTGATATCCGCTGGGTCAGGTCACGACTTCCATGCTGATTGGCCATTGTTAGACGTGTTAGTTTTCAGAACACATGATCTCTTGCATTCTGCACACACATTGGCTGCTGATGCATCCTGAGCTGTACCTCGCCTCCTAGATTGTCCCAGGGGAACCGTGGTGGAACTCAGAGCCTTCGTGAGCAGTAATGCGTTTGCCAGAGAGGACAACTGCCTAACACGCTCCTACAAATGTCGAGGCTGGAGATAAGTGTGAATATTGCAAGAAATGCCTTTAGGTTGTCATTGATTCATTCTATACTAGTGTGCACACGCGCATGCATTAGCTACACGACGTCAGATCTTGGTGGTAGCTGCAAGTTTCAACGGGACCCCTATTGTGTGATTTGACCTGAGGTACTGCCGAGAACACCTGCATTTTCAAACCGGTAGATTGAACCATATAAATTATATTAGTTATTACAATTTATCATTTGTAAATATAAATTATATTGAGTTAGAATAAATACTGAGTATCAGTTCCATACCATATGTAAATGTAAATAATTGGACAGAAGTTACAATAATAATCGCAAAACATACTGTTGGCAACTGCCACCATTTGAGTTCTAAGTGTAAAATATATTGTTGGCAACCGCCACCATTTGAATTCTAAGTGTAAAATATATTGTTGGCAACCGCCACCATTTTCTTCGTCACCGCTGATGGACAGCGTAGTCAGAGAGGTGACGCAATAAAGAGAAAAACAAAAAAATAGTTTATCTCCAACGCCTCCAATGTAGGAAAACACAAGTCTACATGAATCCTCGACAAGAAATCAGCCAGGTAGTAGTCCTGGCCCCAGATGTGACAGGCCCGAAACATGAAGAGGCCGATGTAGAGGGCCCACATCTTAAGACGAGGGTTGAGCCAGTCAACAGACTGCAGGTAGCCTATCTTTAGCTCGAACTCTCGTCCGTACAGGTAGACTTCGAGATTCTGGGAGGCTCAGTATACTGCCAGAGCTTCGTGTTCCACCGTAGAGTAATTGCTCTCTGCTCCTTGTAGGGTCCAGGAGGCATAGGTGACTGGGATAAGAATTCTGAGGTCTAGGAAGTTGGCTGCAGGAGAACTGCTTCTATTTCAGATTGCAGAGAATCCTTTAGCTGGCGTAACGCAACGATGGTGGTGTGCGTCCAAGGGATGACCTCTGGGGAGTTCTTCAGGTAGCCGTGGAGGCTATGGACCTGGTCTGTAAAAGCAAGAATGAAGTGAGCATAATAATCTATTGAGCCCATAAAAGAGTGGAGTTGCATCTTGTCCTTGGGAAAATCAGTCCATGTAAGAGTCCGATAGTGGGCAGAACTATCCTCTCCATATCATATGGCTTAGGTACTGGAGTTCCTGGCAGCCGAACTCGCATTTTGAAGGCTTAGCGTGTGATCCATGGGGCTGTAAGGAAGCTAACAGGGTCCCTAAAGACTGTTGGTGTTTCTCCCAGCTGACAATGGTTATGTCTTAGTTTTTCCGTGCGTGCCAATCAGTTTCTTTGTAAATATCTGTCCTTAGTAAGGGCAAACTAAACAAATGCTTCCTATAACACCGTCTATTATACACTGTCTATGTTTACATCATGGCGCTCTAAACGCGCGCGAAGACATCAACAAAACAAAAGCAAAATGCGTATATCGCCATTAACCTAAACATTGTTTTAAATTGAATACACTACAACAAACCACATCCCCGTCACCAGTGTCATTAGAATGTGGAACCGAATCACTCAACCCAACCTATCTGAGATACGAGTACCTTGTATATAACCCCCAGCCCCCTTCACTTCAAAACCTTTGACCACAGATCCATTCATCATCCCAGCCCACCCAAACACCCACTGTCCTTCCATCTGAAGAAAAGAGTTAAAGAAAAAAAAAAAAAAAAAGAGAGAAAGATCTAAACCACCCACGTATGAGAACCCTCTACCCAAACCACATTACCATTACCAGTGTCACTAGAACGTGCAACCCAACCACTCACCCCCAACCTATCTGAGATACAGGAACCTCATATACAACCCCCAACCCCCTCCACTCCACTTAAACTTCCGACCACAAATCCATCCATCATCGATACCCACCCAAAAAAAGACCCATCATATGAAGAAAAGAGTACAAAAACTTTCTGAAAGAAACTGCATCAGTCCACTGCAACCCTTACCGTCCCAAAACCAACAATCCTTCCACTCCAAGAGAAACCATAGAAGATGTAATGGAGTACATCATACTGCATCAATAAACAGTAAACTACCCCCCAAAAAAAAAAAAAAAAAAAAAAAAAACCAGCAGCCACAACATTAAAGGTACAAGCTGAAGCCCATAATACTAACCACATCATTAATGCTAAACGATGTTCAAGCCTCCAGATCTCCCAATAGTCCTATCAGACCCAACTGGAATGAATGAATGCATATTCAACTGTACCAGTCATCCATTTCAACCTGGCTCCCCTTAAAAGCAACACACAAATACAAGATAAAACTTCTGACTATCACAATTAACAAATCCTATGGAAGCACGACCCAAAACAACATGCCAAACCAAATAATGCACATCATTTGTGGAACTGCTGAGGACTCATCCCAAACTGGTAAAACATAGAACAATTTCTCCAACAATATAAAACTGTCCACTTTTTCATCAAGAAACACACCATAATTAAAAGGCTATACCACATAATTACCTCCACCCCTTCCTATCCAAACCAAACATGGAGGGAGAGCAATCCTCATTCACGCAAATATCTCATAATTACCTTTTACGCTCCATACAATTCTCCAAGCCACTGCTGTCAAATTTTTCTTTTATTATTCAATACCATCTATCCTACACATCCCCTTTAGCTACAATACTGGACTAGTTTATCCTCTCATATCACTAAGAAGTTTCAATGTAAGACATCCCTTTTGGGGGAGACACCATCACAACCCCATGAGGCAAACTACCTGTAATATCACACACACACACACACACACACACACACACACACACACACACACACACACACACACACACACACACACACACACACACACACACACACACACACACCCTTTCACCGAATGGACGGCGAGAACTGGTGTTCCAAAGAAAAAGGAAAAACTACGTGGATCTCAACATCCAGAGAAGTGCCTTTTTGTATTTATAGGGAAGGGGAGTGCTCGTGGAATAGTGGGGAAGTGATAGGGAAGGAGAAGGGAAGGGATATTGAGGGAAATGGAAGGAAATGAGGAAGGGGAGGACTTGGTCCAAGAGTCCAGGCGGATTGTAAACAAACGCCGAACGGATGACTTGGATCTCGATGATGGGACTAACAAAATTGTAAAGATCAGAAACATAGATAAAAGCAGTTCAATGGAAGGTGAGGATAATAATTTTCAAGGATTTAGTGAGGGGGCGGCGGATACCAACCTCTCCCGACTGGCAAAACTGGAGGAAAAACTTGAACAAATGACTGAGCATTGGGAGATTAGGTTTGGCAAGATGTCAAAAATTGCCGAGAGGTTTGAAAAATTGGAAGAACTAGAGAAGGCGAACAAAAACTTAACTGATGAAATTGAAGACCTAAAAAGACAGTTAAGAGAAGTAAAAGTGGAGAACGAAGAATTAAAAAAGAACAATAGAGACAATAAAGAAACAATAGTAAAAGAGGCAGAGGGGTGGAGGAAGATACAAGAAAATAGTAAAGTTGCATTTTCAGATATAATTAAACAGCAAATGAAAGAACAAACTGAAGACTCAGTTATCAAAGTGATGAGAATGAAGGAGAATATTGTAAGAGACTTAGCAGACAAAAAGAAATGTATAATTATATTAGGAATGGAAGAGAAACATAACCCAGATAGAACCACAAGAATCAAAGAGGAAAATGAAAAAGTAAGAAACTTACTAGAATTAGTTCAGGAAGATGAGCCAGAAATAATGAAACAAATCGAAGAGAAATTCAGACTCGGGAAATATAGTACAGACAAGACCAGACCAATTAAGATTAAATTCAGGTCACAAACGACGGCAGAGAATATCTTGTCCAAAACAGGGAAACTAACAACAAGTGAACAATATAAAAAGGTATGGATAAAAAGGGAAATGAATAAAGAGGAAAGAGAGGAGGAAATAAGGAAAAGACATGAGGCTAAGAACAAAAAAAAAAAAAAAAAAAAAAAAAAAAAAAAAAAAAAAAAAAAAAAAAAAAAAAAAAAAAAAAAAAAAAAAACGAGACCAGAACGGAGACAGAAAAACAAGAATTCTACTGGAGAGTAGTGAATATGAAATTGAAGAAATGGAAAATAACAGAGAGAAACACAAAAGAAACAGAGAATACAATGGAAATAACAGGTCAAAAGTATCCTACACAAATATAGATGGATTGATAACAGGATTGAATGAACTGAACAAATATCTGGAAGGTCCACTACCACCCAACAGCATAGGACACAATGCATATAATTATTGGATTAGAAACAGAGAGAAGAAACAAGGGGGTGGAGTTATGTTCCTGACTAAGAAGGATATAAGCGTGAAGAGTGTCACATATGGGAACAATAGAGTAGAGATGATCATGATAGAAGTAGAAGATAGAGATAAGAAGAGCAGAAAGTTTGTAATAAACTACGTGCCCCCAAAAACAGCCTCGTGGGAAGAGAATGAACATAAAAGCATGTTAGAAGACACAAGAATAACACTAAACAAGATAATGGAAGATGGAGGAAGAATAGTTATGATGGGCGACTATAATTGCAAAGAAATATGCTGGGAAGAAATGACAGTAAAGGATGGAGAAGACTCATGGGGAAGTGTTCTACTTGAGATGATTACTGACCACACAATGACACAATGGATCCAAGAGAACACTAGATATAGAAATGAAGAAGAACCATCGAGACTAGACCTAATAATCACATCAGAACCTGAAATAGTGGAAAAGATAGAATACCAGGCACCAATAAGTAAAAGTGACCACATATTGATAGAACTAGAACTAAATGAGAAAAAATACATGAAAAGAAATGAACAATATAGAAAAGGAAGATTGATGTATGAAAAAACAAATTTTGATAAAATAAGAGAATTCTTCCAAAACGAAAAATGGGAAAGAATACACAAAGAAGATACAACAGTAGAAAAGAAATGGAATATTTTGACAAAAATCTATAAAAAAAGGAGTAGAAAAGTATGTCCTAAGACAAAAACAAGAAAAAGAATATGTAAAGTGCTGGTACAATAAAAGTTGTAGGGAGATAAAAGACAAAAGAGACAAAGCCTGGGCCAAATAGAAGAAAAACAAAAGACCAGAAAAATGGAAAATATATACTTGTTATAGAAATGAATATGTACAAGCGTGCAGAGAGGAAAAAAAAAAGAATATGAAAAAGATGTCATAGAAAAATGTAAAGATCAACCAAATCTATTCTACAGATTTGTAAACAACAAACTGAAAAACAAACAAGATTTGGAGAAACTAAGACAAGGAGTTGAATACACAGAGGAAATTGAAATGGCGGAAATTATGAACAAACATTTTAAATCTGTGTTTACAAGGGAGAACATACAACCTGAAGAGATTGAATGGAAAGAGAAAGTCCCCCCTATGAAAGAAATAGAAGTAACAAAGAATGAAATATTGAAACACTTGAGTAATCTTGATGTCAGAAAATCGCATGGACCAGATGAAATAGCAAACTGGATTCTGAAAGAATGCAGGAATGAACTGGCAGACATAATACATAGCATAATAAACAGTTCCTTGAAAGAAGGTAAAGTTCCAGAAGATTGGAAAACAAAAACATAGTACCTATATATAAAGGGGGAAATAAAGAAGACCCTAACAACTATAGGCCAGTCTCTCTAACAAGTACAATAGCAAAAATTTGTGAAAGAATTGTCAAAAATAGATGGGTAAGATATTTAGAAATTAACAACGTGCTAAATCCAAGACAATTTGGATTCAGACAAGGACAATCATGCATCACCAATTTAATGTGTTTCTATTCAAGGCTAATAGATATAATACAAGAAAGAGATGGATGGGCTGATTGTGCATTTCTAGACCTAAAAAAAGCTTTTGACAAAGTACCACATAAGAAGTTGCTTAAGAAATTAGAAACTGAAGGAGGAATACAGGGCAAACTGCTAAATTGGATGGAAGACTTTTTGCAAGAAAGAAAAATGAGAGTAGTGATAAGAGACCAACACTCAAAATGGGATGAAGTAATAAGAAGTGTTCCACAAGGAACAGTTCTGGCCCCAATAATGTTTGCTATATATATATATTATTGATATGGATGAAGGAATTGAAAGCTATATGAGCTTCTTTGCAGATGATGCAAAACTATTGAAAAAAGTGAACACGGAAGAAGATTGTGAATCACTACAGAGAGATCTAAATAAAGTACAGGAATGGAGTAGGAAGTGGGAGATGGAGTTCAATACAAAGAAGTGTAGTATAATGGAATTTGGAAAAAGTAAAAACAGAATAACAGGATCATAAAAATTGGGAGAAGAAGGAATAAAAAAAGTAGAAAATGAAAAAGACCTGGGAGTCATTGTTATGAATAATATGTCACCTGAGAAACATATAAATAAGATTTTTGGAGAAATCTATAATTTAATAAGAACAATCAAAGTTGCATTTACATACCTGGATGAAGAAATGGTGAAGAAAATTCTAATCACTCTGATAAGACCAAGATTGGAATATGCAGCAACGATATGGTCACCAAGTACAAAAAAAAAAAAAAAAAAAAAAAAAAAAGTATAAAAAAACTTGAAAGAATACAAAGAGCAATTACAAAATTGGCACCAACGCTCTCAAAACTATCATATGAAGAGAGACTAGCAAAACTTGAACTACAGACACTAGAGCAAAGAAGAGAGAGAGGAGATTTGATAGCTATTTACAGAATCATGAAAGGCATAGAAATTACTGATAGAGAGAATCTGATAAAATGGGATGACAGAAATACAAGAGGACATGGAAAGAAAATAAAAAAAAGACAGCTATAGAAGAGACCTGAAAAAGAACAGCTTTCCTCACAGAGTAATAGACAGTTGGAACAAGTTAGATGAGAAAGTGGTGTGTGCAAAAACAAAACATGAATTTAAAAATAGTTTAGATAAAACGAGATATGAAGACGGGACACTACGAGCATAGCTCCCCTTCCCGTAAAATACAACTAGGTAAATACAACTAGGTAAATACACACACACACACACACGTCGGTCGAAGTGACAGCGAAGTATGGAACTCCAGGAAAACTTCAATTTTCATCGATCTCAACAACGAGGGAGTACCTTTGTTGTATTAATAGGGAAGGGGAAAGCTCGTGGTGTAGTGTGAAGGTGAAGAAAAAGGTGAAAGAGAGGGATTACTGAGGAAAATGGAAGGAAGTGAGGAAGGGGACGAACGGGCCCCGGATGTTAGGATGGGTGTAAACAAAAGGGGTGCAGAACACGCAGACGAGGAAGAACAAGGAAGCAGAAGTGTCAAAAGCAGAAATATAGATAATAGTAGATCAATGGATAGAGAAGATAACTGCTTATATGGATTAAAAAAAAAAAAAAAAACGAAGCATGGGAGGTTAAGTTTAACAAATTAACACTAGTTACCCAAACCGAGGATCTGTCCAATCCCTTGACTCCACAGATATTCCAAGAAATATTCCATTGGGTGAATCAGACGGCTTTGAGACGGGTATTAAATCCCATATGCAACTCCATCAGACCCCTAATCTCGGGTTACTGGCTTCATAAGTGACTCTAGACAAGACTAACCTCACCGGTGGAGTAGGATACCATGTCAGGCTGGTAAAGGGAAACTCCTCTCTGGAGCTCCCCCTGAAACCCCCTCAAAATAACAATATTCAAATTACTCCAGTGGAATTGTCGCGGTATGCTTGCCTCCCGGGAGGAGTTGAGTCTACTCCTATCACTTTTTTCTCCAGCATGTGTCTATCTCCAGGGGACAATGGAGGGAGACTAAGTTCCTTCAACTCCCACAGGATATTATGCATGCTGTTCTGATTTTAATTTAGAACAGGGCCACCACGACGGCACTCCAATAATGATTAGAAACGATGTACCTCGAACTATTCTCGAGTTGTAAATTCCATTACATGCTGTTGTATTCAAATTATTCTTACACCATCATATGCGGTATGTAGTGTTTATCTTCCATCCAGTGTCCATGTCGAGGAGGACGATTTTAAGACGCCTCTTGCGAAACCTTCACTCTCTTTTTTTTTCGCCACCCGTTTGAGGGAGAAAGCACAGTCAACCCTAGAGGGTTTTATAAAAGATGATGAGTTAGGGATTTTCATAGTCAAACCGGTACTTTTACAGCCATTGACATTTCTATCAGCTTTCCTATTGCTCTTTTACATTTTAGTTGGCAGGTTTTCCTAGATTTGTATGGCAGCGACCACTTTCCTACATTATTGGAATCGGCAAGGTCTGAACCAAAATTCGTACTCCCCGGTGGCGTCTAGACAGAGCTGATTGGCAGCTATTTACCCAATTCACTTCACCTTATGGTTCGCTGGCCATCTTTGATAGTTCTAAAGAGGCTGCAACATATTTTACTGATAAATTACATCCTGCAACATTCCAATTCGTCCCAAAGGCATCTGGCCGTTTCCCCAAACGTCCGGTCCCTTGGTGGAACAATGATTACACTGCTGCTGTGCAGGCGAAACGTGCTTTCTTTTGTCTTCGCCGACATCGTGGGGACTCCCAGTGATAAGAGTATCAAGGTAGGGGTAATAATACAAAAATCACGCCACATATGATTTAATATGGGAGTTAAAATCATCATTGTATAATTTATACAAAACAATTGTTAATATCATGTAGACTGTAATGTAGACCTACTGGAATTTTTTTTTTTAAAACGGTCTTCCATCACCATAATTATTACGTACAGTACCAGAACCTTTGTGAAATAAACACTGATGGAAACTATACTATAAATTATCATTTTCTGACGTATATGTACGAAAGGGATTAACATGGTCTTGAACAGAGGGTGGTGCCATATCAGTCCCCATGGTTTGATCCAGTGCCAGGTGAAAGGACAGAAATAGGTGTGGAGACCGTACTTGGTTAAAAACTGTCTTCATTAATTTTGATAGAGTGGCGGTGCAATGTCCCTAGCCGACCGTGAAAAAGGATGTCATTTATACCTTTCCTTGCATATATTTGTTGATCGGCACTTAGGTTCCTAAATTCTTGAGCCCAGCTCCTTGCTAACACATCAACGGTGTCGTCACTCCGCTTGAGATGACTGCATGCCAGTGACAGAAGTTCAACACATTTAGCCTCTACGTCTATATTCCTTTTTTTGTTGGATGAGCTTGCCACCATCTGTTGTTCTTCAATACACACGTCAGCATGGGATGTATTCGGTTCCTGCAGAAGAGAACAGTAATGTCAGAGTTCGTTAGGATGAATATCAGATGGGTAAAAGTCTAATAGGCATATCCCTCCACACATTTCTATTTCTCGTTAACAGATACCACTGACAGAAGATGAATGGGTGGACATGGCTGACACATTTGAAAGGGATCACGTCTCCCTCCGGTACTACACAGCTATCCCCAGCATTTGATAATACATCTTTACGAAGCACCGATAAAGACAACACTTTATGCCTTGTTTAACTGTCAAAGTCAGAGGGAGGAAAAAAATGAACAACATTTATTACTACCTTTACTTTACAGATAAAAAAAATATCAGTGTCACATATAATAATCAAAGTATGACATGAATAATTAACATTACACACACACACACACACACACACGGCTCGGTGGCGGATTGGTAAAGCACTGGCCTCACAAGCCAAAGAACCGAGGTTCGATTCCCCGGCCGGGCGGAGATAAGTTGGGTTTGTCTCCTTTCACGTGTAACCCCTATTCACCTAGCAGTGAGTAGGTACGGGACGTTAGTCAAGGAGTTGTGGCCTTGTGGTCCCGGTGTGTGGTGTGCGAGTGGTCTCAGACCTACCCAGAGATCGGCGAATAATGAGCTCTGAGCTCACTGCCGTAGGGTGGTGTCTGGCTGTTCTCGACAGAGACTGCAGCAGATCCGAGGTGAATACACACACACACACACACACACACATATATATATAATATATATTTATACATACATATACAGTATATATATATATATATATATATATATATATATATATTATATGTTATATTATATATTTATCATATACATACATATAATATATATATATATATATATATATATATATATACACCATCCATCTAATCTCTCAGGTGATACGAACAAGGTCTATGGATTGATCTTAGGAAGGTGGCCAGTGACTCCAGTCACTTGAAGGGCGTTCACTGCTAGGGGCAACGAAGATAGGCTATGTGCCTATATCAGGATAAACAAGTGATTCCAGTTACTTGAAGGGTGTCCGATGCTAGGGCAAACCAAGATAGGCTATGTATCTATATCAGGATAGATAAGCGACTCCAGTTACTTGAAGAGCGTCCACTACTAGGGGCGATGAAGACAGACTATGTGTAAACCCTTTGTTGGTGATTGTTGTTGGTTACGTAAGGTGGATTTAATGTGGGCGAGATAAACTCCAAAACCGGATTTTCATCTATTTTATTACAAAGTAATCTGGCTTGATATCAACAAACTATATATGGGCCCTGTGGGCAAAATACAGTAAAGTGCCGGGCCTTGACCTCGGGCACACCTGTGTCTGGCAGGCACTTGACCTAGCCAGGTTCTGGCTGGCAGGCTCTTGACCTGCCCAGCTCTCCTCTCTTGGTTACATTATCGTCTGTTAATATAGGGGGTTAGTGGGTCGTCGTAAGTAAAGGTGTTAGTCTTGTTATTCTATGCATCGTGGTAATTTCTATATATGGGGGTTAGTCATATGATTAATAAGAATAGTTAGTTATGTTATATATATGTTGGCTTATGGGTAATGTAATAAGGGCAGGTATAATAAAGGGGGTTTAATGGGTTTGTCTGGTGACATTTGTCAGCAATATCTTGTTTCTCTGATTTTTGCTTGGTTGGGTGTATGTGGTAAGGTTTGTTCAGGGAAAGCAAGGTAAGCAGGAGGGGAGGTTTGCTGAATGCGAGTGCTCTGTCGTATGCATGTGGATCACGTGCGTGGTAGGTGGTAATTAGTAATGGTTACAATGCCTCCCCGACCTTTTGAGGTACGTCCGCGTACCTTGGGTTAAGGTCGTGCCAGTGGGGTTTTGGTATACATAATTGTAAAAACTATGATATGATAATTTGTTAAGTTGCTAGTGGGAGATATTGATTTGTAAAATTGATTTGAATGAGTAAAATAAAAAAAGGGGGGTTTTACGTATATCATATCTTGAATAAGTTCAATAAAGCTATGTCAATATTTTTACATTTGTATATTCTCTTTACAATGAGAATGAATTTGCAATTTCACTCGCGTTCTTTCTCTGTTCAATGAGAATTTTTGATAATCTCTTTCCTCTTGAGATATATTTAGTTTGTACACTTTCACTATAGCTTTACTGAAGACATGACATCCTAAATGGTTAGTTTGTTTTTAAATAAACGTGTTAGTTTGTGTAGAGCTAAATATTCATATATATATTTTGACATAGAGATATATCCGTTTACATAAAAGTTCCACTAATATTTATGCTGTCGAGAAGTGTGAATGGTTATATGCTACAATTTTTATGGGAAATTGTGATTTCTATAACTGATGTTATTATTGCACTTGTACATATTGATATCTATTCAAGGCAGTTGATTTTTTTGAGTTTTCTTTTTTTTTTAATGCCTAAGTTTGAGATTTATGGTATGAATTGTTTATTTGTCGTCTTTGAGTGGGAGGTTTTGATATAATTATTCCGGGGCTTCACGGTCGGAAGGAAGTGAAGTACTTTTATAGTGGGAAAAGTCTGATAAGTAAATGATCGTGAGGACCTAACTCATCGAATCGCATGACGTCCTGCGTCCGAAAGATGAATAATTTTATGTGTTAGTATGTTCATCGTGGAATTTATCGTTGTGTTTTTTTGCCTAGTTTACTTGGTTTCGGGTGATTGCCTGGGAGATTTCTTTGCGGTGACATATTGTGAGTTAGTTAATGTTGAAATTTGAAAAATTGTCTCGAAAATGTCAAATTGCACTGGGATGTGTTTTAGAATTTAATTATTGAGTTCTATCTATCGTGGTCTTTGTATGTGCCTATCGGTTCATTTACGACATAATATTCAAAATTGAGTAGGTGTAAATATTCGTGGAAATACAGGGGGGAGTGGGTACATTACTTGAACTGGATAATGACTGACGAGTAGGTAGCACTGGCTGGTACCGTGGGTAGATGAGAGACTGAAGGTGTTGATTTTTAGCTGGTGTTGATCATTGCTTGGGCAAGCAATTCTCGGTGAGCAGCTCGAGCCAAGGGTGGCGGTGGGTGGAGGGTGTGGTTGGTTGGTCGAGATGGGCAGAGTTGACACAGGAGGGTTGGTAAGCGAGGATGCTGACCCGATGCAAAGAGCAGGTATGTTAGGCGAGTCCGGGCCTAATTGCTAAGAAGCTCCTGGTCTGGGTGGAAGGGGGTGGAGGTGGGTTAGGCGGGTCGGGGCCTAACCGCTGCGAGTTCCCTGGTCTGGCTGGTTATGACGGGGGGGGGGGGGGGTTAAGCGGGTCGGGGCCTAGCCGCTGCGAATTTCCTGGTCTGGCTGGTCGTGAAGGGGGTGTAGGTGGGTTAGGCGGGTCGGGGCCTATCCGCTGCGAATTCTTTGGTCAGGCTGGTCATGAAGGGGCTTGGAGGCGGGTTCTCGTCCGGCTCCTGAATGATAAAAAAGGGGGGATTAGTGGGAGTCTATGGTTTACACTCACGGTAATTGGTGACGGTAGTTGGGGATGGCGGATGAGATTGTCTCTTGGATATGTCTCATTGGCCTGGGTCCACTGCGTCTTGACTGAAGTCATGATGTCGTGTCGATCTTGGAGTTGGTGAGCTGGATCTCTACGGCTGATTGGATTTGTCTGGTCTCGATTTGGGTGGTTAGTAATGCTTACTGAGTGTGTTGCCGAGTCTGCAGATTTGCGTTTGCGAGTCAGACGTCTCAAGGGGAGGACGGTAGAGGGGAGGTGGAGTATTCTCTTTCGCTGGGAGATGAGTTCTGTGGTAGCTAAATGGAATCGGGAATCTTGTGGCTTGATTGAAGTTCGATCTCCTGGATGGGAGTCTTGTGGTTTGATTGAAGTACGATCACTTGGTTGGGAGTCTTGTGGTAGCTGAATGGAATCTTGTGGTTTGATTGAAGTTCGATCACTTGGTTGGGAGTCTTGTGGTAGCTGAATGGAATCTTGTGGTTTGATTGAAGTTCGATCACTTGGTTGGGAGTCTTGTTTGATATTGGATTGGAATCTTGATACGGTGCTGCGTAGAGTTGACAGGTATTTTCTTCTATTCTGACAGAGGTCTCTCTGTAGACATCTGTCGTCCGATTGGTAGCGTACTGCCACCAGGTGGTTTAAAATCGAATGCCTTACGATTTCACCACCGATTCTAAGATGGGTGCAACTGCAGGTCACAGCTGCTATCTTAGAAGTCAGACTGTCGTCTCGAAGGGAGCGGTTGGTGGAGTAGTGTGTAGACGTGTCGCTTGCTTGGAAGCTTGCTGACGAAGCAATGGGCTTGCTTTTTGATGCGGAGGTGAAGAGAATCCTGTGGCTTGATTGAAGATATGAGAAGTCGAAGATAGACGGTTTCTTCTTCGTAGACCGTGGTCTGTTCCTTCTGAATGGTAGGCGTGGCTTGAGTGGCTGAAGATTTTATTCGGCCTTCTGTGGTAAGCGCGAGTGTAACCAGTGTTTCTGGTATAAAGTAGGCGTGTCTCTTCGGAGTTTCGGATGAGATCACCGCTCGCCAGTTTGATCGGTTGTGTAACCTTGGTTGCGTGGCTGAGTACGACGTTTCTATTCAGGATAGACAAGCAACTCCAGTCACTTGAAGGGTGCCCAATGCTTTTTGACCTGAAAAGGCCAAAAAAAAAAAAAAAAAAAAAAAAATCACATCCATTTTTATCTAAGATGTATGAAAACATTACTGCATGGAGGCTGAAATTTATTGCTATCTTACCAAATGGGCCAATTTTGAGTAATTTCTAAGCATATTTTGAGGTATAATTTTTTATCTATTCAAAATAGAGCAATAAATTAGGCACCAAATGAATGCCCAGAATCTACTTTACATATATCAACCGTTAGAATTGATGAATTTTCCTCTTGACTTTTAATAAATACGAAATTGATGAAAATCTTGACTTTTTTTTACTAACCTGGAGACATGGTTTTTGCATGGAGCAAGATAGAGCAACAAAATAGTTATAAAATTAAAGCATTTTTAATTCTCTTTTGGACGTGTACAATCTGGTTTCCATTGTACAAAAAATGGCATGTTATTTATAATATTTACAGAAAAATAACAAAATTCCATATATTTGACATATACAAAGTGGAAAGTGTAATTTTGCAACAAGTCAAACCATCAACTGAAACTACCAAAATAATCATGATTATGTGAATCAAAATGATATTACACAGTCATTTGTTAAGTGTTTGTTTCTTGAAGCTTTTGATGCTTGGGATCTGTGGTGATGTCATTTGCAAAATCACTCATCATCTTAATTCCACGCTCAACGATGTCATTCACTA
Organism: Oratosquilla oratoria; assembly: GCF_046742065.1. Lineage (NCBI taxonomy): Eukaryota > Metazoa > Arthropoda > Malacostraca > Stomatopoda > Squillidae > Oratosquilla > Oratosquilla oratoria. The sequence continues at coordinate 10,137,425 of NC_134816.1, forward strand.
CTCTGAAATTTCTCAAATATTCCAAGGCTTTCTTGTAATCCTCCTTCTTTGGCCATGATTCAACCCGATCCAGGAGCCAGTCATATCCAATGCTGAGGATGTCTAACATAAGGTGGGATTCCGGACCAATGAGATCTACAGGTGTGGTCTTGGCTGTCACCTTCTGAAACACAGGTTTTCCCCTTCTGAAGCTGTCTGACTTCTGAGTGGCACGTAGCTGAGCAGCAATGTCCTGTTTCTGCTTGTCACTCAGCCTGCTGCTGAAGAGCGCGAATGGCACGACCTCCTGTGTCAAGTACCACTTGTGATTTTCCATCTTCTGAATAACTGCTTCAGCATCCTTTGGGTCTGATCTCTTGTACCTCAACGTGTCCTGGATGAGCTGAAGATCATTCACAGGAGCATCCGCAGTAGATGTTGACATCATCCACATTGATGTGTAGAACAGCGCCAGGAAGTTGTTGAGTCGCTCCAGCTTTGCAACATTCTCTTCATCATACTCAAGCTGGTCACAAAACATCAGTACCTTCATAGAATACAAGTTCCTGGCCATCCATCTGGCCTGGTCGACTCCAGTGAATCCCAAGGGCAAGTGTGCCTCCAAGAACAATCACTGTGAACTCAGCTATTTCCTTGTAGTAAGCTCTCGGTGGCTTCTCAAATGTGAGGATGTCATGATATATTTCCTCATAATCCCTCTTCTTTTCCTTGAGCCATTTGCATTTGCTTCTGATCATCAGGGTTTTTGGGGTGTCTGTTGCCAGTTTCCCCCACACATCCTTGAAGTGTCTGAACCAGGGATTTTCTAGACTCTTCACTTTGCCAAACAGCTTTTCCCAGACTGCTCCAACTAGCACTTCCAGGATGTGGTGTCTGCACGCCAGGTAAAACACCTTGGTGCTCAGCTTTTCCTCATGCAGTTTGGCAGCTTCCCCGTGTACTCCACTGTTACTGGAGGTAGTGTAAAAAACAAGGGTAGTTATGACACCTGTAAACCCCCATGTTCCCAACAAATCCATTGATGCCTCAGCTTGAGCTGTGCCTGTTGAACTGTCGATGACAGGTATCCTCAGTAACTTCCCTTCATGATAGCTAGGTGGTCCAGACACGAGCACAGCTAAAGTTTCTGAGGCGGTCCCAGGTTTACTACCCAGGACGTCTCTGAGCATCTTCCCATCCCACTGTAGCTCTGGCTGATGCTACAAAGGCAAAGGATTACAAAGGGGGAGCATGCCGACAGGAGACCTTTTGGTCCATATCTAGGTCGGATGCGAAAAAATTATAATAATGATGAATAAATAAAGACTATAATAATGTAAATAAATATGTAAATAAATGCATAGGTATAGTTAAATAATAAACAAACAGGTAAACAGTAAATAATGATAAACTGACATAACTAATAATAATAAAAAAATCAAACAAATAATAATAAACGGACAAATGATAACAAAACAAATAAGCAAATAATATAGAATCAATGATAGTCATTACAGCATCTTGCTTATGTGTTTCTCTAAATAATTCTTAAAGCTTCGAACTGAACTACATTGCACTGCCTCTGCAGGAAGTTTATTCCATTCATTAACTACACGGTTGGCGAAGTTGTTTCTACCTACTTCCAAATTAAATCTATTTCCGGACAGTTTGAGACCATTGTTTCTTGTCGGATTCTCATTCAATGTGAAAATTTTGTCACTTTTGATGTTGTCAATTCCCTTTAGATTCTTAAAGACCTGTATCAAGTCACCACTGAGTCTACGCTTTTTTAAGGAAAACAGATTCATATGCTTTAGTCGGTTTTCGTATGATTTATTTTTGATATTTGGAATCAGTTTTGTGGCTTGCCGTTGTACTTTTTCCAATCCGTCAATGTCTTTAATGATATTCGGTGACCATGTTGTACCAGGACAGCATTCTGTTACGACGTGTTATTGATCTAGAAATTATTAATTTGTCTAGATCAGCCCCACCAGCTTTTAAGGTGGCAGAAACTAGGGCATTATTTTGATTGTCAGACAAGCCAAGACTATCAGCTGTATTGCAGATGGCATCACATTCCATGAGTCTCCTGGAGAATGTCAAAGTTACGTTGTCTTTATGGTAAGAACATCCAGGACGAGGGTGCTGGTAATCCATATCCTCTGTGTTAGCGCACTGTTACTGGAATCACCCCCAGATAATGTGATCCACGTGAGTAACTGCTTCTTGTTCTGTTGCAGCTGCAAAATAATACATGGCAAGCAGGTAAAACTGCAAAATAATACAATGTGGTAAGCATGTAAAACTGCACAAAAATACAGTGTGGTAAGCATGTAAAACTGGAAAACAATACAACGTGGTAAGCATGTAAAACTTTCAACTTGTTGAGATATTCAAAAGTATGATCAGTAAAAGTATGAAAGTATAATTACCTTGTTCTTGGCTCTGCAGTTGCCTCTCAGTCTGGCCTACTTGTTGCTGGGATCTTGTCTCAAAGATCTTGCCATGACCCGGCATGCGACATTTCCTCTCAATCCTCTGGTCCTGGTAGAACCTGATGTCCTCATCTTCTCCCTGGATAACAGTATGTTGCTCTCTATACCCTGGGCAGCATTTGGAGCTCCTATGTCGAGCAGGCTGTCCAATTCCAAGACAAATGCACTCCTTTTTCCTCCAGGGTCACTTGCTCTTTCTTTGCTCTTTATCAGTGCTCTGTTTTTGTCATGGAATTTCACGAAGAGCTTTATACAGTTCTTTCTGGTCATCGTTTTGATCCTAGCCATCTGCCAGAATGGAATGATAGGTTCAACCGTTTCATATGCGAAGTCTTGAACCATGGGTTTTCCTGTATTTCCTAGTAAACTTTGGAGATAAAGGAAGTACTGGAATGCTTGTCTGTTGGTGGAAAGGTGGTAACCACTGATGCAAGCTGAAGGGTATCCGACTAGGAAGGTTTCAGTGAGAGATCTGATGGACGACTTGATGCTTGCTTGTGGACTACAGGCGGAGGTTCTGAAACACCAGCTGTGCGTCCTCGTAGCTCCTTGCTTAATGCTATTGTGAAGTATCTTGAGGATAGTTTTCTGGATTTGGATCGGGTTTCTGTGCTGGCCTTGCTTTTGTACTATTCAGTATTACCCAACATCATTAACAGGTTTCTGTATATATGAAATTAAATGCTGAAATTATGCATGAGCTTTGGTTTAAATTCACTTAAAATTCAAACATCCATACAAAAACCACGTCTCCAAGTTAGCAAAAGAGTCAGGATTTTAAAGAATTTTATATCTTATAAAACTCACGGGTAAAATGCATAAATCTTAACGGTTGCTATATGTAGAGTATATTCTGTTGCTCTATCTTGGATGAAAAATTATACCACAAAACATACTCAGGAATGCCTCAGAATTGGTCCTTTTGATAAGATTAAAAAAGAAAAAGAAAAAAAAAAAAAAAAAAAAATCAGCCTCCATGCGGCAATGCTTTCATAAATCCTAGATAAAAATGGATATGATTTTTGGCCTTTCCAGGTCAAAAAACATGACATAGAGTACAGTAACGTATGAAAAAAGTTTTGAACAGGTCTAGACTAGACTTCATGTATCGGGGTGGCCAATGAAACAATGCAACACTGCAAAATATTGTATTAGTTACAAGCACTACAAGTACAGGCATGCGGTCGCTTTGTAAGCAGAATCATGACTGACGCTAAGCGACGCGACCAAACTCAGACTTGGCGGGAAAACATACACGCTTAAATGAACACTTGGTTCTCACAATAATGTATATAATATAATGTACAATATATAATGTATATAACAATGTCATATCTCACAATAATAAATAAACAATATTACAAATACGTATATACAACACACAAAGAATATTCTATGCCACCATTACATAGCTCGGCCACCATCACTCGGTGACCCCACCGAGCAAACAAAAAGAAATGACCAGGCAAGACAAAAGCAAACATAACACAGTCCACACACAAAGGTGAATACAAAAGTGTGGAAAAGAATAACATTAGCACACCCTAATACATAAACAAGAATACAAGAATATATACATAAGAATCACATACAACATAATGAAGGTACATAAGAAACACATACAACAAAATGAAATAAGAACTGGCGCCAGTTAACCAAAATACAAAATACAGCAATTGCCGGACGTCCGGGACATGACAATAGCTAAACAAGACGTACACACACAAATCAATACATTTAACAGAGAGAGAGAGAGAGAGAGAGAGAGAGAGAGAGAGAGAGAGAGAGAGAGAGAGAGAAGACACAAAGTACAGGTCAAGACTAACATAATTAACAACATAAACACTACATTTTCAGTTATGAAGACACAGGACCCCTTGAACGGAGATTATAATTATGAGGGGCTGATACAGGAATAGTTTGTACAGTGGGCCTTGGAGGAGGCCGGATAAACGCCGGTATGGACACCTGAGTGACCTTAAGTCTGTCCACATGCACCACTTCGCTCAGTCCCTGTGAAGGATCAAAGATCCTGAATTTGTTGGGATGCAACTTCTCATTAACCAAAAAGGGGCCAGTAAATTTACAATTCAACTTAGATTGGCGGTCAGGCATGCTCTTATTAATATGATCACCAACAACGATGGTAACAGGATTTGCACGAATATGTTGGTGTTTCAACATTTCGGCCTTGGAAACATCAAGTTTTTCTTTCACAGAGTCATAAATGGAATGCAACGTGTGACTGTAGTTGACTATAGTCATCAAAATTGTAGAGGGGACGAGCAGGGCTGTCAATCACATCGTAAGGGAGCCGTTTTTCAACTCCATAGGTGACATAATGAGGCGTTTGCCCGTAGAAACATTAATGGCGATATTAATACAAGCACTGACATGGGGGAGCCAATCTTCCCAAGATTCATGAAAGTATATCTAGAATTTTCCTATCCATCTTCTCTACAAGACCATTGGACGCCGGATGGTAAGCAGTCACGAATGTTTGTGTGATGCAGTAACGTTCACAAATACTTGCCAAAACCTCGTTCCTAAATTCAGTACCATTGTCACTTAGGAGCACCGAAGGAGTAGTGTATGGACACCGAACATGAGAAACTAAAGCATGGGCTACAACTGGTGCAGACTTGTTACGTAAGGGAGCTAATATTACAAAACGACTAAAGTGGTCCACACATAGAACCTTGAGTGCTAAGAGGCAGTTGCAAAAGGTCTATAGCCACAGTCTGAAAAGGGCGAGAAGGAGTAGGGTACTCTAAGATGGGAGCAGTGCGCGTAGAACCTTTGTTTTGGGCACAAAAACTACACCGGGCTACATGAGAAGGAACGTCTAGTCGCATTTTAGGCCAATAATACTTCTTGCGCGCCATAGCCAGAGTTTTGTCGCGACCTGGGTGACCAGCCTGAGGGGCATCATGAACAAGGGACATAACAACGGGAACTAGAGACTCAGGGATCACTAGCTGTGCCACATCCTGCTCAAGCACTTCCACATTACGAATGAGAACCTTGTCCTGCAAGGAAAATTGGGACAGAGGCACCGGTAAAGCTGGTAAGGTGGTATCATCACCAGACTCCAAAGCATAAATGACAACAGGATCTTCACGCTGGGTTTTGGCCAGATCCTTCAGGGAGAGGTCAATTACTGTAACAGCAGCAACAGCGATGTTACATGAAAGTGCATCAGCAACGTTGTTTGCACGCCCTGGGATATGTTTAAGGGTTGGATTGAATTCCTCAATCGTGAGGAACCATCTGGCCAGGCGGCCTGAAAGATTTTTGCCCTTGAAAAGCTGAGTGATAGCAGTGTGGTCCGTGTAGACTGTAATAGGATATCCAAAAATGATATCACGGAAATACTTTAAAGCCCACACCACTGCCAGGGCTTCTAAATGAGTAACAGAGGAACGGGACTCAGGCTTATTAAGAATGCGACTAGCATATGCAATAACATGAGGTCTACATCCATCTACTTGTTGCATGAGTACAGGTCCAATGCCTTTCCCAGCGGGTTAGGGCGTCGTTACTTGCGGCGAAGGTCGAGGTGAGGGCGGTTCGAATCCTGCCACCAGCGAAGTTGAACCAAGGGCATAGTTAATTAAATTCCACGCTACAAAGCCCTCTGTGAGGGGAACCGTCCTAGCCTCCCGATAGGGAGGAGGGGGGGGAGTGTGTGACGTTAAACCATATCATCATCATCCACATTAACCTTGAAGAAGCCTCCTTCCACTCCATTATACTTTTACCTATCTTTTCACTTACTAGTATAGAAACCCCTTCTCTCCCTCGCCCTCTTTTCAATCCTAATGCCACGTCCACACGGTCGAGCACTGTCCGCCGGGCACAAGGGCTTTGCTCGACAACGGGCAATTTCATGGGGCAAACCATCAAACTGTCCGTTCCCGGCGCCATTTGCGGGCAGTGAATGGAGGGCTGACATCACTGCCAAACGCACGAGGTGAAGTGCGAGCAAAGTTAGCAAACCCGCTCAGTACAGACCGAAGTTACCTTACCACCATGTCCGCACCTAGTACTAGTGTGTACTGGTCCCGACAAGACGTGCTATTGGTGCTATGCTTCTCCTCATATTTGTCTCTTGCCTTTGTATATATGGCTCCACTTTCGAAAGGCGAATAGAAAAGTTGCTTATGTTTATTCCCATGTAACTGCAAAACAATTGTTCATTTTCATCCTGCAATTCACGTAGGATTGTCACCGAGTTTTCCATTAAATCACCTCTTTGTAACCACTCCCGGAACCAGACATGTCTCCGGGATTTCTTGTTTTTCTTTTTAATGCAGGCAACAATTATAATGCTGTAAAGCTCTACCTTCTTTCCAAGTATGGCGGGAACCATGGATATCGTACCGCACTGAATCACTCCCTCCCAACCTCTGCTTGCGGCCAACTAACTTCCAACCACCATCGTCAGCCGTATGGACACTTCGCGGGCAGTCTGCGGACTTTGTCCGGTAAGGGCAAAGTCTGCCAGGCACAGCTCGACCGTGTGGACGCGGCATAAGAACCTCCCTACTACACTCCCAAACTTACACTCGCCCCTCCCTTTCAACTTAGTTTTGTTGCTTTGGGTTGCAAAAACATAGAAAAGTGGTAGCAAGAGTGGGTTCTTAGAGCGGCTTGGAGGCGAAGGTAAACGGCCGTGAGTTTCTTGTTTTTATTCTATATGTATCCCGGTCTCCGAAGAGAGCATTGTCCTTATATACATCAATCGTGGCAAGGCTGCCGACAAGGTAATTATTTACATAATCACTGTTTCCAGCGAGACTAGATATTAAAATAGGTTTACATTGATATACAGAACAAGGAAAAAAGATGATACATTCCTGTGTAACATTTGTACATAATGTGTCCGAATTTGGACAGGTAGAAAAGAACCTTGCGGAATATTTATTATTGAATGGCAATATCATTGGTTAGCCGTTTGGTGAACAGCTTCGTGCGTTCGAGGTCATGACCTAGATAATGAACAATAGAGTTGACCGCGACGCTTGACCCTTCTGGTCCCATGAGGTCAAGAATAAAATTTCGCTCCGATATCTGGTGCTGCGTATCTATGCTGCATATGAGTACACGTCATGTGGTGAGAGCCGGTTGATGAAAGGTAGATAAGTTGTTCTAGACGCTTTAGTTGTCCAACATGGCTCGGCGTCGCTACATGTGTCCGGCCTCGCGACACATTCTGTCTTCGGAGTTCACATAGAACTGGGTGTCCGAACTGTAAGGAGATAGAAGGAGGGTGTGCCTAGGTGAAAGGTGTTGACCTTCCCTGGGTGGCAATGGTGTTAGCACAGACAGAAAAAAATTATGGCATGATATGGCAGAGAATGAATGAGATTTCTCGGTTGGAACTAGATGCCTGAAATTTTGGGCCAAGCGAGACTTTACACAATTCTATTTCTTAGGCTATAACGGGGTGTAGGGATCGGTGGAGTGGTAGAGGTGCTTGTGTCTACTGTTTCGGTCGTGTCTGGTGGTTGTGCAAGAGGGGGAAAAGGTATATTCTCCATGTCAAGTCCTTTAGGAACTTGTTTGATATTGTCCAAGTGTAGAATAGCCTCAGAGTTCTCGTAGGTGGATAGCTTTTATCTTATTATGAGGTAAGATTTCGATGACGCGGGATGGACCAAGGAATTTGGGAGAAAGTTTTGATGTGGGTTGGTGGTTGGTGTTGTACACAATGTCACCTACCGAAATAGTACAATCCCTAGAGTGAGCGTTTGCTAGTCTAATCATATCAGAATTTGAGAGTCAGTGATTCATGCACTCTTTTGAAAAGAGTGTTGAAATTTGTCAGAGTGACTTTGACGTAGTCGTTGAAATCATACACGGCGGGGTGGAGGGTTTTGACGTAAATAGGTCGTACGGCATTTTCTTATCTGACCCGAATAATACAAAGTGGGGTGACTCTGAGATCGATCTATTGATTGCGCTGTTTATGCAGGCTAGTATCATAGGTATGTGTTCATCCCAAGATGAGCGTATACCTGTGGCGAGGTGCCTTAATGTGTTGAGGATCTTCCGATTTTGACGTTCAACGAGTTCATTTGAGCTAAGATGGTATGGTGTGGTGTTACATTTGGTGATGTTAAAATGTTGGCAGATATTGGTGAGAATGTCGTTATTGAATTCAGTGCCTTTGTATGAGATGAGTTTTTTTGGTGTGGTGTAGGGGCAGATGACGTTGTTGATGATGGTTTGAGCTACACTTTTGGCTGTCTTGTCCGCTAAAGGAGAGAGAATGCAGAAACGTGAGAAATGGTCGATGCAGACGAAGAGGTACTGATTTCCATTTGAGGTGAGTGGTAGTTTGAGTAAATCAATGGCAATGGTTTCAAAGGGTCTAGAAGGTGTTGGATAGTTGTGTATAGGTACATGACCGCTAATGTGACCTTTATGAGCTATACATGAGTGACATGCATCTATGTATGTGTGTATGTCTTTGTGCATGGTGGGCCAAAAGTATTTCAACCTGGCTTGCGATAAACATTTGTCTTTTCCGCAATGTCCTGCTATTGGAGAATCGTGAAGAATTTGAAGTACTTCTGGAACAAGTTCCGTAGGAACGACCAATTGTGTAACCGTGCGGTTTGGTTCGTTTTTGTTCGTGAGTAGTGTGGTAGAGAACCTGGTCTATGATCGAGTAATTGTCTATGTTGGGAGGAAAATCGTCTGTATTGGTAGTGTCACCCGAGTTGAGATAATGAATTCTTCTCCATAGGGGGTCTGTTGCTTGAGGGACGATGATGCGCTTCGCGTAATGTCAAGTGGCTGTGCTACTTGGTGTATGGTTGCTACGTGTCTGCTAAGGGCGTCGGCTTTACGTGTTCAGTAGAGGTAGGGGGTGGAAAGTCTAGTACAGCCTTAACTTTGTCCTGAGAGGTGATGACACCTTGAGAGTTGATGACGTGTCCTAGGAAACGTATTTCCTTTTTCAAGGAGCACTTCTCGAGTTTTAGTTTGAGACCTGCCGCGGCTAGCATTGAGAGGACAGTTTAAAGTGTGGAAAGGTGTTGTGTGAGTGACTTGGAGGCAATGATTATGTCGTCCAAGTAAATGAAAACTGTTTTCCTTACGAGTCCTTCTAGGACCTTGTACATCAATCTAGAAAACGCGGAGGGAGCAGAGACGAGTTCCATGGTCAAACTTTTGAAGTGGTAGTGGTCCGTGTTGATACTAAGGGCAGTTAGTGGTTTTGAGTCATCATCGAGAGGTATTTCGAAATACCCTGACATGAAGTCGAGAGTGGAGAAAACAGTGTTGTGTTCACCTATCGAGTATAAAGTGTCTTGCAAATGAGGTATAGGATATCTTTCAGGAATAGTGAGTTTATTGAACTCACTAAAATCTATAACAGGACGAAAGGAGCCATCGTGTTTTGGAACAACGAAGAGGGGGAAATTCCAAGGGGACAAACTTGGTTCTATAATGTCTTGGGCGAGCATGTCTGCAATAATGTTGTCAGCAATGTCGCGCTTACTATGTGGCAGACGGTATACTGATATATACAGTGGTTTTCCATGCTGTCGAAGTGGTATGTGATGTTCTATTATGGTTGTGAGACCTAGTGGTTCACCTAGAAGTGCAATGGCGTGCCTGTATGTGTTCATGAGCGTAAGATCTGTTTGCGCTTCTGGAAAGTCTATGTTGTTTATGTGAGCTGCTTGGATGGGTTGCTATGTTCTGTTCTCCGGTGTTGATGGTGTATACCTTTTGTATGTTGTCTTGCTCGATTACGTGTACTGGAGCTGGGTATATGGTAAAATCACAAATGTTGGTGCCTTTGTTAAGGTGGAGAGGTGCATTTGTGTTGTTTGCAACTATGATGGTTGTATGTTCTTTGTTTGATGTGTTCGTTATGGCGGATAGCAGAGAAACACCAGATACGCGGCAAGTGTCCGCGATGCAGAGGACATCTGAGTTCGGAGCTTGAAAAACACGAACTTTGAGCTTTGTGTACTCGCGGGGATACAGTGTTTTGTCACTGATTACGACTGCGTGAGTTTTCGTGAGAGTGATTTGCGAGACGGTTGTGTATTCTACGGTGAGCTCAGGGATGTCTGTGCAGACGTCGTGTTTCTTTTGTTTGCGAGCCGACTTTGACCTATGCGCTGACATTCTGCGTCTGTTACGTGTGTGTGTTGGGGTACCTGGGTGAGTGGTGGGAGTAGGCGTGTCTACTGCGTGTCATTTACACGTTTACTTCAATGTTTGTTTCATCTGTTGTTGCATGCTGTTGCTCGGCCACGTAAATGTTTGTGACATGCGTGTTTGTTGTTTGGGCATGCGTGTCTGTTGTTTTCTGAGCAGGTATGAAGTGGTTATGGTAGACAATACCGTGTTTAGCAGGGTAGATGGTTATGTGATTGTCTTACATCCATGTCAACCCTATAAGAATGTCTGCAGGAAATACTACTTCAGCTACGTATATTGTCGTGGTAATGGGAGGGCAGTTTCTATGCAGGGAGATGTCTAAGTCGATCTTGCCAATGATGGGGAAGGGGATTCCGTAAACGTTTGCTAGAGTGATGTCTGTGGGTTCTAGAATCGTGACCCAACGGTGTCTGAACCTAAACTTATCGAAAGCAAATTCTGACATGACGTTTACGGGAGAGCCCGTGTCCAGAAAGAAAACTTGTGGCATGTTGTTGACAGTGGCTTGAAGTGTCATAGATGGGGATTGTCGAGAGGCTGTCATCGTGAGTGCCAGTAGGGGGGGGGGGGGGTTGACTGGGTTTCGTGAGGTCGTGTGTGTGTGTCACCGTGAGACGATAGTCATATCGTGTTTTGTTTGTGTTGCCGCCAGTCGAGTGTTGGGAGACCCGTATGGAGTCTGGCTTTGAGATTTGAGAACGTGACATTGGTTTGTGTCATGGAAGGATGGGTCGTGGTATTGGCAATAGTTTGTCGGTTTTTTGTAATAATACCTGTTTGTGCTATGTCCTGGTTTGTTGCAGATAGTGCAAAAGAAGGGTGTTCTTGAGAGGGATCGTTGTCGTGATCGTGTGCATGACATTTGTCTACCTCTGGTGTGGTTTACATGCGAGATTTGTGCTACTGTTGATGTCTGTGTGATGGGGATGACTGGTTGTTGGATCTGTGTTTTTGCCGTTGTCGTGTCTGAAAACTTTCTAGAAAAATCTACGAGTGTTGTGTCTGGAGCGAAGGGTATGGTGGCTGTTTTCTGCAGTGTTTCTGGGTGAAGTTGTGATATCAATCTGAGGTAATAAAAGATTGAGATTACGTTATCTTAGCTAACTGTGTCATTTTGATCACATGGAGAGGATGTGAGTGCGGCTTTGAGCTCCTGTTTGAAATCACTTGCGATTTTGACTGCTCGTTCCTTGGTGGTGTAAGGGCCTGTGTTAAATGTCTTGCCGAGTGTGTATAGGGGAGAGAGCCTAATTGTTCAAATGCTGCGAATGATTTCCTGAACTGTTCTACGAACTGGTGGTATGTTCGTATTTGACTGAATGCGTCTGATTGTACAATGTCACTGCCTAAGGTGTCATTAAAATCAATGCGTGGTTTGGGAACCACTATCTTCGTTTTGTCGTCCTTGACTTGTGTATGCTGTATTTCTGAATTTACGTCATCTAACAGTGTGAATGGCTACAATGTGACCGTCAAACTTTGGAGGATGGTCGAGCTTAATGAGTGTGAGTAAATTTGTAGCAGAGAGTTTTATTTCTGATTGGTTGACTGTGGAATCTATGTTATTCTCGTTGGGGTTTGCCATCTTGGAACGAGATTTTTGGTTGGGAATTGGTCATGCACACTTTCGTTCTTTAAAATAAAATAAAAAATCACTTGAAAAAATATGAAAAAAAATCACATAAATGTCTTCACTTTGGGAACTCACGTTACTGACGGAACAAAGCTTTAGCCCTAAAAATTGAGGTATCTACTAACAGACCGATGAATATGATGCGATGGTGAAGTGGTCTCGTAGAAGTGGGTGAATAGACCGACGGATTTGGTGTGATGGTGCAGTAAAAACAGAATAAGTATAGGCAGGTGGTGATAGATATGGGTAGTTCGTTGTGGACTTTTCAATAGTTCGTATGTGTCGAACCGAATTGCAAAAGCGGGGAGCGATACTTCCGTTGGGGAATGGTGTCCGTAGGTGGAGTGTAGGTGGGTCGAGGAACCTGACGGCGTCCTCCGTTGTGAGATTCTGTCCGGTTGCGCTGGGTTGGGCTCACAGCGAAGTAGATGGACTTGTCTCGTTGCAGGATGGTCCTGGGGGTTGTGTTGACTCCGGCTGCTTGTTCGTGGGGGAGTTGGTAGATTTTGTCCGACGGCTGTGGTGCTGGGGTTAAGGCTACGTTGCTGTAGCTAGTGTTCGGCGTGATGGCTTGTGGGCTTTTGTCCAGTTGCGCTGGGTTGAGTTCACAGCAAAGTGGATGGCTTTTGTCTCGTTGCAGGTGCCGATTGTAGCTACTCTGGAATCTTGAATTGTTCTTCGTATCCGCTGCTGATTTACCAGATATGTGTTCTTTGGCTTTGGATCTGAATTTGGATGTGGATCCCACCGCAGGCGACCAGATATGTTGCTTTGGGTTGCAAAAACATATAGAAAAGTGGTAGCAAGAGTAGGTTCTTAGAGCGGCTTGGAGGAGAAGGTAAACGGCCGTGAGTTTTGCTTATTCTATATGTATCCCGCTCTCCGAAGAGAGCATTGTCCTTATATACGTCAATCATGGCAAGGTTTCTCCTTCACTCTCCAATCAGAATAGCTGTTACAATCTCGTATGCAATACTGCTTACTCAAGCAATCTCGAAATCAATGCACACAGGCTTAGTTTACATATTGTTACATCAGCATAAAAATGAACATTATACAGCAGTGAAATCGGATTCCCGGCGACGGTTTGTAAACATTAGACAGAGCGAGCTTCTGCAACTCCCTTCGCCTACGAACTGTTGTTTATCAAACACCCAATTCATAAAAATGAAATTCTCGCCACCTACCTCTGCATCTACCTATATGTACGAGCTTCATATAACAGTTTCCACATTTTTCCTGTTGTCGTTATCAAGGTTACTGTCCTATAATTCTATGGATTCTTATTTTTTTTTAATTAGAGAACTAACGTTTGCTAATTTCCATTTTCTTAGTACATCCCCAGTCATAATATATATATAATGATTTCTAATAGGAATATACTTTTATTTCTAAATTCATTAAAAGTTCTTGAATCCTAACCCTTTGGTCCTGGAGCGGTACCTACGAAACTACTAAATATTTCAGCATGAGTTCGAATAGAGCACCATGGAGTACCTTAAAAAGTGGAACACTCACATGTTATCTAACAAACTCCTTGGTATTCCACTTGGAAGAATAGGGAGTCAGAAAACCAGCTGGAGTCTGAAGAACTTTACTGAGTGCAGTACTTAAGTGATACATACCAAACTCCTAAGCACTCAGCAAATTATCTTACCAAATAGGTCGAGCTCAAAGGTATGAAAAGCAATGGGGAGCAAAAGATGAACCGTAAAATACCTCATTTTAACATGGAAAAGAATGAAAATAAATATAAAAAGATTATATATAGCCACTGATAATTTTTGTGAGTGAAATATATATTTTCCAATTTATTTTTTGTCGGTGTTTTGCTCACCCTGCTTACATATTGCTGACAACATTCCCTTGATACTTTTGTATCAAACAACTTTTCAAGTAATTCACCCAAGTGCAATTGAAAGCATTAAATATTGTATGTACACAGACTTGCCATATTGGAATAAACCTCCAGTGAGAACAAGACATTGTAATCGTTGAATTAGGTAAAATATTAAAAGCATATAGAAAGAAAATATATGCAAATGCAATATACACTAACTTTATATACATAATCTAAAAATCATCCTACAAGGCAATAAAAAACATTAAACAGTTATGTGTATTTACATAACCTTCGGCGACGAGAGAAAATGATCACCGATTTAGAAAACTGAAAGAATATAAAATGCAATATAGACGAATGTATAAACAAATATATATACTAAAATACGTTTAAGAACAACAAAGTGTCCTGCTCCATCCATTTTTGACAACCTGTACTACATTAAAGGTAGATTACAGACTAGATTAGGTTAGAAAAAAATTAATAACGTTGAAGTATTGATTTATCTCTTGTCTCTTAAAAAACCGCTGTTATAATATGATTTGGCCACATTATCACAGAAGAGACCGCGTGAATTTTCGTATGCATCCTCAAAGCATTTTGTTTTGCGTTTGTCAGTGATATTACTGTATGATTCACGAATTCATACTTATTCATGAGCACTCCACATAGCAAAGTATTTTACCAATTACTCAAGTCGAGTCCACAGGTATAAAATCCAAAGGGCAGCAAAAGATGAAATGTGAAATGCCTCTTTAACATGGAGAAGAGAGTAAACATAGTAAACGAAAATTTTATATAAAGTTCAATGAGATATTCTTTAAAAAGTCAAATATGATTTTGTATATAGGTAATATATTTTTTCCAACGTAATGAGTTTTTTATCGGTGTTTCGCGAGCTCTGTTTACATATTGTTAACACCATTCGCTTGACACTTCTGTGCAATTACAAATATTAAAAGTCAACTGAGTAGGTTTTCAGAGGTGAACATTTGCTAGATGTACGGCTTAGTCACGTTTTGATAAAATACAAGAATAAATCCTAATTATTACGCAATGTGATAAAAAGGCTTATCAAAATATCGGTAGCAGACAAACTTTTCCTTCGCCGATCTTCAGCTGTTTCCCTAGGGTTCTATCGGCTGTGACATCACTCGCGCTGTTTACATTCTGATGCATTCCATATGCGAGCACTATAAAATGCCGTGCTGCGCTGTCAATTTCAACAGTGATCTGTCATATTTCGTGGGTTAGCAAGGTTTTATCAAGTATTTGGTTAAACAAATATTTTATCGTGTTTCAGCAAATTGCAATAGTGACTCGAAGAAACATTCTGCTGTGGATGGACTTCATTTTTATTTTCTAAAAGATCCTGTTCGCAAAAAGGACTGGATCATTTGGTGCAGACGGCAGGAGTCATGGAAGCCTGGATTGAAAGCGAAACTGTTCGGAACATATCGAAAAAAAAAAAAAAAATCGGGATCCTGGCCTTGTCAAGCACGAAGGCCATGGTGAAATATACCCAACACATCTGCACGAGCCCGTTGACGATAGGGAATGGCTGAAAGACGGTAACAAGTCCAGTTCATGTAAAAAATTTGATCAAATTTTCCTCTCCTGTACAATATAATAAAATTTAACAGTCTCTGACAGTATGAACCTGGCGTTTCTTGTAAATTATGATACAAAGTGAAGTAAAGCGTTTGGCAAGGAACTGGCATGTCGAACTGGTTGACGGGGAACAGTAGCTACTACCAACACAGCACCATGTTTTTAGCTTTGCACTTGCTTCATAGATGTACAACTGCTTAGCAATCATGCACCACACAACAGCCTACTTATCATCTTCCTTTCACAAAGAGCACTTCTCAGGAATATTGGTCAGCTCTTGCCTTGTCAACAAACATGAGCGCTGGAATCGTATCACAAGGTTGTGTGCTTCTTTGCTCCCAAGTCCCATCACTTTTTTCCCTTAATGGAGCAATGAAAGGAATGCGAGTGCATATATAACTTCAAACATCTCTTGATGTAATTTCACTACGGTAATCCAGGCACAAGGGGGGCTAAATTCATATTGAGAATGGTTAAATACATGCATGTTGATTGAAAATTATCATTATTAATTTTTCACTTTCAGACTACTACTTGCTGACCTTCATTTAAATGAAAATCTATGTAAAAATCAGAAAAATGAAAAAAATGGAGAGCCGCAAATCAGGTGTTGGAGTGGCGACGAAGGTTGATCTAACATATGGTGAGTGTATGAAACTTTATTGTGCTACATATAGCATCCAAACTGTGAAACTGCATAGGACTTCTTACTGGAACATTGTGATAAATCCAAAATTAATACTTAACCTAAAAAAAAAATGTATTGTTCTGATATGACAAACTAATCAATAAAATGTACAAACCATAAATCTCCATTTTGTATTTACAGAATATATTCAGACTTTACTTGGTGAATTACTGAGGTTGCGTTCTGAATATCCATCATACAAATATGCAAGCGATGCCAAACTTCAGTCCGCTATGAAAGTTCCTGAACCAGTCTGTTCCAAGTTTGAAAAACAGGAGTTTGACATCATCCAGAAACAAAGGTCCAGGTTTAATCGTCCAACACAGTGGATTCTTTTCTTATACCAAGGACAAATATCTCAGAATATAATTCCAATAAACTGAACTAGTCACTGCTGAAGGGTATTTAAATCCTGTGTAACGTCCATCTGGTGCAGGCCATTTTTTCCTAATTCGGTCTCTGGCACACACTGGAAAGGGCAAGCGATTTCTTTTGCCCAGTCGTTGCCAACACCACTCCACTAAATTACGATAAGTAAGATACCTGAACAGCCTAAAATAAAAAAAATTACAAATTTATATTAATTATACTGCAAATGATTAAAAATTTGTATTGTATATATATATTTTATTACATGTATCTTTGTAAAGTACCCACAATGGAACACGAAAGAGCATCCAAATCCCATAAATTTTCTTCACTCGATGTGAAGTCACTTTCGTGTTGCAAGAATGTAAACAACAGCTATTACGTCATCAGTGCCCAAGCGGTGGAAAATGTAACTACAATCTTGGAAAGTTCGTCTGCTATCAGGCACTATTAGGATCATGCTATTTGGATAAAATCAAGACTATAAAATGCTAGAAACGTACGTTTTAGTGTTCTAATATCTAAGCTATATTTTCATATATGAAAAATAAAAAATCTTCTCATTTGACCTTTAAATAGCTATTTGTATCACAACTAGCCCCAAAGTAGGAAGAAAGGAGTTGAATAAGCGAATCTATATATTTCCGATTGCTAAATGCAACCCTCTTCAGTAATAAGAATTGTGATATACAATTGTGTTACTACATTTTT
This sequence comes from Oratosquilla oratoria, assembly GCF_046742065.1. NCBI lineage: Eukaryota > Metazoa > Arthropoda > Malacostraca > Stomatopoda > Squillidae > Oratosquilla > Oratosquilla oratoria. Next base: position 10,154,944 of record NC_134816.1, read on the forward strand.
CACCAGCTATTGTATGTACACACTCGTAGATAAAAGATCTGCCATACTGGATTATATACCTACGACGAGAATGAGACATTAAAATCATCGGATTAGATCAATAATAATAATAATAATAATAAAAAAATAGATAAAAGCATATGATATAAAATGTAGTATACATTAAATTATAAACAAAAAAGCTAGAAAGCCATGAAGTCATTAATCTCACTTGTATTTAGATAACCTCCGGCGAGGAGAGAGCGATTGTCAAATTAGAAAATAAATGTTTAAACAAATAAAGTATAAAAATAATAAAAAATACAGAAAATGCAATTCATACTGACATTTAACTTAATCAATTAAAATATATATCAATATTAATTTAAATGCAATATAAGGTGTCCTACTACATCCTTTTTCTTTACCGCCCTGTATTATGTGAAACGCAGATTACAGGGTAGGTTAGGTTTGGTTATGTCATTAAAAAAAATTATCCATCAATACATTCAAGCTATCATAAATCTTTCAATTGTAAATACTGTAACAATATTTGACAACCACCACCAGCATGAACAAAATGAACACACAGAATGAGTGCCGGACCACTTAGCGCCACCTATCGGCCGCCTAATAAATTAGTCCAGCGGCTGCGGGAATTTTTATGTTCCAATGTAATTTTGTCAGGATCATAAGGTTCCGGACCAGCGAATACTGGAACATCGAAGTGTGTGTGTGTGTGTGTGTGTGTGTGAATGGGTGTGAATGTAGTGAGTGGTGAGTATGGGTGTACACTTGGCACCCCGGCGCGGGGGCAAAGGTCACCCTGTAGAATGTAGTGAAGGTGCGTCGATCGGGGGTGGAAGGGACACGAGTGTCGAGCGAATGAGGGGAGAGAAAAGGAGTGAGAAAATTGCAGTGGAAGAAATATAAATAATAGGCTTATGTGATATGATTAGGCAGGTGTCATTAATAAGTGAGAATAATTAAAAGCAGGGTCCTCACATAGGGAGGGAAGGGGGGTGCATATGGGGACCTCCGTGCTAAAGGAGCGTAACCACCACCTCCATCGTTTTCGAGCATCCTCTATCTAGCCTTGAAAGCAGAATACTGGAACTGGACCTTTACGTCCCTTTAACTGAGGGTATTTAATTGCGTGCTGTGGCGAGCGAGTCATGATGAGATTTACAATCTCCATGGTCAAGGGGCGTACTTGGCTGAGGCAGCCAGCCAATCACCGCGCCGGCTAGTGTCCTACCTGCCTGCTCGGCCACTCACGGCGCCGCTCCGAGTCTCTCACGCCTCCCCGCATCAGTACACACACGTGGTGAGTTAAAAGGTGCCCACTTGTTGATTCTGGACCATTATATTCTTGTTTTATTACGGATATCGATTGAATTATGGGTGATCATGCTGATAGCGATGTGGGTGAGGGTTCAGTGCTGCGGCCCAGTCGGAAAAGGTGCCCCGAAAAAAAAAAGGCCAAGAGAGACAGTGGTGAATCTTACTGGTCTCTCTGCAGTGGTGTTGTACCCGCGAGAGTGCCCGGCCCTCTATGTAAGCGTAATAATTTATGCTATAGCAAGGCTGGTCATAATAATGTTAAGGTGATTGTTCGTGAATGCTGGGATCTGAAAAGTCATGATGCACAGTATGCCAACATTATGTGCCGAGTAAGTGATGTTAAGACGAAACGTTGTCGTGTAAAGGAGGGGGACAGCCGACATTAGTTCACCCGTGCGTACAGTGGTGCACAACACTGTTACACAGTGTGCATGAGAGCCATGATTAACATTCACGGTATCATTGAAAAACGTGTGCGTAATGTGATGGCCAAGATTAATTCCTCATCTACTGGTACTCTGACCCTTGACCACCGTGGACGTAAGGAAACCCCAAATAAAGCCAGTGCTACCATACTCGACCTTGTAGAGGAGTTTTGTAGGAAACTACCCACCTCCCAGTCCCACTACTCTCGCCAGAAGAACACAGAACGTCTGTATCTTCCTCCAGGATCAACATGGAGTGGCTTGTATGTTACGTTCCAGGACTGAGTGAACGTCAATTTACTGAGAAGGTGAAGGAGTACAAGATCAGCATTCATCTTCCACGTAGCGACATCTGCTCAATATGTGACGAGTTCAAGATAAATTTGGAAGCACTCTCGCCTAACAAGGACCAAGACAAGATAGCAGCTATATTAAGAAAGAATAAACATCATATTAACGCCGATGTGGGAAGTTTATTGATATCTACACAAAGGATAAGAGCCCAGGTATTGCTGCCATTGCTGTTGACTTGCAGCAAACACTCCCAACACCAAAGCTGACAGTGAGTGTCCAGTATTATCGCTGCAAACTTTGGAATTATAATCTGGGGATTCATGACCTCAAGACCAACCACCCATACTTTTATGTCTGGAATGAGGCAGAAGCAAAGAGAAGATCCATCGAGGTAGCCAGCTGTATTAACCACTTCATAGCCAACCATTTGGGTGAAGATGTCTTGAAGCTAGTGGTTTTTTCGGACTGTGCAGGAGAGAACAAGAACATAAACCTTCTCCTGGCATATTTACGACTCATTCATTCACACCGCTTCTCCTCTATTCATCATTACTACATGGAACGGGGCCATTCCTACTTGCCCTGTGACGGAGATTTTGGTGTCCTCGAGAAACACCTACGCTCCAAGGAGGTCTACAGTACTGATGAGTATTGCAAGTACATGAAGTCGTGCAGGAAGAAGGACCCAGCTACAGTTGTGAGGATGACGAACCTGGACTTTCTTGACTTCGGTGTGTTGCAGAAGGAGGTCACCAAAGGGGGTCAGATGCAAGCAGGATTTAAAGGTGCAAAGCGTCTTGTGATGTCTTCTGACCACTTGGAGAGTATTAAGGTGTGCAAGGGGTACGGTGATGGCTTATTTGAACCTTTTATGTGGAATCTGCAGACAGGCCAAAGCAGGAAGAAGAGCAACTTTGACCTGTCTAAAGTGCACCTACCACTTAAGTATTCCTCTGGTATCTGGTTGAGTATGTCCCACACCCCTTTCGGAGCTTCTATGATGACCTGTTTGCCAGCCAAGAGGGAGACAACAATAATCCTGCCACAGAGGAGGACCATGATGCCGACGACCCCCAGATGATGTTTTGGATTACTGACTATTTTGCGCCCTCTACCCCCGTCACCTTTGCACATGGACAGCAATTTACGTGAGTTATGATTTAATGAATTTTGTCATTGATTTTTCTATAGAATAATTAATAATAATTATTTACACCACAAAAACACTTATAAAACACGAACCAATGAGATTTTTTTTTGTAGAAATTCTTAGTAAAAATACACTTGTTGACTGTGCCAAATATGAACAAAATCGGATGATAAACACTTACACATGTAAAATTACCCCTGGATTTTTTTTTTATTGAAGGATAAAGTTTATATATATATATAATAGGGCTATTACACTCAACTCTATATACGCAGGAGTAAGAAGCAGGTTCTCTCCCTCCCCCCCTGTCCCTCCGCCACCACACACTCCCGCTTGACCCAGGTCACAGCGCCTACCTTCTCCCACTCCACCACCACACACTCTCGCTTGACCCAGGTCACAGCGCCTACCTTCTCCCCCTCCACCACCACACACTCTCGCATGAACCAGATCATAGCGCCTGCCTTCTCTCCCCCCCCCCCCCCCCCCCTATGACAGGTTACCGCGTCCCCCGCCGGCGGGCGTAGCTATTAGTATATTAAGACCATGTAATTCGCTGTATCCCATTGTATCCCCTGAGGACGAGTCCCGGACAGGACTCGAAACGTCGGGAATAAATGACCTACTCCTGAGTCTGGTGTTTTCTACGTTTCCACCATATATATATATATATATATATATTTACACCTTGGAATTTGTCTCCTCGTAAGCTATCTCTTCACACCAAATACCTTTACGTTTTTTGTTTTCTTCATTGTGTAATTGTTGTTAGACTTAAACACGTTTTTCTCGAAATTTGGTTTATGGCGCATGTACCCCTTGAGCACGGTCCCCATCTGCCCTGGGGCGGCACTTTTTTTTTTTTTTTTGGGGGGGGGGCAATTCTAGCCTGGACACAAGGCTCACAAGGCTGACAAAATAAGCATAATAATAATAAAAAAGTCAAAGCCCTAAATCCAGTATATTACCGTAATATACGAATTTTGCGTTAGAATCAACAGAATATGAAATATTTTCCCCTTATCCTTTCTGCAATAGGGACATTAAATAAAAATGTAAAATTTTGTTTATTTTGCAAGCCAATAGCTATAATGGGCAGTAAGAAATGATGGAAATGGGAAGCGATGACGGGGGAAGGTGGGGGGCGTCACTGAGAACTTTGCCACGGGGCTGCAATTAGGTACGTAAGGGCTCTGGTTAAAAGTGAGTTCGTCATTGAGTTCTGCTATGGACGAGGCGACTAGCACAAAGGCGGAACCATTTAAGATCAGCAACATAACCCTAAAGGCGTTTGCTGACAGCGGAGATGTCGTATGACTAAGAAAGGTGGAATCAAAGCCTAAATTAACCGGCGTCACTGACGTAGTTACATAGCCATTAAACTAGGAGACCCATTAGCCATCTACCTAGAAATTATGTAGACCAAGAAGATGCAGAAAAAGTGAGGAAGTGGCTGAAGAAGGCGTTCGCTCAGAGAATGTTGGAATAGTTTGGTCGGCTAGCCAGAATACGCTGGGCTGGCGAACATGTCGATGCTTGGCAATGAAATTAGGAGATTACCGGGACAAGCGATATCTAGAGGTGAAAGCTTGGAACAAGCAACTAGACCGGTGTTTGTGAATGGCTTCCCAGACCACATATCCACGGGGCTACAGCAAATAGAAGATGTCGAGTCAGTGAGCATAGACGCTTTGATAGCCCGTGCGAGATTTCTCACGAGGACAGGTAAAGATAGGCCTTTAGCAACGGTCAACGGGCATTTCAAGAGACCGAGGATCGAGATGCCGGTACGATGGTTCACCCGGGGAAGGGGGTGAACCACAGTGACGGAGTCCACCGGCTGAAAGAAAAAGAAAACCGCAGGAGCCTAGCGGATGGAGTGGGTCACGTGTGAGCGACTGTGGAGAGACGCAGACTATCTGTTACGAATGAGGGGAACCAGGACGCCGCTCGACAATGTGACCTGGGAAACGGACAAGGGACGGCAGCTGTGCGATCTGCTGCCCAATCAATGTAGATGCGCTCCCCAACTGTATGCCGATCGTGGATGTCTAAGAGAAAGACGTCAAAGGGGCGCAAACAGATTCAGGCTGTTCAACCACGATTGTAACGGCCGACTTGGTTAAAGGATTCAGGCAGGAAGAGATGACCCTGATGATGGTTGATGGGAGACGAAGTGCGAGGGCGACCAGAAAGTCGAAATGATGGTGGAGGGCATTCCGATACTTGTTATCGGAGCGATCATAGAGGGAATTGAAGTGGTGCTGGAAATAGATGGAACCAAATAGCTCGGAGAAGTCATGTTTGTCGCCGGACGAGTGAGATTTGGAACTATACGTGACTCTAATACGAAATGGAGCGAGAGGAGCCGTCAGTTGCTGGTGATAAATGTAAGGATGACACTGAGGGGCAAGGAGGGGAGTGTCACCACGAAGCACAACTTTAACGAAAAGGCTACACCTTGTACGATTGCTAAGGAAGGGGGTGTAACCACGAAGCGTGACATTGACGCGTAGGGAAGTATCGCCACAAACCACGACCTTGACGAGAAGGCTGCACCTTGTACGATTGAGGACGAAGAATTTATGGTGAAATTTGATGGCCAGACGTGGGGGGGAGGGGTAGAGTGGTACCTCAAGGAAGGCTTGCCTATATTGAAGAACATAGTTGGCTGCTACGAACAGACTCTAGAAAGGGGGACGAGGGACGACTTTGATATCGAGGTACAGCGACAAATTGATGAGGGAATTTTGAGTCCTTGGAAAAAGCTGGTGGAGGACGGAATCTTGCCGCTAATATCAATGGTGCAGCCGACCAAGAACAAAATTAGACTGGCGTTGGATTTCCGAGGGCTGGACCACTTTGTAAGGTGTCATACTAGCGATCATTTTGTAGACATTTGTAACGATACTCTATGCAAATGGTGCCAAATGAGTGAAGCATCCACGATTGTGGACCTGCGGGCGGCTTACCTGCAAATTCACGTGGCAAAGAAGCTATGGAAATACCAACTAGTAAAGTACAAGGTTAAAACATATTGCTTGACTAGACTGGGATTCGGGCTATGCTCAGCTCCGAGGATAATATCGAGAATGCTGAAGACAGTGCTAAAGAAGACTTAAGTGATGGAGAAGGCCACGGATTCATATCTCGATGACATTGTACCGGCGGCAGACTTAGCTCGGTTTGGATTGGTCTCAAAGGAACAGGAACCGATGGAAGGAGGGATGGTGTTGGGACTGCGACTAGAGCGGGACAGAAGCGGAAACCTGATGTATAGGAGAGACAATAACATCCCAGATGTGATGGACAAGACGGACGAGGGCTCTTCTCACTATGTGGCAAATTGGTCGGTCACTACCCGATCACGGGTTGGCTCCTTGTGGCGTGCATTTATATTAAAAGACAGTCAGGATTGAAAGGTTGAAGAGACAAGGTAGATGAGGGCACGCTCATAATATGAGATGTCATACGACAAGTGAGATACGACGATCCAGTGAAACGGGTGTGGTCCTGGATAAAGGTGCGGTAGTCGAAGATGGCCCGTGGCAGCGCAAAAAGGATGACTACCATCACATTAACAATTCGGAGTTGGATGCAGTCGTAAAAGGGTTCAATTTGGCGTTGAAATGGGGACTGCAAGAGATCGAAATCAGGACAGATTCAGCCACGGTGGCGGGGTGGATCAACTCTATGCTAACTACTGGGAAGAGAGTACACACGAAAGGGCCAGCAGAGGTAATTGTGAAACAGAGCCTTGGGATCCTGAAGGAGTTAATAGACGAGCCCAACGTGAAGGTGAGCATAATCAAAGTGCCGTCGGGAGAGAAAGCGGACGTGCTAATCCCAGTAAATGAATTTTAGTTTAGAGTGCTGGAAGAACGGGAAGAGGAAAAGTGTGAAGTGTGTGCAGTAGGATCCCTAAGCACGGAGGAATTAAATGGGGCACATAAACTAGATGTCAACAGGTCATTGTTCCAGGCCAGGAAAGTTAGCCCGAATATAAAGAGGGAAGAGGTCAAGCAGAGTGGCTAATGAAAGGAATTTGAATAGAATATCTAAATTAATCAGCACAACAAAGACTAGCGTGCGACCATTTTGGAGGCAGAACCAAGACTGCTTTTGACGCCATGCCACGCCACCAAGTTCAGACTTGGCGGGAAAATCACAGCCGCTTCCTTGGTATGAACGCTTGGTTCTCACATTTAATAATATATTGGACATACAGTATAAACACATAATCAATATACAATAATATACAATATTACAAGGAATGTTTAATGCTACCATTACATCGCTCGGCCACTACCACTCGGTGACCACACTGAGCAAAAAAGGAGAAAAAAAAGTAAGAAAAAATGCACAATATATACAAAAGACTCCACACACACCACAGTGGAATAACAAAAGTGTGGAAAAGAAATTGGTACATCAGCACACCCTATAAAGATAATACACATACATAGTTACTTAACACAAGGAATATATAAATGTACATACATAAAACAATACAATATATAAAGATACAAAGAAACTACATACAAACATATAAATAAGAATTGGCACCAGTTAAACACGAGTAAAAGACAGCAATTACCGGAGTCCGGAACATGATACTTAATAGCTAAACAATAGTTACCCATTATATCTAATAAATGGACACAAAAATTGCAAACATCACAAAGAATACTATCCAAGACACCGTGGATACATCATAAATAATGCACAAATACAGTTTATGAGGGGTAGATACACAAGGCATAATTTGTATAGGGGGCATTGGGGGAAGCCGGGTAAATGAAGGGATAGGCACTTTTGTAACCTTAAGCCTATCCACGTGTAACACTTCGCTCAGTCCCTGTGAATGATCAAAGCCCTTGAATCTATTAGGTGTAACTGTTCAATCACCAGCAAGGGACCTGCAAATTTACAATTGAGCTTAGATTGGCGGTCAGGCATACTTTTATATACGTGATCACCAATGCTGACGTTAACAGGCTTAACCCGTATACGCTGTTTTTTTCAATATCTTGGCTATGGAGACATCAAGTTGATCTCTTACAGAACTATAAATAGAATTCAAAGTGTGACATTGGAGTTGGCTATAGTTCTCAATATTGTAGAGGGGACGAGTAGGACTATCAAGCACATCATATGGGAGTCGTTTTTCCACTCCACAGATAATATAATGAAGCGTCTTTCCCGTAGAGACATTAATGGTGTTGTTAATACAAGCACTGACATGGGGAAGCCGATCCTCCCATGATTCATGAAGGCTACTAGCAATGTGCCTGAGTACATCTACAATCTTCCTATTCGTTCTCTCCACAAGACCATTGGACGCAGGATGGTAAGCAGTCACGAATGTTTGCGTGATGCCGTAACGCTCACCAATGCTCGATAAAACCTCATCCCTAAATTCCGACCCTACTGTCTTTCGCAACAAAGTTTTCATGTAAACTTAGGGAAGTGTCTTCTGGTTCCTTGTGTATTAGTAGTTCTTAGCAACAAGCCTATGTTCCTAGTTCTCCTCCTCCACCCCCACAGTCTTCAGTGACTACTCGCAGCTCCCCTTCCTCTACATTTATCCCTCCTGTACTCACATGTACCTATTGTAACAAGTCAGGTCATTCGAGTGATACTTGTTTTTCGTTGTAAGCGTCATGTACACAAGTCAAGGCAGTCCCTTGTCCGTAGGAATGTATCGGATGTTTCTTCTAATGTGACGCATGACCTCTAGAGTTGAGCCGCAGGATCTTAGCTACTGTCATATCCATGGTCATTGTAAACACTCAACTGATCAGCGTTTCAAGATTTTGAAACTTAGAAATGTGATTTCTTATCAGCCTAGACAACTCCATCCCATTTTCACAACCCAAATGTTTGACCAGTAGTGTTAGGTCACAGATCATCCCTTTGGTAGCTACCGAGTCTTCTCAGTTACTCACCTTCCAATTCCTTACAGAGAATACACCTATTTCAGTCACTGTAGATACTGGTGGAGAATGTAGTCTCATAAGTAGAAAAACTTATTATGCTCTCCGGGATTTGTACAATCTCCTTTTTGTAATAGTTTGCATTCTGTACAAGGTTTGCCTATTCTTGGGTCTGTTCGCATTCCCTTAAGGTTTTCCTCACATGCTACAGTTTTCCATGTCACTTTTGTTGTATCTGGTCTTGCACTTGTGTGTAATTGCCTCTTGGGCAATCGATGCTCTTACAGCGCATGGCAATTGTATATCTCCATTTTATGTTATAGGGTGGCTAATGAAACGAATTTTAATGGAATATCTAAATTAATCAGTACAGCAAAGACTAGCGTGTGACCACTATAGAGGCAGAACCAAGACTATAACCTTCTCTTTACTATTTGTACAGATGCTTCTGGTACAGGTATTGGAGCTGTATTTATGCACTAAGTAGACGGATGTAACCCCATGTTCTTGCATATGCTAGTTGCATTCTTAATAAGCTTGAGTCTCGTTACTCATTTGGAGGCCTTGGCAGTGGTGTGGGCTTTAAAGCATTTTCGCGATATTATTTTTGGATATCCTATTATAGGGAAGATACCTTTCCGGCCGCCTAGCCAGATGGTTTCTCACGATCGAAGGTCGAACCCGGACCCATACGTAAATTACTGACTCTACCACCTGCACCGTGAAGCGACTGGGTCTCATTTGTCTTATAGCTGAGGGAAGAGGCAACTCCTCTCTCAAAAGGCGCTAAGAAAATGTATAAAAGAAACTCCAAAATAAGGCGGAACCTATCCAAAGAGATAGTGCCATGATCAACCCACTCTGAACGGGAGAATCTAAGGCTTCAACTACAATTTTGCTGGTCTGGGCCTGAGCACGCCTATAGTCAAGGGTGCCTAATTTGGATTAAGAACATCAGTCGGATTAAAACACCACTGAAAGGAATTGCCTACAGGGTTATCATCCTTTTTTTTTTTTTTTTTTTTTTTTTTTTTTTTTTAAAGAAATTAGACTTAAAAATTTAATTGTAATCTAAAGACTTGGGGTTGAGACACGAAGCAGATAACATCTCGGAAGCCAAAGAGTTAGGCACAAGCTGTGACCTTACGAAAAAAGTCTTCTCAGATCCCGCTGAAACATTAGTACTAACAATACAATCTTAGCACTGGCGAAGAAAATCATTGGTTTTATAATGGGAATCATCACCAGAAAATTTAAGAACAGATGGATCCTGATGTAACAATGTGAAAGAGCCATTATCTGAGGTGATGTCTGGTTAACAAAGGAGGGCAGCTTATGTTAAGTATACATCGCTAAACAAGGCCTTGGAATCTTGGTACCACTGCGTAACAAAATTAACGTGAAAAATAAAAATGTTGTATACATATAATAAGTATTGCGACCGCTTACAAAGACACGTGCCCCTTTACAGGAAAGATGGATTCATCTAGGCTGACGGTCGTAAAATAATATCCAACACTCGGGAAATACCCAAAGAAAAACAACGCCAATTTATTACAAAGAAATGATGTCACGGTGGAAATAATCATGGCTGCCAAGACAACGCGCCTGGCTATTATTTGAAATTTATACAAAAAATTGTAATCACAAAATCTCAAAACGAGATAATACGTATGCTTTACGGAAAGAAAAAATACATGTACACATTATTGATCACAATTCAACATAACCAGTCTTTCGGAGGCGACGTATCGAAACCGGCAACCACGCAGGCCAATTCTTAATTCAATCTAGGCATAAGCAGTAATCCGTCCTCATCCAGTCTCCAGGTTAATCGCCTTAAACCCAGCAACAATAGGCAAGCGTTCCATCAATGCTGAAGACGATAATGATAAACAAAAGTTCAAACGAAGCCCGAATACTAGAAACCACGAGGTATTCGTCTCAACAAAATCGCGTGGCACACATTTCAAATACATTGTTCCTGAGCACCACTTTTTCTATATTTTTGAAAGTCACTGTATCCTGTAAACCTAGGCCAAGAAATGGGAGAGAAAGCGAAAACACGCAAACACAAGTTGCGTTTGGAGTACTTTTTAATGCACAAAACACAAAGTTCACACAACAGCAAAAATTTTTACGCTGCTGCCACAATTTTATATTATAGGGTGGCTAATAAAACGAATTTAAATGGAATAGCTAAATTAATCAGCACAACAAAGACTAGCGTGCGATCATTTTAGAGACAGAACCAAGACTACTTTTGATGCCAAGCCACGCCACTAAACTCAGACTTGGCAGGAAAATCACAGCCACGCCCTTGGCATGGACGCTTGGTTCTCACATTTAATAATATATTGGACATACAGTATAAATACAATCAATATACAATATTACAAGGTTTCACCACCCCTTGTCACCACTGTCACCACCGCTGTCGGCCGTCGACTATTACACGTATAATTGACTTGTAATACCACTCGTCTCAAGGCCCCTTGCCTTCTTTTTCCTGTAGTCTCACTATTTTCTAGGCCCCGTGCCTAGTTCTCTCGTCCTTTGGGTTAATAAAAGGGTGGTGAATTTTCTTTCTTCTTTCACTGTAATTTCACCTTCTGCTTACACTCGGGATCTCTTTCTCTCGTCTCTACATCGTCTCCTGATCCTCTCTCGATCCTCTCTCTATATCTTCTGACGAGATCCCGTATCCTACGCTAAGCTACCTTCGTCTGACGTCACTAATTTTTCTAAACCAATCTCCGGTGACTTCTCAAATAAATGTCACTCCTTATGGGCGTGACTTTGAATTCATGCACCAATAGTTTTTTCCTCCTTCTCCACCTTGCACCAATCCGGAAAGCCATTCCAATGCTACTAGCAAAATTGTTTACCTCAGCATTAGTCAAACGAAGCTAACCTGCGCTTACAGAGTTTGATTACATCATCGATTATAAAACAGTCACCACCGTCGGTGTGTTTACATAGACATAGCGTCACCTCATGTTTTCAAAACAACAGGCGAGCAGGCAGGCTCATTTCCATTCGTACAACTACCGGCCTCTTACACAAGGAATGTTCAATGCTACCAATACACATGTATCAGATGTCAATCAATAGATCCTATCCCGAGACCGCATTCAACGGGGGAAATCAGCTTAGAAAAAAAAAGGAGGTTAGCGGTTGACGCAACTCGCTATCGACGGGGCATGTACCAAAGTCTGGCGGGAACCGAAGACAGAAACGGAAGAGGAAATTGCGTGGGTGATGAACGAGATATTTCTGGAAAGGGGTCCAGTGGATGAAGTCCTGATGGATAATGGCACCCCGTTTCAACCGCGAGCACTGAAAGAAATGCTGGACAAGTGGAGCACGAGATGTTTCTTTAAAGCTGCTTACCGGCCGAACGGGAATGAAGTAGAACGACACCATCGTACTCTCAAGTCCATTGCATAAAGGGCATTGATATCGCCCGTGGAGGCCGTTTTGTGGTATAATATGCCCCCTAGGTCAGGCCAAGACGAAAACTCGGTCCACAGAGGACCGTATTCAAATATGAATGGCGACATTCCAGGGAAGCGCCAGGGCTACCGGCCAACATTGAGGAACAAACTACTTCAGTACAGGTGAGGGAGGAGGTATGGGATAGTAAGTGCACCTCATGGGATAGTAAGTGCACCTCATAGTGGACGAGGGGTGTTGTAACGGAGGTAAATTTGCGGAACAACATTTCCGTCGAATGACTGCCACGATATATCCTAGACCTTTGTCGTGTTGTGGATGGTAGAGAAAACGACGAACAGAGCTACAACGCGGCAGTGGATGGGGGAGCAGCGCTTTAGCGACCGCAGCGCAATAGACATCCCCCGTAATGGCTGAAGGATTACGGAGTAGGAGACGGAGACGAAGAATAGGTTGATCTCAAGATCAAAGGAAGGAGGGGGGGGGGTTGAACGGGTGTGAATGTGGTGAGTATGGGTGTTCACTTGGCACCCCGGCATGGGGACAAACAAAGGTCACCCTGTAGAATGTTGTGAAGGGGCGTCAGCCAAGGGGGACGCGACAGTGTCGAATGAACGAAGGGAGAGAAAAGGGGTGAGTGATAAAAGTGCAGTGGAAGAAATATAAATAATAGTTAGGCCTAAGTGATAGGATTAGACAGGTGTCATTAGTGAGTGAGAGTAGTTAAAAGTGACTTTGTCATTGGTTCATACGACGACGAAGTGAAGAACGAAGAACAGAGCTACAGTAAGTGAATTGCGACATGTTTCAAAATTATAGGAAATCTAAATTTGGGTGTAAGGTTGGCTTAGGTTGCTACAGATAATTTTGGAAATCTTGATTAAGATAATAATATTTAGTAATTTCATAGTATTAAGTATTTTCAATGGCATTTAGGCTAATAATTATGTTAAAACAGTTGTGGGCAATAATACAAAAAAAAAGAGAGAAAAAAAAAAAAAAAAAAGTTCTTATAGGGCGCCAAAATCAATATTTCTGGTTGGTCCTTAGTTAGGCAATCTTTTATAATTATAACTTTGTCATAATAGTCCTTTAATGTCTTGTCACAAAAAAGTTCTTATAGGATGCCAAAATCAATCTTTCTGGTTGTCCTTAGTTAGGCAATCTTTTATAATTATAACTTTGTCATAATAGTCCTTTAATGTCTTTCCATATCCAAATAGACATTAATAAACCAACCTATCACGTGGCAGTCTTCGAAATTGCAGAAAAACAATGGACTCCAACATTCATAATTTTAAAATTTTGGCACATTGTTACCTAGGGTATGATTGTTTTACATGCTATTCAAGTAGACATAAAAATCACCTGTTTGATAAGCCAGTTGTTTCCTTGCACACAAGTATTTTTTTCTCAGCTTTAACAGCAAATTCTGAAACCTTTTCCAAATTTGTTCCCTACTGTAGCAAACAGTAGGGAATGTTACATTTTGGATATCCGCTACTTCTCTCACCTTTTTTTATAATTGGTCACTTTAGGCCTACCCTTTATCATATTTTCCCTTTCACCCATTGCTTGGAGAAGTAATAGTTCTCCATCCATAGCCCAGCTGGGCATTCTCTTTGGGGTCTTAATTTTGTAACTAGTGTTTCCCATTGTGCATGGAGGAATATGAACATAGATGATTATTTTATTCTGGACTGTACTAATGTCACAAGAATTTTTTTTTTTTTTTTACAAAATAGTCTTTGAGAGATCAAAGACCAATGAATGCATAATATACTATATACATATATATATATATATATATATATATACATACATATATATACACACATATATATACACACACATGCACACATATATACACATGCACATATACACACAATACGAAGAACTAAAGAGAGGTCAAAGAACAATTACAGGCAGTGACTGAAAAAGCGAGATCAATCAATGAGATGGATCTCATTGAAATAAAAAAAATCAGTGAAAACAGGAACATGAAAATAAAAAAAATCTCTTTCAAAGAAACAGTACAACAGCAGGTAGAAGGTAATGCAAAGGAAACAGCGATTAAGGTAATCGAAGAAAAGGAAAACTGGGTGAGAGACACAGTGGATAAAAAGAAATGCATTGTGGCTTATGGTATGTAAAACATAATGTACACAAATACCAAAGAGAAAAAGAAGAGAAAGAAATTGCGAAGGAAATACAAAAAGCGGTTCAGGATGAGGGTCAAGAGTTGAAGAAGGAAACTGATGACATCCATAGAATGGGCACATACTCTAAAGAAAAAAACTATAGGCCAATAAAAATCAAACTAAGGACTCAAATGATAGCGGAATAAACAGTATTGAAAGCGGCAAAACTAGTTAACAGTGAAAATTATACAAAAGTGTGGATAAAAAAGGAAATGAACAATGAAGAAATAGAGAAAGATAAGGCACTAAGAAATGAAGCAAATGAAAAAACCAAAACAAAACAAGAGAAGAGTGGAGAATGAAGAAAACGAGTATTTTTTTTTTGGAGAGTACTGAATCTGAGGCTGAGAAAATGGTACTGTACATCAGAAATAAGGCAACATAAACCAAAAAAGAGAAGAAGAGAAAAAATTAAAAGTGGCATACACAAACATAAACAGTAAGATTTCTGGAATAAATTAACTAAACGACTATTTGTTAAGAGAGAAACCCGACAATGGGAATTGTGGAGACAAAATTGAAAGGTCCTATATCATCAAGTATGGTGGGACAAGATCTATACAACCGTTGGTCAAAAAATAGAATGGATAAACAGGGGGCAGGAGTCATGTTATTGACTAGAAAGGGCATAAATGTGATAAAGATCACAGAAGGTAAAGATAATGTGGAAATAATCACAATTAAAGTTGAAAATAGTATTATGAAAAGCAGAAAATTTATAGTAGTATATGTGCCCCCCAAAACACAGGCTTGGTCTGATAGCAATCATTCAAAATTAATGGAAGACACAAAGAATGAATTATCTGAGTTACTGATAGATGGAGGAAACATAGTAATTATGTAATTATGGGTGACTTTAATGCAAAGGAAATAAATTGGGAAAAAAATGACAATATAAGGTGGAGAGAAATTCTGAGGCAACATTCTACTGGATTTGACCATTGATTATACACTGATTCAATGGGTCAAGGATAATACCAGATATAGAAACAATGAAGAACCATCGAGACTAGACTTGATATTCACTTCTGAGCCTGAAATCGTGGACAAAATGAATTACAAGATACCAATTGGGAAGAGTGACCACATACTAATAGAGTTTGAACTTAAAGAACAAAATGATACGAGAAGAAATGAAAAACATAGAGAAGGAAGATTAATGTACAACAGAACGGACTTTGTAAAACTTAGACAACTTTTTCAAAACGCTAACTGGGAAAAAAAGTTCAAATGAAGAAACAAAGATGAAGGAGAAATGGAATATATTTAAAGAAAAATACAAGGAGGGAACAGATAAATATGTACCAAAGAAGCAACAAAAAAGGGTTTACATAAAGTGCTGGTATAACAAAAAGTGTAGTGATGCTAAAGATAGAAGAGGCAAAGCCTGGAAAAAAAAAAAGACCAAATGGCAAACATACATCAAACTGAGAAATGAATATGTAGATATACATAGGGAAGAAAAAAGAAAATATGAAAAAGATAAAGACAAATGCAAAGACCAATCTAAACTATTTTACAGATATGTAAATGACAAACTAAAAGACAAACACGAAATAATGAAACTGTGCAAAGAAAATAAAGAATATATAGAAGATGTAGAAATGGCTGAAGTAATGACCAGGCATTTTAGGTCTGTATTTACAATTGAAAGCTCACAAATTTGGGATGAAGGACAGAAAGAACGATCCCCTGAAATGAAAGAAATAACACTGACACAGAAAGAAATGAGGGACCAAATAAAGAACCTAATATCAGAAAGTCAAACGGGCCTGATGGAATTGTGAACTGGATATTGAAAGAATGTATTGATGAACTAACAGACAAAATACACAAGATAATTGACTTCTCACTCAAAGAAGGAAAAGTACCACAAGATTGGAAAAATGCAAATATTGTGCCCATATACAAAGGAGACAAAGAAAACCCAACAAACTATGGACTGGTATCCCTTACAAGCACAGTAGCAAAAATATGAGAAAAAGTTATTAAAAATAAATGGACTAAACACTTGGAAGAGAACAAAATACTAAATCCTAAACAATTTGGTTTCAGAAGTGGAATATCACGTACTACAAACTTGATATGCTTTTACTCAAGATTAATAGAAATAATACAAGAAAGAGACGGATGGGCAGATTGATGAAGGCATGGAATGTTATATGAACTTCTGTATTGGCTCCGATTATGTTTGCTATTTATATAAATGATATTGATGAAGGTGTGGAATGTTAAATGAACTTCTTTGCAGATGATGCAAAACTATTGAAGAGGAAGACTGCAAATCTTTTCAAGACGACCTGGACAAAGTCTGGAAACGGAGTCAGAAGAGTGAAGTGAACTTCAACATTAAGAAATGTAGCATAATGGAATTTAGAAAAAAGAAAAATAGAATATCAGGTCAATATAAAATTGGTACAAAGAAGGTTAAAAAAGTAAACTTGGAAAGGGACCTAGGAGTAACTATCTCAAATGACATGACACTAGACAAACATGTCAACAAATTTGTCAGAGAAACTTTTCACTTATTAAGATCAATGAAAGTAGCCTTTGACTATGTACTGTTCTCACAGATACATGACCAAGTAATTTTGGGTTCTTTTCCTTCAACTGTGGTGTTGTTATATGTGGACTAGCATCCACCTGTCTCTTCAGTACCTTCAGGGTCTCCCTGAGAGCTTGTTCTGTAATGGTAGATTGGTTCCACCAGTATCATGAGTTTCTTGGCCCACTGCTGCACACTACACAGTGCCAACCCCATTATGGTGGCTATTTCTTTGTTAGCTTTTCCCGCCTTACACAATACTGCAATGGCTGCTACCTGGTCATGTGTCAACTGCTTCTCTTTGCCAATACCTTATCTATGGCCACAAAAACAATTTGAGATAAACCAATATCATGGGACATGCCAAAGTGCACAATACAACCACTCACTACTGCTGCTCACAAGTGACTGAGGTGCCTTTGGGCGATTGTGGGAGGAGCTTAGATTCTTCCTAAGCCAGAGCACATGCTCCAAGATATATAGCTGATTTAGAACGATATTACTATTTTCAGGCAGAAACTTTGGCGTGGGCCCTCTGGTGCCAACTTTTTTGTCCCAGACTGTATATATATGTATGTATATATATATATATATATATATATATATATATATATATATATATATATATATATATATATATATATATATATATATATACACACACACACACACACACACACACACACACACACACACACTTTCAACGAACGGACGGCTTGACGAACGCTCTGAAGAAAAGTGCAGATTGAGGATACCAACGCAAAGAGAAGTGCCTTTTTGTATTTGCAGGGGGGGGGAATTGCTCGTGAGGTAGTGGGAAAGTAAGGAAAAAGGAGAGGGGGAGGGATTACTGGGGAAATGGAAGGTAATGAGGATGTGGAGGACTTGGCCCAGGCAGACGGGCGGAAGGTCAACATGAAACGACCACCGGATGACGAAATGGCAAATAAAAATGTAAAGATTAGAAGTATAGAGAGGAGAAATACAGTAGAAAGTGACGAGAATATGTTCCAGGGATTTAAAGAGGGTGGGGGGGACACAACCCCCCCCAGACTGATAAGACTAGAGGAGAGAGTTGATAAGGTGATCGAGGACTTGGAACGTAAGTTAGGTAATGTAGGCTCCATTCTCCAAAGAATTGAAAGATTGGAACAACTAGAGAAGGCTAACAGAAACTTAACTGAAGAAGTAGAGGACCTAAAAAGACAGTTAGGAAATGTAAAGGAGGAGAATGAGAAATTGAAGAAGAATAGTAATGAAAACAGTGAGAAAATAGCTACAGAAGCTAAAAATTGGAGAATAACTCAAGAAGGGAATAAGGTTTCATTCACTGACATAGTCAAACAGCAATTGAAAGAACATAATGAAGACTCAGTTATTAAAGTGATGAGACAGAAGGAGAATATAGTAAGAGAATTAGCTGACAAAAAGAAATGTATAATTATATTAGGAATGGAAGAGAAACATAACCCAGATAGAACCGCAAGAATCAAGGAGGAAAATGAAAGGGTAAGCAGTTTATTAAAATTAGTCCAGGAAGAGGAACCAGAAATTATAAAGGAAATTGAGGAAAAATTCAGACTCGGAAAATATAGTACAGATAAGACCAGACCAATTAAGATTAAATTCAGGTCACAAACAACGGCAGAGAAAATTCTATCCAAGACAGGGAAACTAGCAACAAATGATCAATATAAAAAGGTATGGATAAAAAGAGAAATGAATAAGGAGGAAAGAGAGGCAGAAAAGCAGAAAAGAATTGAAGCTAAGGCAAAAAAACGAGGAAAGAACGGAGTCAGAGAAAGAGAGATTCTATTGGAGAGTAGTGAACATGAAAATAAAGCAGTTCGACATACTAAAGAAAAACATAAGGGAAACAGAGAACACAATGGAAGTGGCAGAAAACTAAGAGTGTCTTACACAAATATAGATGGATTGATAACAGGATTGAATGAACTGAATGATTATTTGAAAGAAAAAGAACCGGACATAATGGGAATTGTAGAAACAAAATTAAAAGGCCCACTACCACCCAACAGTGTAGGACATGATACATACAATTATTGGATTAGAAACAGAGAGAAAAAACAAGGGGGTGGAGTTATGTTCCTGACAAAGAAGGATATAAACGTGAAAGGTGTCATATATGGAAAGAATACAGTAGAGATGATTATGATAGAAGTGGAAGACCGAGATAAGAAGAGCAGAAAATTTGTGATCAACTATGTGCCTCCGAAAACAGCCTCATGGGAGGAGAATGAACATAAAAGTATGTTAGAGGACACAAAGATAGCATTAACTAAAATAATGGAAGACGGAGGAAGAATAGTTATGATGGGCGACTTTAATTGCAAAGAAATCTGCTGGGAAGAAATGACAGTAAGGAGTGGTGATGACTCATGGGGAAATGCTCTACTTGAGATGATTACTGACCATTCAATGACACAATGGATACAAGAGAACACTAGGTATAGAAATGAAGAAGAACCATCGAGGCTAGACTTAATAATTACATCTGAACCTAGAATAGTGGACAAGATTGAATATAAAACACCAATAGGTAAAAGTGACCACATATTGATTGAACTGGAACTTAATGAAGAAAAATATATGAAAAGAAATGAACAATATAGAAAAGGAAGAATGATGTATGAAAAAACAAACTTTGATAAAATAAGAGAATTCTTCCAACAAGAAAACTGGGAAGAAATATACAAAGAAGAAACATCAGTGGAAGAGAAATGGAATATTTTGACAAAAATTTACAAAGAAGGAGTGGAAAAGTATGTCCCAAGACAAAAACAAGAAAAAGAATATGTAAAATGCTGGTACAACAAAAGTTGTAGGGAGTTAAAAGACAAAAGAGACAAAGCCTGGACCGGATGGAAAAAAGACAGAAGACCTGAAAAATGGAAAATATATACTGGTTATAGAAATGAATATGTACAAAAGTGCAGAGAGGAAAAAAGAAAATATGAAAAAGATGTTATAGAAAAGTGTAAAGATCAACCAAAACTATTCTACAGATTTGTAAACAATAAACTGAAAAACAAACAAGACTTGGAGAAATTAAGACAAGGGGGAGTTGAATACACTGAGGAAATGGAAATGGCAGAAATTATGAACAAACATTTTAAATCAGTGTTTACAAGGGAAAATATACAACCTGAAGAGATTGAGTGGAAGGAAAAAGTCCCCCCTATGGAAGAAATAGAAGTAACGAAGAATGAAATATTGACACACTTGGGTAATTTTGATGTCAGAAAATCGCATGGGCCAGATGAAATAGCAAACTGGATTCTGAAAGAATGTAGGAATGAACTGGCAGACAAAATACATAGCATAATAAGCAGTTCCTTAAAAGAAGGAAAAGTTCCAGAAGATTGGAAAAAAGCAAATATAGTACCTATATATAAAGGAGGAAATAAAGAAGAACCTACCAACTATAGACCAGTCTCTCTAACAAGTACAATAGCAAAAATATGTGAAAGAATTATCAAAAGTAGATGGGTAAAATACTTGGAAAAAAACAACGTACTAAATCCAAGGCAATTTGGATTCAGACAAGGACGATCATGCGTCACCAATTTAATATGTTTCTATTCAAGGCTAATAGATATAATACAAGAAAGAGATGGATGGGCTGATTGTGCATTTCTAGACCTAAAAAAAGCTTTTGACAAAGTACCACATAAGAAGTTGCTTAAGAAATTAGAATATGAAGGAGGAATACAAGGTAAATTGCTAAATTGGATGGAAGACTTTTTGCAAGAAAGAAAAATGCGAGTAGTGATAAGAGATCAGCACTCAAAATGGAATGAAGTAATAAGCGGTGTCCCGCAGGGAACAGTTCTGGCCCCAATAATGTTTGCTATATATATTAATGATATGGATGAAGGAATTGAAAGCTATATGAGCTTCTTTGCAGATGATGCAAAATTACTGAAAAGAGTGAAAACTGAAGAAGATTGTGAATCACTACAGAGAGATCTAAATAAAGTACAAGAATGGAGTAGGAAGTGGGAGATGGAGTTCAATACAAAAAAGTGTAGTATAATGGAATTTGGAAAAAGCAAAAACAGAATAACAGGATCATATAATTTGGGAGAAGAAGGAATAAAAAGAGTAGAAAATGAGAGGGACCTGGGAGTCATTGTTATGAATAATATGTCACCTGAGAAACATATAAATAAGATTTTTGGAGAAACTTATAATTTAATAAGAACAATCAAAGTGGCATTTACATACCTGGATGAAGAAATGGTGAGGAAAATCCTAGTCACCCTGATAAGACCAAGATTGGAATATGCAGCAACGATATGGTCACCAAGTACAAAAAAATGTATAAAAAAACTTGAAAGAATACAAAGAGCAATTACTAAACTGGCACCAACACTCTCAAAACTATCATATGAAGAGAGACTACAAAAACTTAAACTACAGACACTAGAGCAAAGAAGAGAGAGAGGAGATTTGATAGCTATTTACAGAATCATGAAAGGCATAGAAATTACTGATAGAGAGAATCTGATAAAATGGGATGACAGAAATACAAGAGGACACGGAAAGAAAATAAAAAAAGACAACTATAGAAGAGATTTGAAAAAGAACAGCTTTCCTCACAGAGCAATAGACAGTTGGAACAAGTTAGATGAGAAAGTGGTGTGTGCAAAAACAATACATGAATTTAAAAATAGTTTAGATAAAATGAGATATGAAGACGGGACCTCACGAGCATAGCTCCCCTTCCCGTAAAATACAACTAGGTAAATACAACTAGGTAAATACACACACACGAGGTTATGGCTGTGAAAGGGGGACAACCTTCAAATTTGTTGGTTTTGAGTTAGAGGCAACCTATTGTTCAAGGGTGTAAAAGTCTTGTGGAAGGGTTGGGGAGAGGACATTCGACCTTTCTGATGGTTTGAGTATGGCACAAAATTGCGTAATTTGGTGTGAAGCGTGGGGCAGACTAACTCTCTCTCAGCCAGCCATGGAAGAGGGACAAGCCACAAGAGTTGCACCCAATGAGAGCAGAGCATGTTTCCCCACCACTGTGTGTGGCCAACCACAGCCCAGCTGGCTGTGTTTATGTTTCCTGACCTCTTCACAGCATAAGGGCTGCTGGCAGTGCAGGATGCTGGGGACGTGGACCCTGATGTCCTCAATTTGAGAGAAGATGACATCTTGGACTACTAGTGTTTGTCATCAAAATGTCACAGTAAATTCCATCACTACTGTGACCACCAACTTTGTTCATGGGTGGTAGGATGGGGAATGGGTTGGTAAATCTGCTAAGGGTATTGTCAGGAACATCAAGGATTGTTCCTAACAATGAACTTAACTCTCTCAAACCAGTATAATGGATGAGAGTTAACCATAAAAAATAAAAAAATAACATACTACCTCTTATACCACTCTAAAAAATTATGGAGTAGGGGTGAATAAAATGCGGCCATAACCAAAAATAAAATGAATATTTTGATTAAAAACCACATGGCATGACAGATCTACCACCTTTCTTTTGATGTATAATAGTTATCCATTTAGACTGTTTTCCTTGTACTAATCAGCAATAAATTTTAAGCATGATTATCTCAGAAGTAGGTGAATATGGGTTGTCCCCTTTCCATGGCCGTGGCCTCGTATATATATATATATATATATATATATATATATATATATATATATATATATATATATATACATATATATATATATATATATATATATATATATAGAGAGAGAGAGAGAGAGATGGAGACACACACACACGTCGGTCGAAGTGACAACGAAGTTTGGAACTTCAGAGAAGACTGCAAATTTCGAGGATCACAGCGACAAGAAAGTACCTGTGTTGTATTAATAGGGAAGGGGAAAGCTCGTGGTGTAGTGGGAAGGTGAGGAAAAAGGAGAAGGGAAGGGATTACTGAGGAAAATGGAAGGAAATGAGGAAGGGGACGAATGGGCCCAGGATCTTAGGAGAAGCGTAAACAAATGGGGTACAGAATAAACAGACGAACAACAAGGAAGCACACGTGTGAAGAGCAGAAATATAGATAATAGCAGCACAATGGAAAGAGATGATAACTAATAGATGTAATACAAGAAAGAGATGGATGGGCTGATTGCGCATTTCTACACCTGAAAAAAGCTTTTGATATGGTGCCACATAAGAAGTTGCTTAAGAAATTAGAAACTGCAGGAGGAATACAGGACAAATTACTGAAGTGGATGGAAGACTTCCTGCATGAAAGAAAAAATGAGAGTGGTGATAAGAGACAAACACTCTAATTGGGATGAAGTGATAAGTGGTGTTCCACAAGGAAGTTTTGGCCCCAATAATGTTTGCTATATATATTAAAGATATGGATGAAGGAATTGAAAGTTATATGAGCTTCTTTGCGGATGATGCAAAACTGTTGAAAAAAGTGAACACTGGTCTCTCTTACAAATACAATAGCTAAAATCCATAAAAGAATGATCAAAACTAGATGGGTAAAGCATTTGGAAAAAACAACATACTAAATCCAAGACAATTTGGATTTAGACAAGGACGATCATGCATCACAAACTTAACGTGTTTCTATTCAAGGCTAATAGATGTAATAAAAGAGAGATGGATGGGCTGATTGTGCATTTCTAGACCTGAAAAAAGCTTTTGATAAGGTGCCACATAAAAAGTTGCTCAAGAAATTAGAAACTGCAGGAGGAATACAGGACAAATTACTGAAGTGGATGGAAGACTTCTTGCATGAAAGAAAAATGAGTGGTGATAAGAGACACTCTAATTGGGATGAAGTGATAAGTGGTGTTCCACAAGGAAGTTTTGGCCCCAATAATGTTTGCTATATATATTAAAGATATGGATGAAAGAATTGAAAGTTATACGAGCTTCTTTGCAGATGATGCAAAGCTGTTGAAAAAAGTGAACACTGAAAAAGATTGTGAGTTGCTACAGAGTGATCTCAATAAAGTATGGAAATGGAGTAGGAAGTGGGAGATGGAATTCAATACTAAGAAGTGTAGTTTAATGGAATTTGGAAGAAGCAAACAAAGAATAGTGGGATCATATAAATTGGGAGAAGATGAAATAAAAAAAGTAGAAAATGAGAAGGACCTGGGAGTCATTATTATGAATAATATGTCACCTGAGAAGCATATAAATAAAAATTTTGGAGAAACTTATAATTTAATAAGAACAATTAAAGTGGCTTTTACATACCTGGACGAAGAAATGGTGAAGAAAATACTAGTTACTTTGATTAGACCAAGATTGGAATATGCAGCGACGATGTGGTCACCAAGTACAAAAAAATGTATAACAAAACTGGAAAGAATACAAAGAGCAATTACAAAACTAGTACCAACACTTTCAGAACTATCATATGAAGAGAGACTAACAAAACTTGAACTACAGACATTAGAACAAAGAATAGAGAGAGGAGACTTGATAACTATTTATAGAATCATGAAAGACATAGAAACTATTGATAAAGAGGATCTAATAAAATGGGATAGTAGAAATACAAGAGGACATGGAAAGAAATTCAAGACAGTTATAGAAAGGACCTGAAAAAGAACAGCTTTCCCCACAGAGTAATAGACATCTGGAACAAGTTGGACGAAAAAGTGATGTGTGCAAAAACAATACATGAATTTAAAAACAGTTTAGATAAAACGAGATATGAAGATGAGACACCATGAGCATAGCTCCTCTTCCCATAAAATACAACTAGGTAAATACGCACACTCATTCTGAATATTTCAACTGCAGTGTGGTCAACTGGGAGGTATGGAAAGCAAGTGGCAAAGCAGATTCCTGGGAAAATACCCTGTTAAAAATAGCAATGGAAAATACAATTACTATCCATTTAAAGGAAAGGAAGTGACTCAGGTAAGAGATGACATTCCCAAAAGATTATATGAGACATGGACTTTTGAAGTCAAAAGATCGCACAATCAGTCCTAGAATCTTATTTGCTTTCTCAAAGGCTGAAATACACTGCTTTGATGATTGGAGATCATTACTGATAATTACGCCAAGATCCTTTTCACTATCCACTTTTGTTCATGAATTTCCAAATAACTTGTAATCATACTGCTATTTTTACCTATGTGCATAATCTTGCATGTACTTGTGTTAAATTTCATTAACCACTTTTCAGACCACTGCTGTAGTTAATCTAAATCTTCTTGAATATCTAATTGTTTAAGTGATCATTTGCCATTCTGCAGTTTTGTATCATCAGCAAATTTGGAGACAATAGATTTTAGTCTGTGGTCTATATTATTTATATACTGTATACTATGAATAGAAGTGGCCCAAGAATGGAACCCTAAGGAACTCAACTTGTAACATTTTCCCATCTAGAAGTTTTGTGATTTAAAACAACTCTCTGTTTTCGATCATTCAACCAACTTAATAGGCTACCACTTATTCCTGCTTTCTCTTTTTCTCCATCAGGGGATGGAGTTTGGGGGGGTTGCCAATTAAATGAAGTGGCCTTGCTGTGGATGTGCTGTGTCCTGCTGCATTGCTTCTGACCCAGGGCAGTGGGTGAGATGCATGGATGACCCATTATCCAGGAGGAGCCAAGAAAAGAGGGAGGGAAGGGTGAAAATAGGGAGTGACTAATCACACGTAACAAAGACAGTGGTAAAAGGAAAATAGAAAGTAAAAGCACGAAAGAAAGATGGAACATATAGATGACAAGAGAGTGGTGAAAGGGCACCACATCACTGGTAAGAGTGGAGTATGTGGAGAAGAAATGGGTGGGAGTGGATTTATGCTTTTGACTTTGGGTACCTCCTTTGTAAGGGGTTAAAAGCTGTTGGTATATGTGTGTAATAACAATAACAATAATAACAATGACAATGGTGTAACTGTAACCATATAGGTCTCACATTCACTTAGTTGTGGGTCTGAATCCTGCACTTTCCTTTGATTCCCAGCAGTAGGTGTTAGCTGTCCCAACAGTCCAAGAAGTGCACTGAGCAAAGGTAATGGCTTCAGCCACAGCTACTAAGTACCTCCTGGTCTGTACTCTTCACTTACCCTTCTAATTCAAAGTCTTTGACATGATATTATCACCAGTGGAAAGTGTCAGCCATGAAATAATATTTTTCCTTCTACCAAACTTGTCACACCACTTCTTTTCTACTCTTTATATCTTTAAACATGTGCCTTAACATGGCATGTATTGGTTAGTGGCTACTTACCAAAGGTTTAAATGAATTAAATCAATCTGACTTACCTTTTGTTTAGGTTCACTTCTATCTGTAGGCAACTTCCATTTTCTCATTGATTCTAAGGTTCTAATAGTTCTAGTATCCATATCTCTATCATCTAGAGGTTCCTCCTTTATAGTAGGTTCCCCCTCAGAATTATCTTCCACTTTCATAAATCCAGCAAACTCATTTTCATTAGCAATGGTACTACTGTCAAGATTATCTAGGTCATGACATTCCTCTTTCACTGAAAATGAAGGAATAAATATATGTAAAAAATATATTTCAAATGTAAAAAAATATTTAACAGAAGCTTTCATTTCCCCAAGCCTTTTCTCTTATCTATACAGGTCTTGTGACTTGCTGCATTGCTTCTGACCCAAGGCAGTGGGCAAGATACAGGGATGGACCTGTCATCCAGAAGGAACCAAGAAAAGAAAGAGGGAGGGGTGGTGAATGGGAGTGGAGTATGTGGAGATGAAATGGGTGGAAATGTATTTAAGCCTTTGACTTTGGTTACCTCCCTTGTATGGGGGAAAAGCAAGAAAACAAGTAAAACACTTCTGGCTCACTCAACAATACTAGGTCAGCTCCCATGTCATTTACCAGTGCTCCCACAAAACTATGTCACATATATTGACTAGTGGGTTTTACATTTCTGTATTTGCTTTACCATACTTGAGTCTAGCAAACTGGAAAAAAATCTATTTTATCCTTCTGTTCATTCCCCTATCCTTATTTTTATCTTCACTTTCCACACCATTTATTCAGATTCTCAATGAGTGATTCACACATCACTTCTCTCCCCTTCAACTTGTACCAAACACTTTTTGTAGGTTATTTCCTATCTATTTTCTCTAGATGTCCAAGTCACCAAAGCACACTGATCCGATTTCCTAGATTCATCTCTCTTTTGCACCCCTCAGCATAAGAATATAAGCAAAAGAGACAACAGGAGAAAGAGAGAGAGAATTGAAAAAAAAGGAAGAGAAAGAGAGAAATATCCATTGGTTTTTATACATTCTACAACAAATGAACAATAAATAATAGGCAATTTAACTGCCTGCCTTATCCTGAGAACAAGTAGGTTACAATTGATGTACCAATATATTTTGCTTTGAGGTGACTTGGTGCATGTCAGGCTGGGTTATACAATTTCTGATGAAAGTCCAGGCTCACTGCCATCCAGAGCTTTGCCAGATAGTCAGACTGTGCTGAAGCTCAAAAATGAACAGCCAAACTTCCAATGCCTTGAAACCCTGGACATTCAACATTTGGGCAAACCTCTCAGCAACATTCTCAATCTCTGTTCCTCAGATGAATGTGCCTGTAGCCTACTTGAAGAAATCAAATTAATGTTGAATGGTCAATTTCTACATGCTTTAGCAGGCTGAGAACCTTCTTATCAACATTCTTGATGGTTTTGTGATAAAACAATAACAAAACCTCCAGAAGCTAAGGATCTACCACACAAAAGACCTCATGAGCTATGACACATTGCATGGATGATTTTCATACAGTGATGATAGAGCTCAAACTGAGGTCATGTACATGGTGGTGGATGAAGTGTGAAAATGTTAATGGGTGGGTGACCTGAAATTATGACTCAGGGTCCAAACTCATGGGCAATTTAAAATTACTACATATGCAGAAGTCTTGCAACTAGGGAAAGTTCTGGTTACAGTAATTTTCTATGGAGAAAACATTATGGATATGGTATGTATGGATATGGGAAGGATTGCTGTACAATGGTACCTCAGAATTCAAACATACCACAGGTCAAAGAACTTTATTTTTTTTCCCACAGAGATTTTAGCTGCAGAAGTAAAATTTTCTTTACATTTAAATATGAAATGCCCCTATCATATGGTACTGCAATTTACATGTATGATTTGATAAAAAGGTAGTATCCTTGAAATTTTCAACCATTTCCTTAGAATTGTAATACAAAAAATAAAAATAAAAATTCTAGAGTATATTAATAGTCAAATTGAAACAAAAAATACTTTTGCAATTCCAACTGGTAAAATTCCGTAATAATGCACTAATATTTAAGATGAAATTTATGTTGTCTAACATATCCTAACCTACCATAACCATTCCATAGAAAAAATATTCTTTGAAATGCAAAAATGAAAGATGTGAAAAATGTGTTTCCATGGTACAGGAATATATAATACTCTCTAACTTCTAAAACTGAAGTCTCCCGGAATAATCTAATTTTGAGTTCTGAGGTACTACTATATTGTTTTTATTTGATTCCAGGGGGTGAAGGAGGGCAATAGGATTGTTTCAATGACACCAGTTTGAAAGCTGCTAGGTTAGTATAGTATTCTGAATAAAACTACCATTTCACAAATCCATGGGGATGATGCAGTCTGATAATAATTATGACTTGGAGACTTCATGGAGTGACAGAAATGAAAAGATGCCATCAGCTGATGCAGGTGATTTCAGAAAATGAACAAAAATATAAGGTCACACTAAAAGTTGGAAACATCTTGAAGATCTTTGTTGAGGCTAAGCTGGGTGTAAATGAGGTTGAATTATTGAAAATCAAATTGTCTTAAAGAAAAGATTGGATGATTTTATTTGGTTTCTGGGTTATGGTATTGTTAAATCTCCTGAGGGAGTCTCGGACTGGTCTAATGTTTTATTGACACCAAGCAATAGCCTTCTGGTTAGTACAGTGGTAACATGCTGGCCTCATAACCATGGGGTTGACAGATCAAGCCTCGCCTGAGCCATGAGCTTAAGCTGTTTAGCTGAGCACCACAGTGGGGAGGTTGAGGCTTGACTCAACTGACAGCTGGGTGCCTGCCATGGCATCGGTCCAAACCCTCACTGCAGTGCTGAGGTTATGAAAGGCATCCATTCTGAGTAATGGCCCCTTGACTGCTTTTCATCTCAAGACCTGAGGTGACTTGGGCATCATTGTGTGTGTGATATATCATCTTCCTTCAGTTATCATCATGGTTGAGGTCTGAGTGGGTACCAGCCCTGCAAACCATGAAAAAATTTGACCACCGACGAAGTTGAGGTCTGAGCAGATATCAGCCCTGCATAAAAAAAAAAAAGATACTATGCAAAATCCACCAAAACCCACCACTTAATGTTGTCATTTATTAGTGAAACTTTCTATTGGTGAAACCAGATATTACTTATCCATTTTTTTTGTGTTTGCTAAATAACAGCCAATTTTATAATATTCCACCAGTATCACTTGCAAAGCTCATGATCATGAAGTTTATTAGGAAACTGAGCACAGAGGAAATTGCATTAAACACACACACACGTGTGTGTGTGTATACATTATATATATATATATATATATATATATATATATATATATATGAGAAATTCGCTAGTAACAGCGACATCAATCCGATAATTTCTATGACAAGGCTCTGTGAACATAATCTTTCAGGAGGCCGATAGCAGTGGGTTTGAATCCTGCATGCGACTGTCATAAAAATGATTGTATATATATATATATATATGTAAGAGGAGTAGAGGGAAACACACAAGTAGAACAGGAGTTTATTCCTTGACTAGTTTCGCACAGTGATGCTTCTTCAGAAGCATCACTGTGCGAAACTAGTCAAGGAATAAACTCCTGTTCTACTTGTGTGTTTCCCTCTACTCCTCTTACAACCTGTCAGGATGTCTTCACTTTCATATATATATATACTAATATGAATACACACACACGCATATATATATATATATATATTATATATACTTATATACATACATACATACATATATATATATATATACATACATATACCAAGGCTTTTTCCCCCTTACAAGGGGGGTAGCCAAAAAGAAAAAAAGGCATAAAATCATTCCCAACCATTCCATCCCTGAATATATATATATATTATATATATATATATATATATACATATACATACATATACATATATATATATATTTATACATATATATATATATATAAATACATATATATATATATATATACATACATATATATATATATACATATATATATATATACATACATATATATATATATATACATACATATATATATATATATACATACATATATATATATATATATATACATATATATATATATATATACATACATATATATATATATATATATATATATATATATATATATATATATACACATATATATATATACATACATATATATATATATATACATACATATATATATATATATATATATATATATATACATACATATATATATATACATATACATACATATATATATATATATATACATACATATATATATACATATACATACATATATATATACATAATATATATATATATATATATATATATATATATATATACATATTTAATCTAAACTTCCTTACATTAGCCAAAAATATTGCAAAGACATTTATCAACAATATACAGAAGACTTCTACTTAAGTTAATTGTATATGAAAAGATAGTGAAAGAAATGAGCATGATCAAGGGCAGTGTAACAAATAGAAAATTTCATAATCATTTCACAAAAAATATATGATAAATAATAAATGGTTTAATTATTATAGAAAAACATGTCAAAATACATATAAACAGCAAGATTCAGCAATATATGGCAACATTAGGTGGAGGGTTTTGGCTAGGTTCGCTCGGTATATTGCGTCGACCTGTCTCAAACCCAAATGTTGAAAATGCAGTCGCCGCCACACATGTAGTTATGGTTTGTGAGCTTTATTTACAGAAAGGGACTTACATTGGAGAAAGAATTGGGAAAAAATATTCCTAGTCGTTTACTTCACCTACTTATGCATAATTTGGCATGGCTTATATGACGACAAAAATAGAATGCAGCCGTTTTTTACATGTAAATCAGAAACTTTTCTCAATAGACCTCCAATAATAATAATAATAATAATAAATAATAATAATAATAATAATAACAATAATAATAATAATAACAATAATAATAATAATAAAATAACAGTAAAACTAAAAATGTACTAAACTCCTAAAAACTAAAACATTTAATGGCTCAACCTTACAAATTAATCACACTACTCTTTCTGACAAAGAAAAAATACAGTGGAACCTCGGCATAACTTCATTCGTTCGCAAAGGCGGTTAGCACGGTGACCAAATTGCATAAATGCATAATTTCAATACTTAAGTACTTCAAAGGTACGCATTTGCGACGGAAATTATGTACACCATCATTCATATCACAACATTTCTCACCAGAAACACAAAAGCCACATATCAAATTCTATGGTTGGGTGAAACTATAAATTGACCGATAAATTTGTATCTGGGAACTAATTTCCTCATTAGAAACAAATTAACATGAATAGTTGGTTCCAACCTTGACAAAAGTCCCTATTTTTTTTTGCTATGGAAGGGTTCGTAATTTGTGTACACAATATATAAAAATATACATCGCGCTGAAAAAAATGGTGCCGCTTTAGTATGTGGCCTACGAAAAATTTTCTCTGGTATAGTATGTGTCCTACCTATTCAACGCACCGAGGAACGCACCCAGCTCTGCAGTATATATAGCTGTGTTTCCTTTGTCATCACTGTTCAACACAGGTACTTTTTTCAAAATTTACCATTACGTTTTAATGTTTTTAAAGTGTAACTTACTAGTTTAAACTTGTTGCTATATTCTAATAATTTGTTTATATTTCTCATATTTCTTTTCAGTTGACCTTACCCATTCAAAGATGTTGCTCAGAGATTTTTATTTGACAATTGCTGCCAGTGACGAAAGTGCAACTTCATTTTTACGAGGAAAAGGGTGTCCTACACGAATTTTTACGAGAAAGGGTGTCCTAAAGGACCAACATTTGTGTGAGAATTGTGATGACCAGGTTAGGTTAGGTTAGGGTTGGGTTAGGTTTAAATGATTTTTTTTTTAAGTATTGTTGTTTGTTTAATTTTTTTCCTGAGGTAAGAAAAAAATTCAAATAGGGTAGGCCACATACTAAAGCAGTTTCAATAAGGTAGGTCACACACTAAAGCGGCACCAAATAAATAAATAAAAATAAAATCCATTTTACCTTGTTTGTGGGTCTTGTCGTGCAAGGGACGGTAAGGATGGCCGGGGGGACGAGTTACGCCATGTCGTACACTATGGATACCTATTCTTTTTTTGAACTTGTCGAACCACCCACGGCTAGCCTTGAAGGGTTCGCCTTCAGGATCCGCACTAGGCTCTTCTTTCTTTAACAAATCAATATGTAAATGTCTTGCCTTTTCACATATGGTAGCCTCCGACACGCTATTACCCGCTAACTGTTTCTCATTTATCCACACAAGCAATAGCTTTTCTACCTGTTCCCTCACCTTAGGTCGTTGCTTGCTCAAAACTTTCACTCCCTTCGCCACATCAACAGTCATAAACACATCCTTCTTCTTCACAATTGTCCCTATTGTTGACTTGTTCTTTCCGTACATACGGGCAAGATCAGCAATGCGAACGCCATTACCATATTTCTCGCATATCTTCTTCTTCAACTCGATCGTGATTGCTCTTTTCTTTTTGCCACAATCACTCTTCTTCACTGTTTTATTAGGCCCCATACTGAACTGGTAAATGTACACTATAACTGGTAAAGTAATGAAGCATAAAGACCGTGAAATATTGCCACATTCGTGTTATCTAGTTCTTGCAGTGTAGTTGAGCAACGGAGCGAGAACAACGCTACCTGCACAAGATAGCCGCCGGGCAAATAGGTGCGTTCGTATCCGGGGACGAGGTTCGTATGCGGAAGCTTATTTTTGTTCGGGCGGCGGTTCGTTACTGAGATCGTTCGCATGCGGAGGGGATAAGTGGAATTTTCACTGTGCGTTATAATTATGAACTGGGTGAGAATAATTTATGTTACAAGGACAAGGCATCACGGATGAAGTACTAGATTTGTTACAGAGACAAAATATTATTTTCCAGTTTCTCATTCTCCAGTGTTTCTCACCTATAACAAGTGGATAAATGACATGTGCCTGATTGTGGTGACCTTGTAAGATGGTTGTTGGAGACAGTAATTTTCATGCTTTTCATTTAAATTTTTGATCAACACCACCTTCATTTTGAGGTGCAGCTGACATTCAGTCTCTAAAGTGGGAATAAGATCGATCACATTTGACTCTTTCCTCCGCTAAGGAAAGCTGACAACTAATCACTGCTACTTTAAAGGAATATTATTTTCGTTTAATTGCGTTTTTTTTTTCTAGAGTATACTGTAAGCGGGATCAGGTGATTTCGGCCCAAGGTGATATCGGCCCGGTGATTTCGGCCCGGAGTTCTTCTGGGCCGAAATCGCCGGTGATTTCGGCCCAGCGGAAATAACCTTTTAAGCTTGAAGGCTTGGTGCCCTGGCTTGGTGCACTGTATAATTTCAATTTAGATAATTTGTTTCATAAATTTAATTTCGTTTTCACACAGTATGTGCAAAAGATATTGTTACTTGAAATGATATATAAGTATTTTTTTAATTCTTTTAATAATATATTTTCTTTCAATAATAAATAGATAATAATAGCAACATTTGGAAGACTGGCCGAAACGTCCGACCCTGCAGAGTTCTGGCCGAAACGTCAGTGGCCGAAACACCCTACTTTCCATGCGCTCCCTTCCTGCATGCTCACTAATGTGGTTGAACCTCTGGGCTGGGCTGTTAAAAAAAGAAAGAAAGAAAAAAAAAACACTATCTTGGCGTTAAATCTATCTGTACATTCAACATCATGGTAACACAGAGCGTTACCATGACATTTAACATCAAGATAAACTAACGCCAGAATTAGTTTTTGATCAACCCAACCCTAGACTCCTTGTTATAATATGTCATCAATGTTAGGCAACTTTTTGTGCTATAATAACACCATTTACCTTAGTCCACACATGAAAATTGTATAATTTCAATTTAGATTACAAAGGCGGGGTATGCCGACAGGAGACCTTTTGGTCCATATCTAGGTCGGATGCGAAAAAAAATCATCATAATAATAAAATAATAAATAAAAACTATAATAATGTAAATAACAAATAAAATACATAAATAAATGCATAGGTATAGTTAAATGATAAACAAACAGGTAAATAGTAAATAATAATAAATTGACATATAACTAATACTAAATGAAAATCAAACAGACAAATGATAAAAAAAAATAAAATAATATGAAATAGATTATAATCATTACAGCATCTAGCTTAGGTGTTTATCTAAATGATTCTTAAAGCTTCGAACTGAACTACATTGCACTACCTGTGCAGGAAGTTTATTCCATTCATTAACTACACGGTTGGCAAAGTTGTTTCTACCTACTTCCAAATTGAATCTATTTCCGGACAGTTTGAGACCATTGTTTCTAGTCTGATTCTCATTCAATGTGAAAATTTTGTCACTTTTGATGTCAATTCCCTCTAGAATTTTAAAGACCTGTATCAAGTCATCTCTGAGTCTACGCTTTTTTAGGGAAAACAGATTCATATGTTTTAGTCGATTTTCGTATGATTTATTTTTCATATTTGGAATCAGTTTTGTTTCATGAATTTCATCTCATTTTCACACAGTACTGTATGTGTAAAAAATATTGTTACCGTAGGACGCGTTCGGACGAAGACATAAACTAGGACCATTGAGTTTTAAGGGAATGATAAAAATTCCCAACCTCCAGTTCAGGATTCCATTAGAGGAATAGTTTAGGTAAGAGGATTGTGATGGCTAGTGGTTAACTTGAGAAGCGAGATGGAATTTCACGATATAGCACGAAGGGGGAGTCTGTAGTTTTACACATAAATACGAACGCGTTCTCCAATCTTTCTGTTTCTTGTGCGCAGCTTAGATTAGTCTCACACCCCAACTATTCTCATTAACAAGGAGAAAATGGGTTGAGGGAGAGTAAACAAAAACATTTGTTGCGTTGTGCAGGTGGTCGAAGGAATCGCGTATCAATCGGCCAATCGGGTGAAGCTGTTGTGAAATTGTCAAGTGAAATTTTGTCCGAAATCGTTCTCCACCTAGGACAGAAAACCCGAGGTTAGGTATGGTAGAAAATAGACGAAATAGACACTTAGATAGTGGCCAGAAGGTTGGATCGTAAGAACCGCGCCCACGTCCATGACCTACTTAGAACGCCATTATGCATTGAATCCGATAACCTCCATAACTGCGTCATAAGCTACCTCGAATATTCAGGTTATTAATCCTAAGTCATTTGATTTGCTGTAATTGTTGAACAAGACCTACGTATATTTTGTTGAGTACCCCCTGTGGTGGTGGTTGTGGGGGGGGGGATACTGCCACTAAGCCTTCCCACTTGAATCGTAAGAGGCGATGAAAACGGGATGGGGATTAAGACTAGGCATCCTTCTCTCTTTAGCCCCCCCCCCCTCCAAAAAAAAAAAAAAAAAAGGGTCTAGGAGTTTTCCAACCAGTTCCCCAAGGTTTAGGTCTTTTGATGTGCGTGAATGTGGTACAGATGAGAGTGTAAAAGGGAAGAGATAGGCAGTATGTTTGTGAGAAAGAAAGATGGATGTGTTGGCTTTGAGTGAAACTAAGAGTGTGAGTTTGGGAATGTAGTTGGGAGGTTCTCAGGAGTGAAGAGAGTACGAGGGAGAGAAGGGGTGGCTATATTAGTAAGTGAAGAGATAGGTAAACGTGTGGTGGAATGGAAGGTTTCCTCAAAGTTAATGTGGATGAAGGTGAAACTGAGAAAGGAGATGTGGGTTTTTGTAAGTGCATATGGGCCTGGTAGTGAGAAGAGTGTAGAAGGAAGAGAGGCTTTTTGGATAAGGGAGAAACGTCAATGTAGTGGTATTGGGAGACCTTAATGCTAGGGTAGGAAATGAACCAATAGACGAAGTGATTGGGAAGTGTGGAGTTCCAGGAAAGGATCGTAGTGGAGAGTTGATGGTGGATATTTGTCTAGAGAGTTGATGATAGCAAATACAGTGTTTAGGAAGAAAGTCAAGCATAAGTACACATGGGAGAGGGTGGTGGATGGAAGGGTGGTAGATAGAACATTAATGGACTATGTAGTGGTAAATAGGAGTATAATAGGAAGAGTTAAGGATGTTTATGTTCTAAGGGGAGAGAGTGGGGGAATATCAGATAATTTTTTGGTGGAAGGTAAGTTGAGAGTGGAGGATAGATGGAGAAAGAGGAAAAGGACACAAGGTAGGGAGTTGCTTACAGTGAACTGTTTAATTGAGAAAGAAAAGGAGAAGGAATACAAGAACAAGCTGAGAGAGGAGTGGGAGGGAGTAAAGGATAGAGTAGAACTAGGAGTGGAGGAGGGATAGGGATGGTTCAAGGAGGGAGTCACAAGGTGTGCAAAGATGGTGTGTGGAACAAGGAGGGCAGGAGGAAATAAAAGGAAGGGTAGTGAGTGGTGGGATGAGGAAACAAAGAGGGTTGTAGAAGAGACGAAGCGAGCTTTCACAGATTGGTTATAAAATAGGACGAGGGAGTCATATGAGAGGTACAAAGTAAAGAGAAGATAAGTAAAGCATAAGATAAAGGAGGCAAAGAAGAGAGCAGATGTAAAATGGGGAAAGAGTATGACAGAAAAACTTGAAAGCAATAAAAAGATGTTCTAGAAAGAAATTAAGAGAGGAAAAGGAGGCGAATCAAGTAGAGAAGAAAAGGTAAAAGGTGCAGATGGAGATATGATAATGGAAGAGAAGGCAGTAAGAGGAAGATGGGCAGAGTATTTTAGGGAGTTGCTAAATGTGAGGGAGGATAGGGAGGGAAAGGTAGTTGCAGTGGGAAGCTCTAAGAAAATGACCGTGATGAGTAAGGAAAATGGAGGAGAAATAAAAAAAAAGATGAAACGAAGGCAGCTGTTAAGATGATGAGAGCAGGTAAGGCACCTGGTCTGGATGGATGCTATGCAGAATGTGCGAAAAAAAAAAAACAGGTACAGCGATGGTGGGCTGACTGGTAATCTTATTTAATGTTTGTTTAAGAGAGGGTAGAGTGCCGGAGGACTGGAGGAGTGCCTGTATGGTTCCAATTTACGAAGGAAAAGGAGACAAATGTGAGTGTAGTAGTTCCAGAGGGATTAGCTTGAATGTAGTTGGGAAGGCTTATGGGAGGATCTTGATTGAGAGGATTAGGAGAAGAGCAGAGGGAGTAATTGGTAAGACACAGTGTGGATTTAGGACGGGTAGAGGTTGCGTAGAACAGATTTGTGTGGTAAGACAGATATGTGAGAAAGCTATAGGAAAAGATAAGGAAGTATTTTGGGCTTTTATGGGTTTGAAAAAGATTTATGACAGGGTAGACAGGAAGGCACTGTGGGAGGTATTGCAGATATACGGGATAGGAGGAAAGCTTCTAGGAGCTGTTAAGAGTTTTTACGAGAGTAGTAGAGCGTGTGTCAGGATTAGAAATGGAGTGAGTGAGTGGTTTGAGGTAAAGGTGGGACTTCGTCAGGGATGTGTCATGTTGCCATGGCTGTTCAATCTATACATGGATGGGGTGGTGCGAGAGATGAATGCAAGGGTAGTGAGCCAGGGGTTGGAGATGGTTAAAGAAAACGGAGAAAGTGGGAGATAAGCCAGCTGTTGTTTGTTGACGACACTGCGCTTGTAGCAGGATGAGAGGAGGGATTGAGGAAGTTAGTAAAGGAGTTTGGGGAGGTGTGTGAAAAAAGGAAGTTGAAGATAAATTTGGATAAAAGTAAGGTGATGAGATGAACAAGGGGAGAAAGTGGCAGCAGACTGGAAGTGAGTATTGAGGAAGAGAGACTGGAGGAAGGGGATATTTTTAAATACTTGGGTGCGAATGTGCCAGGGAAGGGAGGAGTGGGAGTGGAGGTAGAATGTAGATTGACAGAAGCAAGTAAATGCCTTGATGAATCATAAAGTGCAATGAGAAATAGACATTTGGGAATGGATACTAAGATGAGATTGTATGAAGGAGTGATTGTGCCGACAGCACTGTATGGGGCAGAAACATGGAACATAAGAGAGGAAGAGAGAAGGAGTTTGAATGTGTTTAAGATGATGTGTCTGAGAAGTATGATGGGGGTTACTAGGCTGGTTAGAGTGAGAAATGAGGAGGTGAGGAGGAGAACAGGGGTGGAAAAGGAATAGGGAGATAGGGTGGATAAAGGAGTATTGGAATGGTTTGGACACATGGAAAGAATGAGTGAAGAAAGACCAGTAAAAGAGGCGTGGAAGGAGTGGAAATGAGGGGTCGACCTAGGATGAGATGGATGGATGGGGTAAAAAGGGCATTGGGAAAGAGAGAAATGCCTGTTGAGGAAGGACGGAAGAGGACAGAAGACAGGGGTGAATGGAGAATGGTTGTATATGGATGATGGGGTGGAATGGGTGGGGGAAGGGGGTGAGGAAGTATTTATAAGAAATAATTTGACGCAACCCGAAGGGATTTCTCCCCGTCTTCTTCTTTTCTACATGAGAGGACGGAGAGGGGTGGTCGCCGATTTAATGAAGCGGCCTTGCTGTGGATGTGCTGTGTCTTATGACAATGCTTCTGACCCAGGGCAGTGGGCGAGATGCAGGGATGACCCCTCATCCAAGAGGTGCCAAGATAATAGGGAAGGAAGAGTATGGAGGGGAGCGGAGTGTGATAGGGATGGAATGAGTGGGAGTGGTTTTTATGCCTTTGTTTTTAGCTACCTCCTTTATAGGGGAAAAAAAGCCTTTGGTATGTGTATGTATGTACCATAATTATTAAATGAGATCCACATATATTTCCTTACTATTTTTTTTTGTTACAATCTAATGACCATTGAATAAGGTCCACATATATATTTTTTACTACTTTTGTTACACTTTAACAACTATTGAATAGGATCCACATGTATTTTGCTACAATTTAAAGATTAACGGTTAGGAAACTCGAAATAGCCTTTCATTATCCAACCTGGACATCACAACTACATCATAAACGGCCTTACCGCTACTATAACATCTCAAACGGCCACAAAAGAGGAGAATGGAATAAGATATGGTTTAATTAAGAGCAATTCAATTCCTGATAATGTATATACATAAAATCGACTTGGGTGGTGGCAGCGATACCTACAAGTCATTAGGCTTAATATATTTTCCAAGTCATATTATTATATAGGTATATATGATTTTTTTCATAGGAGGTGCTCTTGATTAAATACTATTCTATAGAGGCTTTATAAACATCTTACCCTTCCATTCATCAATTGAAAAATAATAATATTTATCATTTATAATAATGCATTACTTGGGTGTCAATCAAACAACACCGAACGGCACCACACTACCCTCCTACTAGTAAGTGACAGAGACAGACCCAAACTAATGCAATACACAAGGGTCCAGCATTTCTTTCCAGATATCTAGGGAAGGGCCCTAGGATCCTTATTTGCTACAACGGGGCAGAGTTTCCAATGAACTAGATGCAACAATCATTATAGATAATGAGATAAATTGGAAGTAATCATAGTATATGCAAATATATAATTTGATTTTTTTTATTCAAACATTCTGCAGTTGTGGAAATAAGGTTCTTCAGCATTCATGAGCTCATAGATGCTATCTTGCATAACATATCATAATTTGTAGGGTTCTTTGTGTTTACAATAAGGAAGGTCACACACATATATATTACAAATTTAAAACAAGCCTTTTTTATAGTGATAATAACTGCTGCCCCAAATACCAATGACTGGAAATCTACAGCCTCACATAGCAAGCAAAAGTTATTGGGCCCTCCCATAGTTCTCTGTGTGAAGAAATATTGGTAATATTTGTGTAATATTAATTTAAGTCTGTTTATAAGCCACCCTTGTCAACATTCTTTGTCTGAGAGAGGAGAGATAGTTGAAGGTG
Organism: Oratosquilla oratoria; assembly: GCF_046742065.1. Classification (NCBI taxonomy): domain Eukaryota; kingdom Metazoa; phylum Arthropoda; class Malacostraca; order Stomatopoda; family Squillidae; genus Oratosquilla; species Oratosquilla oratoria. Next base: position 10,195,345 of record NC_134816.1, read on the forward strand.
ATAGATCTTGAACGCAGTCCACAGCAGAGTGCAGAGCCCTTACATGCCTAAGTGCCTCACCGGGGCAAAGTGCCGGCCCGGGGCAGAGTTCTCAGTGACGCATCACCCCCCCTCCGCAATCACCACTTCCCATCTCCACCATCCCTTATAGCCAGTTTTAGCATTTGTCTTGCGAAGTAATTAAACGGATTTTAAAAATTGTATTTAATGTCCCTATTGCAGAAAGGATAAGGGGAAAATATTTCATATTCTGTTGATTCTAACGCAAAATTTGTATATTACGGTAAAATATTCAGGGCTCCTTTGACCTTTTTTATTATAATTATTTTGTCAGCCTTGTGGGCGGCGGCATGTCCAGACTAGAGTTGCCGCCACCCTAAATGTGCCGCCCCAGGGCATATGCACCCCCCCCCCCCATGTGAGGGCCCTGGCAGAGTGCCTGCCCTTTGTATATACATCCTGATGAAAGTGCAATATCTAAAGAAAACAAAATTGACTTTACCTCCATGCACCAATACTTTTTCTCTTCCTCCACCCTTTTCTCCAATCAGAAAGACTGTTATACTGTCTCAAGAAATCTTGTTTACGCAAGCAATTTGTCGCAAGCAGAACGAGCTCTGTGTTTACATTCAGTCACATCAGCACCTACCCTAACCAATGTTTGCAAATATAAGACGGTAATTCTGCAACTCTGGAACTCTGCAACTTACAGTCGGCCAATGTATCATAACAACCGAATATAAAATGACTATAAAATTTACATTCCTCTCCACCTACCCCTCTATTTACCTAAATGTCTACCTCTATCTACCGGCCTCTTACATATATAAATATATATATATATATATATATATATATATATATATATATAAAGATATATTTATATAATATATATATATATAAAGACACACACACACACACACACACACACACACACACACACACATATATATATATATATATATATATATATATATATATATATTGCATGCGTTGTTAAAGTCAACAGTTGATATAGCATTATTCTATTTATAGAATATCTTTTCTATGTTACGCACCAGTGTGCGGTCGTCTGGATGTAGATTTCTGAGTAGAGTACTGAAGTCCATGATATTTTCCTCTAGACGTCTTTCGGCCCTAATTGGCCATCTTCAGGAGGTGTTGTCTGGTTAAATTGCTGACAGAGAATGGCGCGGTTTGGTCGTATGACGGTATATATCGGCGTAGAGCGGAGTGCCGAAACGTCCGCCCGCCAATCAGCGCGCGGGATGCATTCTCTGTCTTCTGGTTGGTAACGACGTTTCAGGATATTAATAGGGGGTTTTTGGTTGTAAATTAGCACCGCTTCTGTCATCTTTAATCTTCTGGTGTCGTTATTTCTTTCAGTGTTAGTCCATGCTCGTACAGGTAGTGTCTTCTTATGGCGTCGTCCTGCAGGTGTGCTGAAATTCTCTTAGACAGTGTTGTAGTGGTGACGGCAATGTACCTAGAATTTAGGCGACTGCAGTCACCACTGGAATATGTGTGTTGGTACACGACATTCACCTCTTGCAATTCACTTGCTCTCCGCCGATATATACCGTCATACGGTCAAACCGCGTCATTCTCTGTCAGCAATTTAACCAGACAACACCTCCTGAAGATGGCCAATTAGGGCCGAAAGACGTCTAGAGGAAAACACCATGGACTTAAGTACTCTACTCAGAAATCTGTATCCAGACGACCGCACACTGGTGCGTAACATAGAAAAGATATTCTATATACAGAATAATGCTATCTCAGCTGTTGACTTTAACAACGCATGCATTATTAATGGCCTACTTCCAAAAATATCTTTTGTCGCTCGGCCAACAGCAAAAGAGTAACTCCTGAGGAAAGATTAGCGTTCCTCAAGGAAGAGCTCAAGGAAAAGCAATACCTCCTTGCCACGCTGAGGAGTTAGTTAGCTCTACTGCATCAACAGTGGGACGATAAGAATGTTCCTAACGACCTACGGACATCTATCAACACTGTCCTCCAAGATCTCTCTGCAACGCATCTTGCTAAAGTCAAGCGGCGCACTGGCCGCAAACTTTCTGCCCTATACGGCGGGCCACTCGAACTCCCGACAAGATTCGACCACTTCCTCAACCTGAGCAGCTTCACTCTTACTGGAAAACAGAAGGAGTTTCTAAACCTCGGTCTCAATTGCCACTACATGAGCAGAGAGAAACCACTAAACAAGCGCATCGAACTGGAGATTCTGCTAGACGACATTCAACACCTGGAAAATGAAAAGAAAGTCACTACATCACCAGACTTGCAAGCAGAAATCATCCGCGAGGCAAACATCACAAGAGGACATAATCGCATTTCCCTCCTTACACCCAAATTGAGGGCTGCTGCCCTAAAACTTAAGAATAACGACCAGATCATGATCCGCAGAGCAGACAAATCTTCAACTTTCGTTATTCTCAACAAAGAGGACTATCTTTCCATAAAGGCTTCCATCCTGAACGACACCACCAAATTCAAAAGAATTTCCAGAAACCCCACCAATGACATCAAGACAAAACTCAACCGCTTAATTCGGGAAAACAACAGCTCTAACACAACAAAGCTCCCCTTGATAGAAGGTGACCATAAGCTTGGTTATGCTTACGGAAATGTGAAGACCCACAAGAATGGCCACCCCCTACGCCCAATCATCAGCCAGACGCCATCAGTCACCTACAAGCTCGCTAAGCGCCTCAACGCAATAATATCTCCGTTTGTCTCTGTCTCCTTCAGTCTGAAGTCTTCAGAAGAGTTTCTCGATATCCTGAAGACAGCCCGACCTTCCAACATAATGACATCGATGGATATCGAAAGTCTTTTTACGAACATTTCAACTGACGAAACTATAGACTTCATATGCCAACGCTTATACCACCCGGAACAGAAAATCGCAATCCCAGAGAACACACTTCGCCTGCTATTACAGGCATGCACAAAAGAGGTTTCCTTCTACGGGCCCGATGGCATCATGTACGTGCAATGTGACGGCGTCGCTATGGGATCACCTCTGGGAGTGCTCCTCGCCAACTTTTATATGGGTCATATTGAAGAAGAGATATTCTGGCAGCAGCACCATCCAAAACCAGACATCTACGCAAGATACGTGGACGATATTTTCATCAGTGCCAACACAGAAGAAGAAGTCGTGAACTTAATTTCCAAGTTCAAACAAATTCCTGCCTCAACTTTACCCACGAGACAGAACAACACATCAAGCTCCCTTTCCTCGATATTCTTGTCCGTCGTGAAGCCGCTTCATTTTCTACGGAAGTATATACCAAATACACCAATCTCGGATTCTGCCTTAACGGTGCAAGTGAGTGTCCTTAGCGGTATCGACGCAGCGTCATCAACGCCTTCGTCAAAAGAGCCCTCACCCACTGCTCAACATGGACCGCCACGAACGCAGAGCTTAAGAGAATCACCCAGCTTCTCAGCAACAACAATTACCCCATTCAAGAAATAGATAGTGTTATACGGCATCGACTGGACACCTTTATGCACCAACAAGAACAACAGACAGTTACACAAAACATAAAACTCTTTTATAGTGGTACTATGTCTTCAGCCTACAAGGATGACGAGAAAGCCATCAAAAACATAATTTATAAGAATGTCACACCCACCGACCCTTCTTCAAAAATCGACCTCGTCATTTACTACAAAACAAGAAGGACATCCAAGTTAGTTATAAAGAATAGCTGCCTCCCTAAGACAAGTGAATTGCAAGAGGTGAATGTCGTGTTCCAACACACATGTTCCAGTGGTGACTGCAGTCGCCTAAATTCTAGGTACATTGCCGTCACCACTACAACACTGTCTAAGAGAATTTTAGCACACCTGCAGGACGACACCATAAGAAGACACTACCTGTACGAGCATGGACTAACACTTAAGAGGTACCATATGGAAGGCACCACCACCATCACTGAAAGAAATAACGACACCAGAAGATTAAAGATGACAGAAGCGGTGCTAATTTACAACCAAAAACCCCCTATTAATATCCTGAAACGTCGTTACCAACCAGAAGACAGAGAATGCACCCCGCGCGCTGATTGGCGGGCGGACGTTTCGGCACTCCGCTCTACGCCGATATATACCGTCATACGACCAAACCGCGCCATTCTCTGTCAGCACAACACAATCAACACAACACAATCAACACAGCACTCGTAGAGGTCGGACGTCTCTTCAACCAGCTCTCTCAACAAGCTTCAAGGAATCTTCGCCGGCCGGTGGTAGTGGGGAGAGATATCTCCTTGCTGCTGCCGGTCTGGCATGGCCGACCTCTACGCTGACGTCGGCAGGCGGGTTTACACCAAGACAAATACACACATTTCCAAGTCACGTAAATCTCTGTTTTCAGAGTAGTGCTTGGAAGAAAAGAGGCACACGCACACTTGCTCGCTGGCAAAAGCAGAGGCCCAAACCGTCTCACTCAGAACGCTCAATCTGATCGCAGGCTGGTAGACGGAGAGACTTGGGACACCTCTCTGTCCAACCGGTCCGCAACCTAACGCTGGCCTCTCGCTGACGCTGGTGAGCGAGTTTACACTTCTGACATTTACACACAATTCCCAATCGCGTAATTCTCTGTTTTCAGAGTTGTGATTGGAAGAAAAGAGACCATACAACACCCACCCGTCTGCCCCTCCCTCGCACCGCCACTGAATCAACTCTTCTGGAACCCAAACCCAAACCCAACCTGGGGATAAACAGGCAACGCTCGCCCCACCGGTGGCTCATCAGGAACGCGCTCGCCAGCGGTGGTGGCGAGGAGTTATCTCCTTTGCCGCTGCCGGTCTGGTTACGGACCGATATCTTCGTTGACGTCGGCAGGCGGGTGTGCACCGCCCGTCTGCCCCCCCTCCCCCTCGCACCGCCACTGGATCAGCTCTACAGGACTTCAAACCCAAACCCTGGGGAAAAACAGGCTACGCTCGCCCCACCTGTGGCTTATCAGGACCGCCCTCTACACGCGGGAAGTGAATTCAACTCACTTCCCGTAAGATACACACATACACCTCTCACGAACAGTGCCACAACACACGCACAAACATCTACACTTACTTTTTCTTCGACTAGAATTCGCTTCCTTTCTAACTTTCTCTTCTACTACATCTTCTCATTTCAGTTTACCTCCCACTAAAGATTTTTCCGTTTTTCCACCTTTCTCTACTACTACGCCTCCTACCATTTTCTAAACTTTCGTTGGTGATCCTAATCCTAACCCCGGCGTCAAGCGCTGCCCTCCAAGCTCCCGGTCCATTTTTCCCGAGCCACGACCACCAATAAACCCCTAATGGCTCGCAATTCGCCCGGTGGCAATAGCCCTCTTTTATACGCTACTATCTTTTCATTTTCCTACAGACATTCTTCCCCTCCCACAAAAACCGATCCCGCGCAAGCGAGGTGGTCTTTCCTAGAGATTCAGATTCAGATTCAGATTCTCTGTCAGCAATTTAACCAGACAACACCTCCTGAAGATGGCCAATTAGGGCCGAAAGACGTCTAGAGGAAAATACCATGGACTTCAGTACTCTACTCAGAAATCTGCATCCAGACGACCGCACATTGGTGCGTAACATAGAAAAGATATTCTATATACAGAATAATGCTATCTCAGCTGTTGACTTTAACAACGCATGCATTATTAATGGCCTACGTCCAATATATATATAAATGCTATTTAGTGTAATAGTAGTAGTAGTAGTAATAGGTTTAAAACTTATTTGGAGAAGTGTTTGTTGATGATGATGCACTGTTGTTTTGTTGATGGTATTTTCTCTAGGGTTGCTTCACCTGCTTCATGGATGGGGAAGATTTGATTTTGAGTTTTTGATGTTTTTTTTGCTCTTCACAATTTTTGTTACTTGTTTTCCCATATATCGTAATTGTCATTCCCAGTTTTCCTCCTGCCTGTTTATAAGTTTAGTGATTTTTTTCTTAACTGTTGTAATTGTTATGGTTCTTGTTCTTTTGTTTGCTTTCTAGTTTATTTCTCGTTTTTATTTTCTCGAGGGTGACTATCTCTTGTATGAAGTTGGGGTTGTATTTTTTTCCTGAAGACTCTAGACATATATTTTCTGCTTGCCTTCTGGTTGCTTGCTGCACTTTAACCCATTACTCTAAGGTCTCAATATCCTCTGCATAATCTTACAGATTTACTTTTTTTTTGTAGTTCATGAATGCTCACTTATATGCACATTGTATCTTCTCTTCTATCTCTATGGTAACCTTGGGAAGTGGTCTAAGGTGAGTTTCCCTATGGTTTTCCGTATTGTTTGTGTATGTAGGGAAAGTGAGCACATTGTTAAGACAGAGGATGTTACTTGTTTGTTATATTAAAGAGGTTGTTGCTGTCGTTCCCTAAACTGTTTGGCCAAGCAGTCCCGTCTCCCTGAAGAATGGCACAGCTGGAACGGGTTTTCGCACAAATCTTTTATAAAGTGGCTATTGTGTTGTTTTTTGGGCCTTCCTGGATTTGGAAAATGTTTATGATAGGGTAGACAGAAAGGCACTGTGGAAGATATCGCAGATATATGGGATAGGAGGAAAGTTGTTAAGAGCAGTCAAGTTTTTTTTTTTTTTTTTTTACGGGAGTAGGAGAGCCTGTGTGAGAGGAACAGAGGAAGTAAGTGGTGAGGAACAGTGCTGGTTTAGGGCAGGTAGGAGTTGCGTGGATCAGAATTTTGTGGTAAGACAGATATGTGAGAAAGCTTTAGGAAAAGATAATTTTTTTTGGGGGGGGAGCCTGTATGGATTTGGAGGCTTATGACAGGGTAGACAGGAAGGCACTGTGGAGGTATTGCAGCTCTATGAGATAGCAGGAAAGCTGTTAAGAGCAGTCAAGAGTTTTTACGAGAGTAGTAGAGCTTGTGTTAGAATCAGAAATGGAGAGAGTGAGTGGTTTGAGGTAAGGATGGGACTTCGCTAGGGATGTGTCATGTTTCCATGGCTGTTCAATTTATGCATGGATGGGATGGTGCGAGGGGTAAACGCAAGGGTAATAGGTCGGGGATTGGAGATGGTTAAAGAATATAGGGAAAATAATATATAAGTCAGTTGTTGTTTGTTGACGACACTGAGCTCGTAGCAGGATCAGAGGACGGATTGAGGAAGTTAGTGACAGAGTTTGGGAAGGTGTGTGAAAGAAGAAAGTTGAAGATAAATGTGGGTATAAGCAAGGTGATGAGATGTACAAGGGGAGAGGATGACAACAAATTGGGAGTGAGTGTTAAGGGAGAGAGACTGGAGGAAGTGGATAGCTTTAGATACTTGGGTGTGAATGTGGTGGGAAAGGGGGGGGGTGAAGGTGGAGGTAGAATATAGATTGAGAGAAGCAAGTAAATGCCTTGGTGAATTAAAAAGTGTAATGAGAAATAGACATTTGGGAATGGATGCTAAGAGGAGATTGTATTAAGGGGTGATTGTGCCGACAGCACTGTACGGGACAGAAACATAGAACATAAGAGAGGAAGAGAGGAGTTTGAATGTGTTTGATATAAAATGCATGAGAAGCATGGTACGGTAGACCTGCTTAAAAATAACGTTTTCATATTTTCATACGATAATGTACTTTTCCCATGCTTTTTGACCTGGAAAATAAAAAATCATATAAGATTTTATCTAGGATGTATAGAAGCATTGGCGTATGGAGGCTGAATTTTTCCTATTTTACCAAAAGTGCCAATTTTGAGGAGTTTCTGAGCATATTTTGTGGCATAACTTTTTATTTATCCAATATAGAACAATAAATTAGGTACCAAATGAAAGAACAGAATCTACTCTACAGAGTAGTGAATGACATCACTGAGAGTGGAGTTAGGATGGTGAGTGGTTTCGCAAATGTCATCACCACAGATCGCAAGTAGAGAGAATATCTCCTCCATGCTATGGTATACAACAGATGGAGCTTTGAAAGCTTCAAAAAGCAAACACTTAACAAATGACTGTGTAACAAAAATTTGATACATATAATCATAATTATTTTGATAGTTTGAGTTGATGGTTTGACTTATTGCAAAATTATACTTTCCACTTTGTATGATTTATGTCAAATGTATGAAATGTTGTTATTTTTCTGTAAGTATTATAGATAACATGACATTTTTGTACAATGTTAATCAGATTGTACACGTTCAAAAGAACATTAAAATGCTTTAATTTGATAACTATTGTGTTGCTCTATCTTGCTCCATGCAAAAACCATGTCTAGTTTGTAAAAAAAGTCAAGATTTTCAAAATTTTCGTATCTATTAAAAGTAAAAAGGAAAATTAATCAATTCTAACGGTTGATATATGTAGAACAGATTTTGCTCATTAACTTGATACCTATTTTATTGCTCTATCTTGGATATATAAAAATTATACTACAAAATATGTTTAGAAATGCCTCAAAATTGGCCCTTTTGGTAAGATAGCAAATAACTTCAGCCTCCATGCGATAATGCTTCCTTACATGCTAGATAAAAATGGATGTGATTTTTGGCTCTTTTTCAGGTCAAAAAGCATGGGAAAAATACAGTAACATATGAAAACATGATATATATATTTTTAACAGGTCTAATGGTACGAGTTACTGGGCTAGATAGAGTGAGAAATGAGGAGGTGAGGAGGAGAGTGGGGGGTGGAAAGGGAGTTGGGAGATAGGGTTGATGAAAGAGTATTAGGATGGTTTGGACACATGGAAAGAATGAGTGAAGAAAAATGAGTAAAAGAGATGTGGAAGGCAGAGGTGGAGGGAGTGAACATAAGGGAGGGGCGGTGAATGGGAGTGAAGTATGAGGGGATGAAATGGATGGGAGTGGATTTATGACTTTGACTTTGGCTACCTCCCTTATAAGGGAGAAAAGCCCATGGTATATGTATGTATGTATGTATGTATGTATGTATGTATGTACGTATGTATGTATGTATGTATGTATATATATATGTATGTATGTATGTATGTATATTTTTATGTACGTTTTGTTTATGGCATGCATGATTGATTACAAAGCAGTTTTTCATAATATGTTGTATAATATAGGGTAAAGTGGGCAACTGTTTGCAATGTTGTCATCTAGCACCTTCTGTTAGCTTAGAAGGGCTGGATGGTGGTAGCATTGCAGTCTGGCCAGGTGAACTCTGTTCTTTTAGGGGAGAGAGGATTCAGAGGGATGGATATCAGGGGGTCTGACATGCAGCAATATATTGTCTTTCATTTTTGTTGATGGAGCAATGAGTGATATGATTATGGAAGTTTATGAGTATTGATAAGCGTAATGACAAATAGACATTTGGGAGTGGATGCTAAGAGTAGATTGTATTAAGGGGTGATTGTGCCGACAGCACTGTATAGGACAGAAACATGGAGAATAAGAGAGGAAGAGTTTAACTGTGTTTGAGATGAAATGTCTGAGAAGTATGGTAGGGGTTACTAGGCTGGATAGCGAGACACAAGGAGGTGAGGAGAGTGGGGGTGGAAAAGGATTTTTTTTTTCTTTATGCATGAGGGACGGAGAAAGGGGGTTACCGATTAAATGAAGCGGCCTTGCTGTGGATGTGCTGTGTATTGCTGCGTTGTTTCTAACCCAGGGCACTGGGTGAGATGCAGGGATGACCCGTCATCCAGGAGAGAGAAAAAAAAAAAAAAAAAAAAAAAAAAGGGAGGGAGGGGTGGCGAATGGAAGTGGAGTGGGTGGGGATGAAATGGGTAGGAGTGGAATTATGACTTTGATTTTGGCTACCTCCCTTGTAAAAAGAAAAAAACCCTGGTATGTGTATGTATATACATGATTATTGATATTAATAGTATAATTTGATTAATAATGATTAATATGATTAATAGTATGGTTATTGAAGAGGTTGTCTTGTAGGGTGGTTGCTGGAGTTCATTATGTTTAGGTTGGAGAGTTGTGCTCTTGTTTTGTGTCCTCTTTGGTCTGTTGTTTGTATGTTAAGCTCAATGGAGTGATGTGAATTCAGATCACTTGCTAGCATGTGTTTTGTTTGCGAGTTGTGGTTGGAGTTGAGAGATGTAGACATAGAAGGTTGAGGTAGTGGGTAGTATGCAAATATTTGTGATGTTGTAAGAAGTTCTCTTTGTGTTTGGATTGAGAGTATTTCTGTTGTGGTATCTGTGTTTCTTTTTTTTCATTCGTTTTATTGGAAAAGGATACGTTGTGTATTAGTGTTATGAGTCCACCTTTGTGTTGTGTGTTATCTTCTCTTACTGTTGTATAATCAGTGAACATGGCTATTGTAGATTATAGTCAGTTTTGTTTCTTGAATCACAACTATGTAAATGTTGTGTTCATATAGGAATTGAAACAACTTTGTGTGTTTGTGATTCCTTTAATGTTTATTGTAGTATGTCTTTGGTATATCTTTGGGTTATATTATGACTTTGGGTCTTTGGGTCAAAGTATGTCTTTGGGTTAGCGTGTTTTTGGGCGCATGTATTTCTGTGTGATGTTTGCATCTTCAGATCTTCATATACTGGTTTGTGTTGGGGAGTGTAATGCATGGGAGGTGGAACCAAGAGTGGCATGTGTTATATATTCATTACTTGCAACACATTTCAACAAACTGTCCGAAAGGCAAGCAAAATACACATTCCAAGAGGAAAAAATAGAACCCCAACTACATATATATACAAACACGCACACGCAGAAAAAAAGAGTGAGAGATAAAATAAAAAATCAAACGAGAGCAATCAGTCAATCCATTGCACCCAGATCTCTCTTGCCAGTTAACTGGTATTAACCACTGGATGGGGCCATATGTCACTCAAGGAAGAAATATTGTGCTGTTGTCTGAGGATAGTGTCGGGCACTATAGGATGAGATGTTTAGTGTCTTCTGTATGCTTGTTGCATCTAATAAAGCTTGATTCTGTAGCAAGGCCTATTCTGTGCCGGTACTGTCTTAGTGCCAGATGTTGTCCTGAACACAATTGTACTAGTGCGGTTCTTACTTCTCTTGATAGGTATTTTTCTGTGGGTTTGATGCTGGGGATTGGGGGTTTGGGGGTTGGTAAAGTACTGAAATTGGTGATCTGTCTTTCAAAGCTTGTTTTATGATCTGGGTATGATTGTGTTTTTTGTGTGGATGCATATGGTACAAGTGAAAGTGACAAGTGACAAGTATGTGGTACAAGTGACAGGTTGTTGCATGTTTGTATAGTATGCTGCGGCTGGTTTTTATTTATCTATTGCTTATTTCTTATATTCTACTGGTTGTGCTTGTGTGATATAATGAGATAGATAAGTTGCACTGTGGGCTCTAGCACAAAACTGTGTACTGTACCTGTCATTACTATGATATCCTAGAGGGAAATTTTTGGCCTCTGAAGTACAGGTGTCCTATTGGGGTGGTTTTGGTGTATTCTATTATTACTCTCAGTAGTTTCTTTTGTACAGTTTATAAAGTCATGAGAGAGGAAGAGAATGTGTTTGAGATGAAATGCCTGAGAAGTATGATAGGGGTTACTAGGTTAGATAGAGTGAGAAATGAGGAGGTGAGGAGGAGAACAGGGGTGGAAAGGGAACTGGGAGATAGGGTTGATGAACGGGTATTAGGATGGTTTGGACACATGGAAAGAATGAGTGAAGAAAGATTAGTACAAGAAGTGTGGAAGGCAGAGATGGAAGGAGTGAATATGAGGGGGCGTCCTAGGATGAGATGGATGGATGGGGTGAAAGGGGCATTACAAAAGAGAGGAATATCTGTGGAGGAAGGATGGGAGAGGACAGAAGATAGGGGGGAATGGAGAGGGGTTGTGTATAGATGATGCTCTGATGCATGAGGGGGAGTGGGTGGGGGATGGGGGATGAGGAAGTATGTATGAAAAAAAAAAAAAATTGACGCAGCCCGAAGGGATTTCTCCCCGTCTTCTCCTTTTTTGCATGAGGGGACGGAGAAGGGGGGTCGCCGAATTTATGAAGCGGCCTTGCTGTGGATGTGCTGTGTCTTGCGACACTGCCTCTGACCCAGGGCAGTGGACAGGATGCAGGGATGACCCGTCATCCAGGAGGTGCCAAGATAAGAGGGAGGGAGGAGGGTGGAGGGGATTACAAAGGATTACAAAGGCGGAGCATGCCGACAGGAGACCTTTTGATCCATATCTAGGTCGGATGAAAAAAAAATCATATTAATAATAAAATAATAAATAAAAACTATAATAATGTAAATAACAAATAAAATAAATAAATGCATAGGTATAGTTAAAATAATAAACAAACAGGTAAATAGAAAATGATAATAAATTGACATATAACTAATAATAAATGAAAATCAGACAGACAAATGATAACAAAACAAAAACAAATAATATAAGATAAATTATAATCATCACAGCATCTTACTTAGGTATTTATCTAAATGATTCTTAAAGCTTCGAACTGAACTACATTGCACTACCTGTGCAGGAAGTTTATTCCATTCATTAACTACACGGTTGGCAAAGTTGTTTCTACCTACTTCCAAATTGAATCTTTTTCCGGACAGTTTGAGACCGTTGTTTCTTGTCTGATTCTCATTCAATGTGAAAATTTTGTCACTTTTGATGTTGTCAATTCCCTTTAAAATCTTAAAGACCTGTATCAAGTCACCTCTGAGTCTACGCTTTTTTAGGGAAAACAGATTCATGTGCTTTAGTCGATTTTCGTATGATTTATTTTTGATATTTGGAATCAGTTTTGTGGCTCGCCGTTGTACTTTTTCCAGTCTGTCAATGTCTTTAATGAGATTCGGTGACCATACGGAAACAGCATATTCCAAATGTGGACGAACTAACGATTTATATAGCTTGTTAATGAGTGATGGACTTTTGAAATCAAAAGATCGCGCAATCAGTCCCAGAATCTTATTTGCTTTCTCAGAGGCTGAAATACACTGCTTGGATGATTTGAGTTCGTTACTGATAATTACGCCAAGATCTTTTTCACTATCCACTTTTGTTAACGAATTTCCAAATAACTTGTAATCATACTTACTGTTATTTTTACCTATGTGCATTACCTTGCATTTACTTGTGTTACATTTCATTAGCCACTTTTCAGACCATTGCTGTAATTTATCTAAATTTTCTTGAATATCTAATTGGTTTGAGTGATCATTTGCCACTCCGCACAGTTTTGTATCATCAGCAAATTTGGAAACAGTAGATTTTAGTCCATGGTCTATATCATTTATATATACTATGAATAGAAGTGGCCCAAGAACGGAACCCTGAGGAACTTCACTAGCAACACTTTTCCATCCAGAAGTTTTTCCATTTAAAACAACTCTCTGTTTTCGACCTTTCAACCAATTACTAGTCCAACCTAATAGGCTACCACTTATTCCATGCAAAGCTAATTTAGTAAGTAGTCTTTCGTGTGGGACGGTATCAAAAGCTTTTGCAAAGTCTAGATATACTAAATCTATATTGTTTCTTTTGTCATAATTCGAGATAACTGTGTTGTAGAATTCGAGTAAGTTAGTCACGCAAGAACGTTTCCGTCTGAAACCATGCTGGCTATCATTTATCAAACGGTTACTTTCTAAATGATGTTCGATAGCATCTCTTATGATAGTTTCCATTATTTTTCCTACGATTGAAGTCAAACTTATAGGCCTATAGTTATTTGGTTTCTTTTTGTCACCTTTTTTGAATATGGGAGTAACGTTAGCTAGCTTCCATTCTCTTGGGACATCTCCAGATATGATGGATTTCTTGAAAATAATTTCTAATGGAACAACAATCTCATTTTTCATTTCCTTTAAGATTCTTGGATGCCAACCGTCAGGCCCTGGTGTTTTATTAACTTTGAGTTTGTCTATACACCTTTTAATTTTTTCTTTTGTTATATTTACCGTAGTGAGTAAGTTTACCCCAGACTTTTCACAGGTTTCAGTTTGGAGTTCACTTTGAGGTGTTTCGTTTACGAATACCGAGCTAAAATAATTGTTTAAGATATTACACATTCCTTCATTTGAATATTCAAGTGGAATATATAGGAAATGAAATGGGTGGGAGTGATTTCTATGCCTTTTTCTTTTTGGCTACCCCCATGTAGGGGGAAAAGCCTTTGGTATATATATGTATGTATGTATAAAGTGTCTATATTTTGCTGATTGTTGGGAGCCAAATTGCGGAGGTGTAGCCAAGTGAGGTTCTAATGGATTGTTTGTAGACTGTGATAAAATTTTCTTCTGCTCAAAGCCTATGTTTGCATTTAGGTTTATTTTCCAGGATTAAGGAATCAACATTCAAATGAAGAAACACAAAACACTGTTCTGATTTCTTTAACATGCAGCCTTAAAATCATATTAGGGTAAAAAATGAGGCCTAGTATCTCCCCCACCCCCCAACACGAAATGGTAGTTTAGGTGTTTGGTTTTGCAGTAAGATGTTTCTTTGATTCATATTTGTCAGGAGTCAGCAATGTCACTGGTGATTTCTGGGGTGAGTCTTTCATTCTATTATCTCTAAGAAATTGTTCTAACTTGTCTAAGTAAGCTTAGGTATTCTTAGCAGTTATTTTGCAGCCACTGAGCTGGGCTTCATCAAGTCATCTGTGTAGGTGAGCAAGTGCCTTGGTGTTATGCCTCAGATCTTGTGAAGAAGCTAAACAACACAGGCAAGAGTATTGGTTCTTGAGGGACTCCAGTGTAGTCTTTCAGTCCCAGAGATTTTGCTATTTTAGGTTTCCCTGCACTGTCTACCTGCTAAGGTTGGTTATAGCCTGGGAGGAGAGAGGGCGCGTGTGGGCGCGGCTCCCATGTATTTGGGGATTTTAATGCGATGGGGGAATGACACAGGAGGGGGATAGGTAAACTGAGTGATTTTGAGTGAATTATCTATGCATTGTTTACAGATGTAATGAATAGCTGCATCCAAAATGGCTACAAATGTAAAATAAATTTGAAAAGTAAGAACAAAGTGTGAATCGAAGGACTGGGTTAGTCCTATGGTCCCTTGCTTGTTTATAACTTGAATAAGGATGCCAGTGTTGGAATGTCATAAAACAACCTACCCTCTACCCCCCAACCCGCCTCCCTCGACGAGTAAATGGTTAATTGGACAAATGAGATACAGTCTCCATCGTCTCCCTCAAACCTCCTCCTCTTCCCCCTCCTCCTCCTCTTCCCCACTCTTCCTCACATCTTTATTTCTTCTTTTTCTGGTTACCCCTCTTGATTTTAATCTCTCTCTTATTCTTGGTATACTCAAGGTGGTAACCGTACGCAAATTTTTATATTTGTTGATAACATTGCACATTTATAGAGCAGTTATCCACTACAGTAACCTGTCATTGAATGCATGGAGTGGAGAGTCAGTGGAAGAGCCACCCTTTGGGTTTTATTTAGTTTCAAACTATCATAACATAAAAGATCGTTTCGGACTTAGAACTACTGCGGATACCCTTCTATTGCCCATAATAACAAAACCACAGAGCAGTCTGAAGTGACATAGATTCTGTCTGGAGATATAAACCCCAACCCAGGCCCACTCAATTTTCCATGTGTCTGTGAGAAGGGTGTCAGAACTAACAGCTGTGCCATCATGTGTGATCTCTGTCTGGAGTGGACTCACTCAAAGTGCAGTGATGTAAGCAGGGGGGAGTATGATGCCAGTGATGAGTTATCGTTCACATGTTCTCGGTGCCTAATAAGTCAGCTACCACAGCTGGAACCTGAGGACAATGATGAAGATGTCCCATTAGCTGAGCAGGATTCAACCTTTCCTACGCCTGCAGACAAAGCCCATGACGAGTCACTTGGTAGCAATGACACCACCTACAATGAGTCACTTGATAGCAATGATACCATCTGCAATGAGTCACTCGGTAGCAATGACACCATCCTCGATGAGTCTGAGTGCTTCATTAAACATGGTCTTCATTTCAAGAATATCAACACAAGAAGTATACTTCCAATACAGCAGTCATTGGGGTCACCAAAACCTGGCTGGACGGCTCGATAGAAGATACCGAGGTGGAGATACCATGTTACATCCTGCATCGTAAAGACAGACAACGTTTTGGTGGTGGTGTATGCATGTTCATTCCTAGTGACCTCACCTTCAGCCCGCGAGCTGAGGTCAGGAATAGCAGTGACACGGAATCAGTGTGGGTTGATCTTCTGCCAAAAACTCGCCCAATAAAGACGGAAATATGCTATAGATCCCCAAAACAAATGAACATTTATGATCATCTGGAGAGTGCCTGTTTCATGATATGTCATGATGTGTCACAATATGACACAAAGAAATGCAAGTGTAATGTAGTAGCTTATGTAAGTTGTGGTAGGTAAAGTTAGTCCATGTATTCCTGCGAGAGTTATATAACATTATAATTGCCCTTACTGGCTATATTAAGCTGATAATGAGATATAGGACTATAGTACTAGGTAACTTATGATAAATGATCAGTTACAGGAGAATTGATGCGGAGTACAGCAGAGGAGTACACAAATGGATCGATTTGCAGTGAAGAGTCAAGGATCAATACAACAACGAGGGCACAGGGAAGGAGTGCCATCACAAATCACACTTAGTTCTTAGCAAGATTCATATAGATAACAAATGACAAATTGTAAACTTTCACTCGAGAATAAAGAAGTGGAAGGACTGTATGAAGCCAGGTAAATAGGAATATATACTAGACCTATAGATATAGCAAAATGGCACCTGTCATTGGCACTTGTATGTGTCCCACATATAAAAAGAGGGTTGCGGACTGTGCCAGTACAATTCGCGCCTTCGTTCAAACCTCTCATATCTTGTAAATTCACTCCGTATATATCTTTTAAGCTCACTCTGTACATGTTTTATATCATGAAACGTGGAACATATGATAGGAAGAGAGGAGGAATTTGAATGTGTTTGAGTTGAAATGCCTGAGAAGTTATGGTAGGGGTTACTAGGTTGGATAGAGTGGGAAACGAGGAGGAGAGGGGAGTGGACTGGGAGTTGGGAGATAGGGTTGATGAAATAGTACTGGGATGGTTTGGACACATGGAAAGAATAAGTGAAGAAAGATTAGTAAAAGAGGTGTGGAAGGCAGAGTTGGAAGGAGTGAACATGTAAGGGCGACCAAGGATGAGATGGATGGATGGGGTAAAAGGGGCATTGGGAAAGAGGGGAATGTCTGTTGAGAAAGGAAGGGAGAAGACAGAAGATAGGAATGAATGGAGAATGGTTGTGTATGGATGACGTTGTGATGCATGGAAGGGAGTGGGTGGGGGATGAGGGTGAAGGAGTAAATGTGAATGATATTTTGACGTAGCCCAATGGGATTTCGTCTAATCTTCTCTTTTTCTGCATGAGGGGATGGAGAGGGGGGAGACGCCGATTAAATGAAGTGGCCTTGCTGTGGATGTGCTGTGTCTTGCTACATTGTCTCTGACCCAGGGCACTGGGCAAGATGCAGGGGTAATCCATCATCCAGGAGGAGCCAAGATAAGAGGGAGGGAGGGGTGGTGAATGGGAGTGGAATATATGGGGATGGAATGGGTGGTAATACAATTTATGCCTTTGTTTCTTGGCTACCTGCCTTGTATGGGGAAAAAGCCTTTGTTATATGTATGTATGTAAGTCAATTAGTTATATTTTACATTTCGCCTTTATTTCATATCCGGTGTAAGAAAGAAAATCTCCGAACAAAAGACATAAAGCACGCTGGCAATTGGATTAATAGAACTGATCGAATCGTGACCAGGTTTGATATAGCAAATAAAAAACAACACGCCAGATTATGACATATAAATGGGGGCCTGTCCGGGATTATTTTTCTTCTTTACTGGGTGAAATAATTGGTGTGTGCAAAATACTTGAGAGGAGATAGGAAATAAAGTGAAAATTTAGATCACATCAAGTGAATTCAAACTGTGGTCAATCATAAAAAACAGAAGCGCGTCCGCCACATTTGTTTGTTTACATACAATAGGCTTAAAAAAAGTCACGCTCAAGTATTTTAAATCGTATTAACAGTAACTACGACTTCGAAGGATTATCACAGGCAAGAGAAAGAAATCGCGATATGAAGGAATATAGAGATGAAAGTAGGATAGGTGAGGAAAATAAAGAGAAAAGACAAAACGAAGTCAATCTTAGACGAGATTGTTTAAAAGAGAAACAAATAAGGTTGAAACTCGGCCCAATGCACAATGGCTACTTCGATTAACTGAGCTGAACTTAGAAAAGAAAAGACTCCTAGAACAGCGTGAACAACGACTAACTTTGATGAGTAGTGAAAGAAGTATAGAGGATATTTTCATAAAGGCAAATCAACTTGCCCCCAGTTTTGATGAAAAGGAACCAGAATTGTTATTCTCAACATTCGAAGGAACGGTAAGACAAATAAGATGGAAAACGGACATTTGGTCAGCAATGATAAAATCTAACCTACCCCCAAAAGGCTTAAGTGTGTACGTGGCATTTGACAAAAAGGTATATGTAATTATGATCAAATTAAAGATGAAATACTGAAGGCATATGAGATTAACCCAAAACATTTCAGAAGGAAATTCAGAGAGGTTAGGAGGGATATTGGTTATGGATATATAGATCAAGCCAAGAATGTAAAGAGTAACCTAGAGAAATGGCTACATGCGAAAAACGCGGTAACTGCTGAGAAAATCACGGAGATAATTGTGATTGAACGATTCCTTAACTTATCGAACGATTAGGCTAGGTTATATGTGCAGAAGTGCAAGGCTTTGTTATTTGCGACAAATTTTGCGGATTTTTTTCGGGTTAAGGACAAATGAATCTAGGAGAAACATAATACAAACTCCGCAGGGTGAGACCAGAAACATGTTTGTGATTCTGAGTCGGAGATGTGTGAGACCACAAGTAGGAGGTATTTAGAGGAGACAAGTCTAGTGCTTTAACTGTGGTAGATTTGGGCATAGAATTCAGAATTGTTATGCTAGGTCAAATGGACAAAGGTACAGGCAGGACATTGGAAACAAGGAAACCAGGCATGAGATAATGTGTGTAGAAGGAAATAGGAGGAAAATGGATAAAAATAGTAGATGCTATACCTGCGGTAAATACGGCCATGGGATGGAAAATTGCTCCGAGGGAAGTTGAAGCAAGGGGGGCACACAAGACTGAAGAAAGGAGGACTCTAGCAAGACAAAAGAGAAGGAAATAACAGGGAATAAAGGTGATACCAATTGCTGTGTAGGTGAAGGTAGGTTAGACAAGGTGAAAGATACAAGAGTAAGCCAAGAGTGGTTGCCTTATGTAAAAGATGCTAAGATAGGAGTGGAGGGAAGTGAAAGTACATCCCGCACCATTGTGAGGCCAAATGTGATACTAGGATTAGAAAATAGACACATAGGTCAGTTTACCATGGGATTAGCCGGAGGAGTGACGACACTAGCACCCATAGCTAGGTCTAAGCCGTCACTTTCGCGCGCTTACTTTCGTTTAGTACGTCTCATACTTTCTACTTTCTCCACTTCACTATTTTTCTGTATAGGGGGAATGAAACGTTTGTAGATTTTCCTTTCTTTCTCGAATACCGGTTACACGACGTACTTTTCAGAGGTACACTACATGAATCCCGTGAGAACACGCATTGTTACGTCCCAGGTAAATTCTGCAGTGACGTCATATTTTTTTTTGTCCAATGATCTTTTAACTTTATATTTAAGATCCTCCCCTAAGAGCGTGATCTTATAATCGTGAACCAATTGAATTTTTTCCTCCACCCTTTCTCCAATCAGATTCGTTATTACAAAATTATATGCAATATTGTTTACTTAAGCAATCTCGAATCTCTGCATAACTTACTCGGATTACATGTCAGTAATAGGTAACAGTACCCCAGACATTTTTATTACTTCAAGCGGAGAGCGAATTTATACAATTGCTCGCTTACGAACTGTTATCTACCAAACACCCAACTCATAAAAATGAAACCCTCATCATCTACCCCACTTTCTACGCACATCTCTCTACCCACCTCTTACAGGGCGTGGCAATTACCACTTGGTCGTCCCGATCAACATTCTTTAACTACCCTCTTACAGGGCTTTGTCATATTACATTATTCTGGAATTCAACATTTCACATATTATATACATGAAGCTAAATCAGTAATTAAAATATTTCAGCATAAACTGACTAAAGGTTAAAAGAAATATCCTTCAATGGATGCTATCATCCACCTAATGGTAACCTAAAAATGCATCTAATCTAACATGTACAAATATAATACCAAATAACTACTGATCCTTAAAACAAATTAGTATGTCTATAAATTGATTCAGTAAATTGATTTGCAAAAGTCACTGCTACCAAGTTCTGAGGGTAATATAATTTTCCAATAACAAAATAAGGAAAAAGTGTCAAATAGTATTTGGTGTCCTCCTCCTTCTGGTTACAATGTTTTGTAAAGACAGCAACAACTTAGAAGGAGAAAACATCATTAGAAAAGTTGCTTGTGTCAGATCTCAACGGAGGATGTATTCACTTTTTAAAATATGATGAGTTGTGTATCTGTGAGGTGTGTTACCTCCGTCAAATGCACAATATTAAGGGTGTTATCAATAGTGGAGTGTGTGCCTGCACAATATCACAATTGTCAGAACTGAGATAGTATAATCAACTGACTTCAATCTAGGACAGATACATTTCTGGGTATGTTTGGGAAATATAGAAAATGTAACTTGGTTGTACAAATAACTTTTTGTCTAGGACTCATGAAGTTGTTGCAACCAATTGCCACTTAGTAGTAAAGCTACACACGAATTTTCAATGCTTCATGGAACACCAAAAACCAAAAATATCTTTCAATACTTAATGGCGTTGTTTTTATACATTGACAGAGTTCCAGGTCTTCAAGGCTGACAAAGGCTCCAGGTAGCAAATCTGTCTGACACACAGAATGTTTCAGGTAGTAGAGGTTTCTAATCTCTGGCAAGCACCATTCACATAAAATAATTAATCCAGTTTTATCTGTAAATATTATCAGTGTTAATAAGCAATTTCCACATGATGCTATATACATATTCCTTATACTCCTCTGGACTCAATGTTTCCCCAACAGAATCAATGCACTGTATTTCTTTTTCCTCAAAAAGAGTTGTTGTTTTACAACCCTCAATGTCACAATTATCATGATTTTCAAGTTCTATCTTAGTCCTTTTTAAATCATCTACATGTCTAATTGACACTTCCCTAGTTTCTAAATATAAAATCTTGTATTTATTTCCACCTGCAAAATCAATAATTCTATATGGACCTGAATATCTTGGTGAAAGTTTATTATGGATTGTGTGTAATTTGGACATGGCTAAATCTCCTATTTGTAATTCTATTTTATGTGCTATTTTGTGTTGTTGCTTTTTCATCTCTTGTGTATACTTTTTCATGTGCTCCCTAACTTTTGAAATGTATGTATCCTATTTGAGATGTAATCATTTATATTATACACTGGCTTTTGTTCTGCAATTAATATTTCATGTGGGAGAATTTTGTCTTCTTCAAAAATGACATAGTGTGGAGTTTCTCCTGTGGCTGTATTAAATTGGTTATTAAGTGCACATTAAACACATGGAATATAACTATCCGAAGTGATACTATGTTGGCTTAACAAACCTCTAAGACATGTAATAACTTTCTTATCTAACCTCTCTACAACTTATTGCTCTGAGGATGATTCACCTGAATATTTACTTTGTTTATCTTAAATAATCTACATAATTCTTCTAAGATTTTGTTTTTAGATTTAGTACCATTGTCTGAAACTAAGATCTTAGGAGTAGTGAACTTAGAGATGATCTAATCCTAGATTACTGAAGTAATTGTTTCAGCTCTCTTATTTGGTATGGGTTGTAAAATACAAATCTTGAAAGATAATCAATGGCAACAAAAATATATTTATATCCATTTTCAGACATAGGTAACTCCAGTTTATCTAAGTGAACTTTTCCCCAAGGTTTCTGCGGGATGGGATATGATAGCATGGGAGCAGGTTTAGGTGTATTTCCTATTATCTCAGCATATTTCAAGCATTTTTCTATATAAAAGTATATGTCTTTCTTCATACCTGGCCAAAAGTATTTAAGTTGTGCTTGTCTATTAGTTTTATCCTTTCCTGGATGTGAACTACAATCACTATCATGATATGATTTTAATACCTCTTGTATAAGAATTTGTGGAATTACCAACTTACCAACTGATTCACGGGACCCCTAGAAATATCCTTCCCACTTACAACTGTAATTCTATACAAAAGTCCTTTATACAAATGAAATTCCTCTATTTTATATCCTTTTGGTCGTTTTGGAGAAATATCTCTTGGGTTCATCAAATTTTGGGTTACTTTTTCCCAAGTCTTATGTTTTTTTTTTTATTATTATTATCACTTCCTCATCTAATGTTACTAGTTCATCTATACTGCAGATGAAACTGATCAACCCTGACGTTGGTTGTCTAATATTTCTAGATAGTGGAATATATTCAAACTTAACCTTATAACACCGAAGTGTAGTAAACCACCTGGCTAATCTACCCCTAAAATTCTTATGTTTGAATAAGTTCTGTATAGCTGTATGACCAGTCCACGCTCTGATTGGGTATCCCAGTATCATATCTTTATAAAATTCTAAGGAATATATTACGGCTAAGGTTTCTCTTTCTGTGATGGTGTAGTTTCTTTCTGCACTATTACAAACTCTCGATGTGTAAACTATCGGTTTCAATGTTCCTTTCTCTCTTGCATCAGTATGCCTCTTAACCCTATGTCAAACTCATCAGTACAAAGAACTAGTAAGTTTTTTAATTCTTCTATTTCTTTAGTTAGGTTTTGGCTCTCCTTCTTTAGTTCTTCCAATCTATCAACTCTTTCCGTAATCCGTGTAAGTTGGCTGAATCTAACCTCCCAATGTTCGGTCATTTTCTCTAGTTTTTCCTCTAGACTTGCTAATCGGGGGGAGGTTGGTATCCCCCCCCCCTCATCAAATCCATGGAAATAATTATCTCCACTTTCTAATGCGTTGTTCTTATCTATATTTCTAAACTTAATGCTTTTACTGATATTTTCGACTTCACCTGCATTGTCTGCAGTCCTTTTGTTGACATTCCTTCTGACGTCCGGGGGAGCCCGTTCGTCTCCTTCCTCGTTTCCTTCCATTTCACTCATTAATCCCTTTTTCTTTTTTCATTACCTTCCCACTACACCACGATCTTTCCACTTCCCTACTAATACAACAAAGGTACTCCCTCGTTGAATTGAGATCCACGAAAATTGCATTTCTTTTCCGGAAATCCAAACTTCGCCGTGAATCCGACGCACGTGTGTGTGTGTGTGTGTGTGTGTGTGTGTGTGTGTGTGTGTGTGTAGGTGTGTGTGTGTGTGTGTCTAAATAATGAATGAATCCATTGCCTCCTGTCTTTTTTGCAGAAAACCTGCGGCATTCGGGTAACCAGCAACAGCCTCCAGATATGACCATAGGCCACTCAGGGAAGATGCACTGTGTTGTTGTCTGGTATTGCTAGTGTGGGGCATTGTAATATGAGGGAGTTCCATGTCCTCTGTGCAGCAGTAGCATATGATGCAATTTGAATCTATGGCCAGGCCTATTCTATGTTGGTGCTCTTTTAATGCTGGATGATGTTCTGAATGCAGGTATATCAGTTTGGTTCTTATCAGGTGTGAGATGCTATTTTTCTGTGGGTCTTATATCTGCGGGTTATATTTAGAGTATTGAGTTTGGTGATCTGTCTTGAAGGGCTTGTTTAAGGATCTGAGAATGGGTTTTTGTGCGAATGTTTTGTGTGGTATAGATGGTAGGTTGCAATAGACGTTTGGGTTGTATGCTGCTGGTGTAGATTTTTTGTTGCGTTCTCTTGGTGCTTGTGAAGTGTAGTGTACACAAAGTTAAATGATAATGATGTTTCTGCTTTGTCTTAACTTTTGTATTCAGAATTTCTATATCTCTATCTAATTTACGATCCTGCACTAGTAGACTGCCAAGTAGGTGTCCATAAATTACTGCAATGTTTCGATCATCTTGATATCTTTGTCACCACTGATATAGTCTAGGGGTTGAATGAGAGTGTATAAATTAAGCTCAGTAGGTCCTTAGCTTATCTTTAATAGGAGCGCGTGGTCGGGCAATAAACTAACAAGAAAACACATGGTCTTAGGCAACAACGACAACAAGCATAACGAGTTGCAGTAGGGTTACAAAACACTACCTTTCTCTCCTTCCAATAAACATATAACTTACAGTTATAAGTCTAGTATATCAGGTGGTCTACAGATGCCTCCTCTCAGTTGGTTGTACTGAACAGTCATGGTTATTACTTACAAGGTATTCTGTTGGAGGTTCTACATTAGTTTTATTTCCATTAAGCGATAAATTCACCATTGGATAATTAGAAACATCTACTAAAACTGAAAATTTATCTATGGAAATATGATCTAATTTGTCTAATTCCTCACTCTTAGGTTGGCCAAAATCACTCACAAATATAGGCATAATTTGATCTGCATGTCTTTTTCAAATGATATTTCCCAAACTTTGAACCTTTTCCTTATAATTCTTGAACCCAGCACTTCATCACTTTTCCCTTCCGCCTCTGGAGAACCTTTATTAAAATTGCAAATAAACACTACATACAAGGGCTCTTCCTCCTTAAATATTTCATTATTCAATCTGCTGGAAGACCTGTCCTGCTTTGTAACAGCTTCTACATACCTGTTTTTTCAATCCATTTAAGGATGTATAAGGTGCTGGTGTTACATGTCTAGTAGCATTTTTTCTTAGAAATTCCTCCATTTCATTAGAAACTAGATTAGGAGCTGAAAGAGGCCGGTAGATAGAGGCAGACATTTAAGGTAGATCGAAGTAGATCAAGGGGTAGGAGGATGGGAAGAATAGGCATGGGGCCTTAAGAACTATTTTATCACAAGAACAACTCTAAAGAATTACTGCAACGGGCTGTGACAGCGGTGACAGGGGTGACAGTGGTGACAGTGGTGGACAGCGAGGGACGAACCGAAGAGACTGGAGCTGGTGCACACCACAACCGAAGAGACTGGAGATAGTGCACACCACAATCGAAGAGACTGGAGATAGTGCGCACCACAACCACGGAGCAAGAACCGAAGAGACTGGAGATAGTGCGCACCACAACCACGGAGCAAGAACCGAAGAGACTGGAGATAGTGCGCACCACAACCACGGAGCAACTACAACCTTCAAGGCGATCTTCAAGACGAGAGACGACGAGGCTGATGAGCGACGAGGCTGATGAACGTCGTCGACACTGACGAGAGACTACTTCAAGATTGACGTACGCAAGGAAGACTACGTGGAGACAGTCAAGTCAAATCAACTACTGAAGGTATGAATAACAATTCCATACTTAGGCATGAGGTTCATACCTCTAATATTAATATTCCCAAATTCACAGGGGAAGTAAACACTTTAGGAGTTAATAAGTTCCTTGCCCAAATAGATACCTTAATTGTGAGCAAAAATATAACAGATGAAAAAAGCAAAATATAAATTTTAAAGAAAAATATAGATCCTGAGAAGGGTAGAGCTAGGTTTATCATAAATTTCCAGCAAATGGAAGATATCAACCAATATGAAGCTTACAAGAAAGCATTTATTAAACATTTTATGTCCAAATGTGACCAGGATCCTATCAGGTCTTTGGTAAAAATGATCAAAGAAGTTAGAACAAGTGAATTAGATAAAGAATACTTAGCTAGATTAGATAGATGGTCAAAAGACATGAAATCTATCTTGAAAGATTCAGATTGGATAGAAAGTTCTAGTGATAAAATGGAAGTTTCTCAGGTAATAGAATTGATCACATTTGGACTGTTAACCAAAAATTCAGATGATTTAACGGCAGAAAAGCTATATAAGGATTTAAGATCAAACCTAAATTTAGGGGAAGTAGATTATCTTCTTCAAGGGTACAGTAAGATCAGAATGATAAACCCATATGTAATGACAGTGGGCCAACATAGGAACTCTAGAGAGTTTAAGAAAACAGAAGTAGGATATAGACGGAATGTTAGAAGTCCATCCAGGGATACTAGAATCCTATGTTTTAATTGTAATACCTGGAGACACAAAGCACAAGACCGTTTTATGGAATTATTTGTAGAAATTGCAAATATGAGGGTCATGATGAATATTTGTGTAGAAACCCACCATTCTGTATGTATCACCAAAGAATAGGCCATAAAACTCATGAATGTAGAAATTTTCGTGTGCACCCGGAGTTAAGAGGAAAACCCCCAGACACAGAATAAATCAATATTTTAGAACTCCCCACATATATACCGATAGACGGTATTGTGTTAAATATAGGAATAAGAGTAGGGTGAAAGAAACCGACAAACTGATATTACTATAGGAAGAACTTCTGTAGAACCTCTCATTGCTGGTAGAGTGTTCAATAAGCCTATTCAAATATTTAGTGATACAGGATCTATAGTTAATGTAATTACCAGTAAAGTTTTAAACCAGTTGAAATCAGGAGTGAAAATATTGGAAACAATTCGTTACTCATTGCAAGGAGTAAATGGAAATAAATTAAAAACATTAGGTAAGGTTGAGCTAGAAGTTATCTTATATACAAATGAACATTTGCATATTCCAGTGATAGTTGTAGAAGAATCTGTTTTTCCAGGAGACTTATTGATTGGATTTGCAACTATGAGAAAAGAGAACATGGTCATATGTCCTGCTGACTTAGGGATCCTAGTGAAATCACAGTTAATCCCATTTTTAAATCAACTTTAGTTAACGAGGCCGAGCGGCCCAGACCAACAGAAAGTAAAGCAACTTGTAGTGAACCCAACTCAGATGTTCAGGAAATCCCAGAAATTACAAATTCATCAACTACAAATGAAGCCTTGCAAATTGTGGATGGTGGCGTAATAAAGTCGACGTTATTACACCCCAGAGCAATTAACAAGATGAATGTACAGTTGATGGGAGTTATTGTAGACTCTGAAATAATTACAATCCCAGAATCAATTAGATTAAAAGG
Organism: Oratosquilla oratoria; assembly: GCF_046742065.1. Classification (NCBI taxonomy): domain Eukaryota; kingdom Metazoa; phylum Arthropoda; class Malacostraca; order Stomatopoda; family Squillidae; genus Oratosquilla; species Oratosquilla oratoria. Next base: position 10,222,390 of record NC_134816.1, read on the forward strand.
TTTGAAGTTGGACTCAGGGATTTATAATTCAAATAAGAACATAGTAGAAATATTAATAATTAACACTATAAATAAAGATACATTTTTCAGGAAAGGTACACAAATAGGATGTTTTCAGGTGTATACAAAACCCATTAAGATTTTAAATGAGAGTAGTGAGGAGGTAGAATTACAAATTCCATCAATCTGTTCAGTTCAAGAAGAAATAGATTTAAGAAAAAAAAAATACAAAGATTTATTAGAGTCTACAAATTGCCCTGAGTTGGATGAAAGTTTAGTTGCTTTGCTTGCAGATTAAATTAAAACCAGGAACACAACCTATTTACATACCCGCCTACAGAGTTCCTCACTCTAAATTAGCGGTAGTAGATAAACTGGTCACTAAAATGTTATCGTAGGATATTATTGAACATAGTAAAAGTGAGTGGAACTTTCCTTTGATTTTAGTACCCAAATCAGATGGTACTATGCGCCCAATTATTGATTATAGGGAATTGAATAAGCACACCCTTCGTGACAGGTTACCATTACCAGTAATCGGTGACATTCTGAGAAGTTTGGGAACTGAGAATAGGTATTTTAGCACAATAGATATCAAATATGCTTTTTGGCAAATAGAGTTGCATGAAGACCCAAGAGAGTTCACAGCATTTTCTACTCCAACGGGACACTATGAGTTCAAGCGAATGTCATTTGGGTTATGTAATAGTCCATTAACTTACATGAGATTAATGAATACAATTCTAGATGGATTGTTAGGAAACACTGCCAGTGTATTTCTAGATGATATTTTAATAGTTTCTCAGACAGCAGTTGAGCACTTTAAGAAATTAGATTTGATATTCTCAAGACTAGTTGAAGCAGGATTGAAAGTGAAACTTGAAAAATGTAAGTTCTTGCAAGACAGTGTTATTTATTCGGGATATAAGATAGGTAGACATGGACTTAGTGCAGTGAATTCAAAAGTTGCGGCAGTGAAGAATTTTCCAGTTCCAACCAATGTAGACAAGGTTAGAAGCTTTTTGGGATTAACAGGATATTATAGAAAATTCATTCAACGATATGCTGACATTGCTAATCCATTAAGTTCTTTGTTGAGGAAGGACTCAAAGTTCATATGGGGACTCTCTGGGTGTAGATCATAAGACCAAGTAGCAGAGTGAAAAGATAGAAAATCACCCTCAATTAATTTACCCCTCAAGCTTGAGAGAAGAATAGGCATGGGGCCTTAATAACTATTTTATCACAAGAACAACTCTAGATAATTACTGCAACGGGCGGTGACAGGAGATCCTCCAAAACTACCAAAGGGATATAAGATAGAAGAATTTAATTTGATTAATGGACTTTTGTATAAAAAAAATAATTGTAAGTGGAAAAGATATTTCTAGAGGTCCAGTAAATCAGTTAGTAATACCACTCACTCTTGTAAAAGAGATATTGAAGTTACTTCATGGTAGTGATTGTAGCTCACATCCAGGAAAGGATAAAACTTATAGACAAGCACAACTTAAATACTTTTGGCCAGGCATGAAGAAAGATATATATAATTATATTGAAAATTGTTTGAAATGTGTTAAGGTGAAAGGAAATACATCAAAACCTGATCCTATACTTACCTATCCTATTCCAAAGAAACCTTGAAAAAGAGTTCACATTGATACATTGGAGTTACCTATGTCTGAGAGTGGATATGTATTTGTTGCCATTGATTATTTTTCAAGATTTTGTATTTTACAACCCATAGTCAATAAGAAAGCTGAAACTATTGCTTCAGTAATCTATGATCAGATAATCTGTAATTTCGCTACACCTAAGATCTTAGTTTCGGATAATGGAACTGAATTCAATAACAAAATCTTGGAAAAATTATGTAGTTTATTTAAGATCAAGAAAGTCAATATCTTAGTGAACCATCCACAAAGTAATGGAGTTGTAAAAAGGTTAAATAAGAAAATAATTGCATGTCTTAGAAGTATGATAAGTCCTCATAGTATAACCTGGGATACTTGGATTCCTTGTGTTAAATGTACTCTGAACAACCAAATTAATATAGCAACAGGGGATACACCTCATTTTATAATTTTTGGGGAAGACAAAACTCTTCCATATGAAACCTGTGTATATAGATGATTATGCATCAAACAGAATAAATACTTTTCAGAGTATTCACCAAAAAGTTAAGGAACATATGCAGGAGAATTCACAAGAGATGAAAAAGCAACAACACAAAATAGCATATAAACTAGAATTGAAAATAGGAGATTTAGTCATGGTCAATTTACATGCACTCTATGATAAACTTTCACCAAGGTACTCAGGTCCATATAGGGTAATTGATTCTGCAGGTGGAAATAAATATAAACTAGTCCATATAGAAAACAAGGAAGAATTGATAGGCCATTTAGATGATATGAAAAAGGTTAGGTTGCAGATCTAGGAAGACGATTGTTGTGATACCCTATGTATCAATCTTAATGAACCGGAAGAGTTCAATAATATTCTTTGTGATTTGAATCTTGATGTATTTTACAGATGAAGGCTGCAATATTAATTTTTCTATGCTTGGTGAGTGCCATGGACTGGAATCCAATTCGTCCTGGAGCATTGCTACAACATCAAGGTAACCTAATATTGGTAGACAAGCTTATAAGGGTAGTTCTTGATTACAAGAATGTAACACTAATTAAATATAATGTTGACTCTTAGAGAGTGAAGTTGAAATTATTAAAATAGAGCATTTCCAGTAAGAATGTTCAAATTGATACCCTGCGAAGGTAAACACTTCATATTATGTAGTGGATATTCCAGTTGCAGATCCAATCAACTACATCCTTTCTGTAGACAATCTAAAAGAGAGCATGATCTCTAATGATAAATTAAATGATTGTAAAAGAGTTAATAAGAATCTTTATCTTTGTCATTCTTCTCTTTTTGTGCTTCGGGAAGCTTGAAAAAAATCATGTGAAGCTTCTCTGGTTAGAAATGTGTCTGGGATGAATAATTGTCATTATATCATTATAAGAAAATTTTGGTAGACCAGATTTCTCATAGTAATACACAAGGATCCTATTATCTATTTTTCCCTAATAAGACCAAAATTTTAATTAACTGTAATGGACTATCTCCTAAGTTGAAAGTGGTTGAAGCTCTTATCTCAGTTGTTGATACCTGTGAATTACATGGTGGTCCTATTTCCACTATTGCTAATACCCTTAATACCATGCATTTAACTGAAAATTCATATATTACAACCTTCAACTTCACATTGCCTGAACACTCATCTCCTTTGAAAATTAAGAGAAGATCATTGTCAAGATCTCCCTCAAATGATTATTCTGCAATAATAGTTATTCTTGATGTACTTTTTCTTCAATGTTATTGTCTGCACTGATTTCAATTGTTGTATTCCGGAGATTGACTCTGTTAAACCCCATTAACCATGTATCTGCTTGAATTATTTTTGTGCATTTTGGAGGGCTGCTTATTTCTTTAATGTACTATGCATTTACCAGTTTATGTAAAGGTAGATTAGCTTCTTATACTAGCAAGCCCTGTAAGAGGGTAACAGAAATCATTGGTCGGGACGACCAAAGGTAGCTGCCGAGCCCTGTAAGAGGCCGATAGATAGAGGTAGATATTTAAGGTAGATCGAAGTAGGTAGGTGTAAGGGGTAGGAGGAAGGGAAGAAAAACATTTTATTAGGTTGTTATGATACAGTGGCCGACTGCGCCGACTGCGGTGCTGAGTTGCAGAGTGACGGAGAGTGCGTCTGGTATTGATAAACAGAGGTGACTGTAAATAACGCTGATGTAGCAAAAAATTGTAAGC